>NW_017731516.1:2821990-2834085 GCF_001890085.2 Hipposideros armiger
TAACGCCGCAATGAACATAGGGGTGCATATATTTTTTTGGATTAATGTCTTGGGATTTTTTGGATAAATACCTAAGAGTGGGATTGCTGGGTCGTATATTCTACTCTTTTCATTCATGTTCCGTGAACACCTAAGCTTGGTTCTGCGTTTCTTGAAGTCACATGAGAACTGGCCTAGATTATATGTTGGTTTAGTCGCTATATGTACATCTGGTCACTACAAATTTTGTGGCCATGAGTATACCACTAACTGCAGCCACTTTCTCTGAATCTGGGACAAAGTAAGGAGGAAGAAGAGATTAAAAAAATCGACCTGTATCAGATTTCTTCAGAAGAAATCAGTCTTATCTTTCAATCACAAAGTTTTTCCCTTGGCCCTCTAGAGGCTCCCATAATGAACCACCAAAGTGATCCTTTTCACATCACTCACTCAATAAACATTTACTGAGTGCCTACAGTGTGCTAAGCATGGTGCTAGCTGCTTAAGGATACAGCAGCTGTCAAGACAGAAAAAGGCTCCTACCCTCAGGGAGTTTGCATCCTTCTCCCCAAATACGCTGTCCTAAAGTCAGCTATAGCTGCAAATTTCCCGCAGAAATGTGTATGTCACAGTTACTAACCACCAAGAAATATTATACAATTTTTAACAGGCTTCTCCAAGGTGACACAAAGAACCAAGACTAGAATTTAGATCTCTTAACTCCTAGTGTTCTGACTGGCAGCCCTGTAGGAGTCCAATACAACACTAAATCAGCACCCTTGTGAGTGCCTACTGAATCTTAGCACCCTTACATAGTCTGCTTTTTCTCGTGCTTTCTTTTTTCTTTTTTTGAATGTTTATTTCTCTTCAAACTTTTTCTAAACCTCCATCTCTTGTTCTCTTCCATTTTCCTTCTACCTCTCTTCTCTACACCTGTCAAGTTTTATTTCCCTACTTTTACTTTTCCCCTTTTTCACTCTCTTTACACCTTCAATACTGTAAACATACACTTTCCAAAAATCTAGTATCCTTAGGCTCTTTTGTAATAATTGATAAGCCCTACTAAAAGACTCACTAAGATTTGTTTACTTCAACCCTTCACATACATATTATTCTATTCTATCTTATGAAAATGTGTAACTTCAAAAATATTTTAGAGAATGGAGGTTATCTGAACGTTAGCAAAAAACTTTTGGAGAAGTAAACAAGAATGGGTATGTCAGTTAGGGATTGGAAAACATGAGTTAATTTATAGTGCTGAGCGTGGAGGAAGGTTATGTAATAAAGAAACAAAGATTAGCGTTTACTTTTATTTTTCCTTCAACAATAGAAACATTTCTTAGTTTAATTAAATTTATTAGTTCCATTAAAGAAACTAATAAATTCAAAAGGTCTGATTTGCATTTTGAACTAGGTGTGTATGAAAAAAATCAACAGAGCAGAAAGGAGTGTATCAATTTCAAACTGGATCAACCCTTGAATACTTAGTAATTGACTTATTTTTAAATTCAATGGGAAACATCAAATCCATTTAAAACATAAAGAATTAATATCACTGAATAGGAATATACAAGGATTTACTTTTAGTAAATAAAATATAAGTCATTAAATTTGAGTTAGTTGAGTCAAACTATTACAACTGGGTAGGTTCAAGGTCCTAAGGGAAAAATGGACTATTTTATTGGTATAGTTAGAAACAATCACGGAAAATCATCTCCAAATTATTACACCAAGAAGACATGCAGGCTAAAACAAAAAAACAAAAAAAGGGGGGGGGGGGGGAGGAGACAACTCACGCAACCAAAAAGTTTTGGCATAAAATAACTACAACAGATAAATGTAAATATTCATGCATGAACTTGTATACTGGGAAGGCAGCAGAATTCAAATTTATCAAGCATCTATCTCTGTGTCAAGCACTATGCTACTTCATTCCCTTTCCTCCTTATAACAATCGTATAAAGAAAATATTTATTCCCTTTTTTACAGAATAGGAAGAATGAACAAAAAAAAGTTAAAAAGGCTCTCAAACTGTTCTGAGTCAAATTTTTCTTTCATTTTGACAAACTGATAATAAAGAATACAGTATTATGAGGAATATATATTGTAAGTAGGAATCTAGTTATTTGGTAGGGTGCTGAACAACCAAAGGATAAATTAGATTCTATATTAATCATTTTTCAGAAACCCAAAAGAATATGGGCTAAGAAATGTTTCCATAAATTATTTTCACTGCACAAGCTGATTAACAGCATATCCCTTAAATAGTTATGGGAAGATATATCATTTCTTTATTCAAGCTTTTGCTAAGGATAAACAATACAACTTAAAAGAAAAAAATTCAATCTCAGCAACCAAATCCTTGAATACTTATACTTAAATGAAGGATGAGGAGAAAAAAATCCCTAACTGATGCAAGAGGGCTTAAAGTGTCCCGTTTTCCATTCCCAAAGAAGCTAGCTTCCCCTAGGAACTCAATGTCCTACCCACACTAACAAAGGACAACCACCTTCTTACCTCCAAACTGTCCTGAATGTAGCTGGTTAATCTTCCCTGTAACATTATTTCATTATGCAATTTCCATCATTAAATCAAAAGATTTTAAAGACAGGAAAGTCTCCAGAGATCACCATTAAACTAAGTTATAGATGACGATCATCCAATTAAGTTATATATGAAGGACTAACTAACATCAAGCACTAAATGACTTGCCCAAGATCACAAATAGTGAAGAATAAAAATAACGATCTAATTTCTTGACTATTTCAAACCCTTTTTATAACCAATCACTTTCCACTTTTTATAGTAGTTGCTAACTTTTCCATCACCTGGGTAACGTTAATGTCTGGGTCCAATACTCAGAAATTGTGACAGTCTGGGTCTGGGCAATTCATAGGCTGTGGGGTTTTAAAAATCCTACAGGTGTGTTGCTAGGGGTACAGCCAGGGTTGAGAACCACTATTCTATAGTATTAAATCCAATCACAGTTTAATCTTTAACATTCTGTCAGGTCCCAAAAGATTCTCTTAACCTTTATTTCATTTTTCTCCCCAGTTTTACTTTACTGAAATATAACCGACATACAACTCTTCTAATCTGTTAATATTTTACTCACTCCAATATAGAGTCTTCTTACATGCCATATATTTGGCTTACCATCTTCTTCCTTCTTTCTCTATCCATTCCCCTTTATCATCTCCTTCTCCCCACCAAGAACACTTTCCCTTCTCTTGTTCTACAGATACAAAAGACTACTAAAAACAATAAAAACTACTATGATTGAGGTGTTTACATGCAGTAATATGTATGGCGAGCTTGGCTGTATATAGAAAGGACCACTAACTCAGACTAACTCAGTGAGAGCAGAATGGGTCTGGGATCAGAAAACGTTTCCTGGAGAAGGCTGTACATGAATTAAATAATGAGAGAGGCCTAGCCAGGTATTCAGTAGTGGTGATGAACAGTCAGCTAGATGAAAATGTTAACAGGTCATTCCAAGAAAATAGTAAAATGTATGAAAATGCAGACAAGTGACAGGCCTGAAGGGGGAGCAGGCTTGCTTCTGCGTACTAAGGATGTGTGAGACAAGAAGCATGGATGGAGCTAAGTGGCTTCAACAGTGTCAACTGTGAGAAGGTGCTGATATGTTAGAGCCAACAAAGCGTCCCAGACAACATTTGGCTAGATTTTTACAGCAGCTGGCGCTCTACCTAAGGAACAGCTGTGTGAAACTCCTACGTATACTTTGTACTCCTCCTCAAGCTAAGTTTCTATTTTGGATTAGTGGAAACCATCACAAGGTAATACAGGTCTCAAACCTTAGAAATCATCCTCGACCCCTCTCTTTCACATCCCACATTACCAAATCATATTAGCTCTATTTCTAAAATATCGCAAGTCTGGCCACTTCGCAACACCTCCACCACTCGTTCAAGTCATCCTATTTTTCTTGCCTCAACTACTACATTAATAGCCTTGTCTCTCTCATCACTCGTCCCTCCTCCACCCAGTCTATTTTATACATAGCAAAGTGATCTCTTAAAAATGATACCGTAAGGGCCCGCCGAGTGGCTCAGTTGGTTAAAAGCTCGCTCAAGAGTGTGAGATCTGAGCAACAGGGTTGCTGGTTTGATTCCCAGCCCAAGCTGAGCTGCCAACATGTGGGAGGATGGCTCAGCTAAAAAAAAAAAAAAAATTCTGTATCTTAAAAATCCTTCCCATTAAGCTTAGAATCAATCTAAATTCTTTACCAAATCTTTACAAGACTCCATGATCTGACACCTGCTACTTCATTAATTTTCTACTTAATTCATTATGCTGGCCGTCTCACTCTCCTTTTAACACATTAAGTTCACTTCCACATTCTCACGAGTAAGAACTTTTGCGTTTATTATTGTCTGTACCTCAGAAGCTCTCCCCTAGATCTTTCCAAGGACTCCCCCTTCTCAACATTCAGGTTTCCATTCAGATATTACCTTCTCACAGATTGCCTCTTTGCCTGATCCATGTAAAATATTAATTCCATCCACTCATCCATTAATCTGACTTAATTTTTATAGTACTTATTACTAGAATTATATTATTTACTTGAAGTTCTCTGCATGCTTATTCTGTCTTCCCCCATTTAAATATAAGCTCCATGCAAGTAGGAACTTTATCTGCCATACTCTCAGATCTTGGAATAATATTTCACTCATGGTAGGTACTCAATACATAACACAGTAAATGAATAAATCCTCCATAATGCCTTAGTCAATACTCTTGGACTCTATGGATTTAGCATTTGTAGTTTCTACTATGTGCAAATGGTCCCCAGGGTCATGACAGTCAGTAAGTACAATAATATGTAGCATCCATGTTTCAAAGAAACTGCTGTTCTCAATTCATGTCCACATAGTTACACTTAGAAAGTAATATAATCTAGGCTCTACTATTTACTACCTGTATAACCTTGGGCAAATCCCTTAACCTTTCATGGGTTGTTGTAAAGATTAAATGAGTGAATTCATATAAAGTACTTAAAATAGCACCTGACCGCACAGTAAATACTTTATAACTATTAACTTGGGGGGTGGGGCAGGAAGATGAAACATGCATATGGAAAGAAAGTTAACAGGTGGTCCTAAAAGTGAAGATAAAATGTGATAGCCTAATGGAGTAATGGTTTTCACCAGAAAAAGTTGTTTTCTGGGGGAAAAACATTTGCTATAGCTGTGTTCTTGAACTTGAAAAGTAGCGAAGATCTTGAGACATGTTCCGCAGAACTGGGAAGATTGTAGCTCTTAGCTGAAACCAATGTAACAGCCTGATAGGTTTCCCTTGCCTAACTAAACTGAAACACTCCCAAACCTATCCTATCCCATGCTGTGGATGTTTTCCACACTATTAAAATAACCTTACCCAGTCTCTCCAAGGCCAATGTCAAACATGATCTTATCTGTAAATCCTTTCCTGATCATTCTCCAAGATATGTAATTGCTCCTGAGATACATCCATTAAACTCTGTACTTATTCCTCTACTTACTAAAATAACTTGTGTACTTATCCTACTATATTATGTGTAGGGACTGTTTGCTCATCATGCATTCAACATTTACTGAGTGCCTGCCATGTGCAGAGTACTGAGGATAGAAAGGCAATGAAAACATGCAATTAACAAACACAGGACACCACAGCATACATACGACGAGTATGCTGCACAGATATGGCACAGAAGAGAATGATCTCTTCTACCACACATCTGCAGGGTCTAGCATGATTCCATATAGTACATGGTAGGCACTCAGTACGCATCTTGTTAAACTCAATTCCGACCTCCTTTTTGAAGCTTTTACGTGCACTGCAACTTACTGTGCTGTTCTCTCCAAACCTAAGTCTGTCCATCCCATTCAACATGATACCTTTTAACCTATGTATTAGCACTGTAAGCTGTTATTTAATATTTTTAAATAAAGGTCAACTTCCCCAACTATAACATGTGCTTCTTGAGAGCATGTTCAGTTTTAATTCAAGTACCTGTTAAATGGTCCTCAATTTCCTGAAGCTACCCAAATATGTCATGTGCCTACCTACATTGTCAATAGCATAATTTCTGAACCGCCCCACCTATGTTCTGGTTCTCCACATGCAAGTAGCCTTCACAATAGGTGTTCTTAAAACATGAGGCTAAAGGATATTGTTGAATGCATGAGACCAAGCCAGGAGTTCAGATCCCAGAAAGACAAATTTATTTCCTCTCCCAGCTAGATACCGGGTTCCTCTGAGAATTCAGATAGATACAAATGTGTATGATGGATTCATCCATACAGCTAGTTAATCCATGTGCCTATAAGAGAACAGGAATATGGGAAGCACTCAGTAAATAGTAGTTTCCTTTTTCTCCAACCCTCCAAGGCCCTAAATCCTGTTAGTAATAGTAAGTAAGAAAAAGTCACTCCAACTATACTACCACTTAATTTCAACGCACTGAATATCCAGGAGAAATTAACTCCTGGTTCCTTTTTCGTTCTAATATAGTAGACAGTTTCAGGGAGCACCGGGATCTTTAAAACTACAAGTATACCTACAGTTTTATGCACACACTCAAAGTAGAGAAGACCATCATACAACTGGAATACAAGATTCCATTCACTGACTTCTACAATTATCACTTGGTGTACAGTATTCACACAAACTCCTGGATGTAAAGTTACTTGCATATTTGGATACAATCATAATATGATCATAGGAGAACCTGTGGTCCAGTGTTTTCTGGATACTCTTAGGTATTATGCAATCACTTCCACCCAAATCTGGCAAAATGGAGGTTTAAGCAGTTTTGTATCCACTCCAAGAGGAGCTCCCTCCTTTGTTTAATCTCATGAGTCTTAATTTTGGAGAGGGTGCTCTTCCTTCTCCACCTCAATCTCTCTAATCGTTAAGAACACAAAAACAGGAGACCTTCATTTTAACTACATAAATTCCTACTGAACTTTGCCAATCTGAATACAGAGTTAATGGTGGTCCTCAATACGCTTGGCAGGCAAAAGAATTTAGTTATATGAAGACCAATGCACAGTAACAATTAATTGCTCTAAGAATAACATCACGAATCTATTCCTACCTACTTATTCCTCCCATCTCCCATCCTTTCTCAGGTCAGCCCCTCACATTTCATGATGCTGACTTACTTATACCATTAAAACCCTGGACCTCAAAATGCCTTCTTAGCGCAGTAAGCAGCGCGTCAGTCTCAAAAAACCCTGGACTACTAACCAGCTAAATGGTTTATTTGGCGCTTCCAGGTCTATCCTAACAGAGACTGGGAATACAGGCTCTGTCTTTTTTCACTACTTATAGCTTCTAAATCTGTACACTGGAAAGGAATAATTGTACCCTTACTTGAAACATTTTAGTTCTATCTAAGTTGGATGGTTCAGTTGATCTAAGGTTCAATTTTTCTGCAGGCTAATATCCACAATGTCAATTAAAAAAGTAAGCCATGCACTGAAAATGCTGGTTTACTACTACTATAGGAATACAACCATTTAATATGCTAAATTCCAACAGGAAATATTTGTCATACATGACTTCTTTTTAAACTAGTGAGTACCTTAAAATACATTTACTAATGAAAATAACTTTGCTCATTTATAGCCTTATCAGCACAATCTACACAAATTGAGAAATCAATAAATATCTATCACACCAATGAAATAATTATATTAAAAATCCTAACCCATTTCATATCTTAGCCCAATTACAATTTCACATTTGCAGATTTAAAAAAATAGATTTTTGAAGTCCACATAAGTGATTTTACTGTAAAATAATTGTCATTCTCCATCAAATAACCTTAGCTTCTCAAATATAAATTTTTCTCCATTCCATATCTACTTTTTTGCTGTGATAAATTGTGGGCTTTAAAAATAAAACAAAGTAAGTTCTTTGCAGTTACTCTATAGAAATAAAGGATAGCTTTAAAATAACTAGATATTTCCATGGTAAGGATTATCAGAAAGGTGAAAGTACTTACTAGGTTTCACACTAAAACACAAGCTAAATAAAACAAATTGCTAGCTAATTTTTCAACAACTAGGATGAACATTTGTGGATAAATAAGCAACACCTTTTTTAAAAAGGAAAGCTTTTTAAATATGTTCTCTGCTTAACTGGAGGAAAACTGCTAATATCTGTAAGTAATTAATAATTTTATTTACTAATTCTGTATTAACAAAATTGTTTTCCATAGCAAAACAGAAAGGACACAAAAGAAAGAAAAAAGTAGACAGAAACTATATTTATCTAACAAAAATACTGCCTTCCCCCTACTAAACTTCAACATAAGTTTCAAGGGTAAAGTGGTATGATAACTATTCTGATACTTAACAAAACTTCACCTTTTATTACACTGGGAAAGAGTTTCAAATCAAATAAGTGATTTTTATTTGAAGCTAGTTAAGATACTCGGCCAGAAGGTAACCTTCTCTAGTTACCTTATTATTCTGTAATCTATGCTGGGAATTTATAGCCCTTTTAACACTCCCCTCCCATGAACAGAGATGAGATCAGCAGCAGTTTCTGACATCAACAGATATGACAAACTATTATTAATACATTAATAGTTTGAAAAAAATAGGAAGATTTTATCATTTAGTTTTATAAAGATTTTATATGATAATAGCTAACATTTATTGAGCGCTTACTATGCGCCAGGCACTGTGCTAAGCGCTATAAAACTACTATAATACTTAAAAAGAAGCAAAATCCTGTATATGGAAAAAGCATTAAACTGTGAGTAAAAAAAAACCAAAACACCAACATAGATTCTATACCCAGACTGAATAAGTAAAAGAAGAAATATTTGCTAAACAAAGAGAACTTTTGACAAACTACGAAGTAATGAACTTACGTTATTAAAAAGGGCAAAACACAAACAAAACCACCTAGTCAACTGACCCAAAAAAAACAACAACTCAACAAACTTTTATCTTCCTCTAACTGAAAACAGAGATGTCTATTTTTAATTTGTTTAGCAAATTCTTCTTCAAAAATATTACAAAGGAATACATAGATACAAACGATGCCAAAATAAATTTTAATCTATCCTATATCCAAATAACAAATTTTGAATTAGAAAGGTCTGAAAGAATGAGTAAATAATCAGTGAGGTTTTGCTATGTAAGTGAAATAAGAAAAACTAAAAATTAAGTACATTTCTTTTTAAACCCTAGAACAAACCCACAAGGGCAGCATTTGTTATTCTTTATTTGGTAGTTGTATTTTCTTTAAATAAAGTATTCCAGAAAAAATACAAAATTCTTACTTTGTTGCCCGTATAAACTTGCCCCAAACTGAGACAGCTGACCTGATGTAGATGGTGATGCCAGCATCTAGAAACAAATTAATTATATTAGAGCATAAAGAAAAGCACACAGAACATTGCATGTACATGTTACAAATCTGTACAATATATCATAACACATGAGAGTCAAACTCATTCTTCCTAAAAAACATAAAACGAACATTACATAATAAATTCTATGTTTCTTAAAAGACTATCACAATTGGATGAAATCAAACTGTGCAAATAAAATGAATTTTTTATTACTACAAAAGTTTTTTTTTCAAGATGTTCTAAATAAAAGCATAGCAGAATCATTATTTCGCTTTAAAAGAAAATAAACCAGGCTAACAAAAACATGAAGACAGTATCTGAAAGCAGTCTCTAAATTCATAAATGAAATTACTTAATTCTTAGATAATATATTAAGCTAAATTCTAAATTCAGTTTATTAAAGTTGAAAATAAAATTAGCTAAATAGAAGTTGTGTATTTTGTAATAGTTCCTGACTTTATATACAAATAACTGATGTGTATCACATGGGTAGAAAAAAATCTAACAAATATACACACAAGCATATAATAAGTGGAGATGACATAATACCAAAAATAAGTCAAAATACTTACACAAATATATAGACACGGTACTTAATGTATACTGTTTGTTAGTGAGTGAGGTGAATTTCATGGCACTTCCGTATAATGCCTTTCAGTTTATTGCATCAACGTCTTTTTTTTCCCTAGTAGAATATAAATTCTTTCAAGGCATATTATATTTATGGAACATGTAATATTCATTTTTTATTTCCTCATAGACTACCACTGTATGTGGCAGTGCTATACACAAAGTAGATAAACAGAGTAAATGAAAATGTGTACAGATAAGTGCATGTTTGTGTATTATTCCTTGTCTTATGTTAAGCAACCATCAAACTACCTTAATTAAACAAGACATGGGCTGTATCATCAAGTGGATTATAATCTAGTGAAAGAAGAGAATGAATTATACAACTAATTATATTCTAAGGCACAGTGTGGTAAACTCTCTAAAGGAAGCTTAGGATTACCAGAAAAAAATAATTCTCAACAAGGGTTACGTAACAGGAATACTTGGTACAACGGTAACATCTCATGTCAGTATAGATGAGTGAGTGGTCTTCCAGGCTGAGAATACACAGTGAGGATGCGTCTGCTATAAGTTAACGACATGATCAGAATACAAACAAAATAAGAAATATTAGTGACTGGATAATTGATTAATTAAAGAAAGGAGATAGGCTGACCCCTATGCACACTGAGGCATAAAAGAATGGGAAATAGAGTATGTTGGGGACAAATGTAAAGGGTCTTCTTAAATGTGACACAACAATGGCTACCAACCATGGCAATAAAGAAAAAAAATAATATCAAGCAAGGAAGTGACATGATCAAACTGTGCTCTGGGAAGATAATTCCAATAGCAAAAATGGATGGAAATGGTAACATGCTAAACTAGAACAACAGAAGTGGGACAGGCATGCTGATGGTAGAAGCAACAGTACTTGGTGCTCTACTGAAATGGATGAGGTACAGAGAAAAGGAGGTGGGTGAAGAATCACCAGACAGGGAACCATCAGAGGTCACTCAGGTTTCCAGTGAAAAACTGTGCTTACACTGACCACATTAGGAAACCAGGAGGAGAAATATTTAAATAGTAGAGGTTTTACAACACTTCATGCTATTTTCATGTCAAATTTTTCAGTTATTTATTCTAAAATTCAATAATTTTTATACTACTGTAGTTTTAAATTAATGATACATATCAGACTCTTCTAAGGTCAAGATGTGTTACACACTACTCAAAAACAATAGTATTTCAATATAGAAACAAATTTTCTAAAAAAGCATCAAACCTTATAAATATTCTTTTTCAAATCCAGAGGGTATGTAATCTAAACAAACTGTAAAAATAGGCATTTTATGCCTGATTTGAGTCTTTTTGTTAAGCTACAATTGTCACGGCTGTTACCATATAACTGGAAATATTTTAAACACATTAAAAGGTTAATTTCCAAGTTGTAAGAACAAGATCAAAGAAAATGTATACTACATAACGAAACTTTAGTTAGTGACAGAATGCTTCTGAGTCATGGTTTTCGGTTATCATTATAAGCTATAAACGAAAGTAAGAGTACAGCTGTTTCCAAAGGTGTCAAACATATGCTGGTTGGCCAACAGGAATGCAGGACTTAGAATCATCCATAATGTGAACATTTTAGAATGGACCACTTAAAATGTTACTTTCCCCAGAAATGTGTATGTTTAGTGAATATGCAACTCCTAAGAACAGACATTTTAGTCTACTTTCTCACAAAGGTCATAGGTATACACATCCACAAGTGAGCTACAGGTGTGCCAAGATATTGGCCCTTTCACTATTGAGAGGCTAAGCGGTAAAGGAGGCCCATTAAGGAGGTAAAGGCGGGCATGCTCCATGGACCAAGTATCGGAAACCGAGAACATCGGGGTGATCCACTAACCAGAGTGACATATTAAATATCATTTTCTCAATGTGTGAGTACATGAAGAAAGTTAGAAAACTCTGGCTTTACAGGAATATTAAAGTAGTTTGCTAAATTTTCAAAACATCCATGTAAAGTAAGCACTGATCAGCTGTACAAATAGATGTTAAAATGACTGCCTCAAAACTTGTCAAAAATGCATAAGTAATTTCTTATAAAATCAGTCCCTGATGGCATATTTTTTTTGAAGTTGTAAATATTTTATTTTATTTTTTTAAATTTTTTTTATTAATT
>NW_017731516.1:2835525-2838468 GCF_001890085.2 Hipposideros armiger
GCTTCCCTTGTCATATACTAACTGCCCGTATAAGCCTGGATTTACTTCTGGGCTTTCTATTCTGTTCCATTGATCTATATGCTTATTTTTATGCCAATTGATGGTATATATTTTTAAACTCTGAAAGCATGCTTTATGAAACATATCAGTGCTTAAAATAGATTTAAAATAATAAAGCAATGTGAATGGGATAATGTGAAATGTTAATTTATGAGGGCAAAGAAAATGCATAAGAAATGTACCCTGGCACAGCATTAAGTACAATTAACAAAAACCAGAAAATTTACATGAATTTAAAAATGCTGACAGTTAATAATATAAAGGTAAATTTCTTACATAGAAAAATATAGAACTTTAGATCAAGAGACATATTGCAGTAAGGAATGCAGCATAAGTAGAAAGACCCCAGCTTTGGAGTCAGAAAAAAATCTGGGTTTGAATCTTGGTTCTGCACTTACCTACGGGAGAACCGAGCCTCTGTTTCCTTCCTGCAAGATGTAAATAGCACTACCTACCTCATAAAGTTGAAGTGAGGCTTAAATGAGGTAAGATAACGGCACACGATAAGTGCTCAATAAATGGTAACAGCAGCTGCTAATAATCTAGTCTTCCTCCCAATGCAGGACTCATTAACAGCAGTCAGGGGAACTCAGCCTTTGGGGAATTTTTTGAATAGTACCCTAAATTTATATTAACTTTTGCTTAAGAAGCTAAAGAAAGAAGTTCATCACCACAAACTCCAGGTAAAATGAGAACTTGCGTTCTTAGAGGGGGAAATGGTAGAAAAAGATCAAATGTCAGGCAGTAAAACGCTGAAACCAACAAGTAGATTACTGTGTTCTCAGTCTAAATAAAACCATCATAACAATTACACTCTTCCTCATTTCTCAGTCTATAATAAACACTGCAGTCAAACAACAACAATAAAAACCAGGAAGCAACTAGAAGAACTAGTAATGTGATTCAAGTTATTTCCCTGACCCAACAAAAAACCCCTTTACCTTTTAATATATAGAATGTCAAAGAAATCAACAGATTAGAAACTATTTCTAAAATTATTTACATAGCTACTAGATATAACTGAAATTCACAACCAAAAAAAGTCTAAAAATTCTTGTTTAAAAAAATGTATATTTTAAAACTTAATAGGCAAATCTGACTCCTGCTGGCAGTCCATAACAGCACATAAGGTATTCTAGCCCACCTGTGCTTCCAACAGTGACCACCTCTCACAATTACTCCCTCCAATATTACAAATCCTAGTTTAAGAAACATTAAAATCAGTTAGGTCAAGAAATGACTTCAAACTAAAACAAAATTTTGTTAAATAAAAATTTCCTGATCACAAAAGCAATTAAAAAATGAACTAAGTTTTAAAATGTTTTCAAAATTCATTGTACAATATACTTAAATGTATGGTGATAACATAATTCTTAGCATTCTGTTTTTATTCCAGGACAAAAACAACAAAGAAATATAACTTTGAATATATCATATCTACAAACAGAAAAAGAAACAAAGGGAAAGGAGGTTAAATGTACACACAGAACCTGAAGAACATTTTAAAATTAAAAATAGCATGGTTAAAAAACAATGAAACCACCGAAGTCAGAATGAAATCTAGCAAGCAGGAAAAAAAGGAAAGACTATGCAAAGATAATACATTAAAAAGACCAAAAGAATAGTCTTTCTGTTGGCCCCAAGACAGAAAAATGAAATTAGTCATAGGACCTGGTATCTTATGAATCAGATAGCTAACAGCTTATGAGTTTACTAAGTATTTCAAGTAATTTTGCCTAAAACATTACATTTTTAAAAACAAAAAGTGTAATATATGCTGAAATAGTCAATAATTAACTGTCAATAGTAATTAATTCTATTGAACATTTAACATTCAAATGTTAGTTAACACATCTGTAATATTTAAAAGATTTCTTTACTAAAAAAGTATGGGAATTAACATCTTTATATTTTCAAAATTTTTGGTTAGAACCAAAGTACAAATTTATAGAAAGCATAACCGATTCAAGGGATGTTCACATTTTTAAAGGCTTTTAATATGCACCGATAAACCGCTTTCTACAAAGTCTGTTTAATTATACTTCCACAGCAGTGGAATGATCCCTCAGATACTGGCTATTCTTCCACTAAAAGAAAACAACAAAAACTCCTTGCTAGTGTGATAGAAATAAAATGGTGTTTTCTGAATATGAATTATTATTGAGACAAAAGATTTTGCGATCATTTTTGTAGTAGAGCAAAATTTGATATATCCTGTATCATTCGAACTTGCTTTCATAAATAGGTTATCTTTAAAATACTGAATTTGAAGTATGTGAATGTCAATGAATTTAAGAGGTTTTAGAACATTCCCTTCAAGTGATTTGACATTCAATTTCAATTTCTTTAGAGTATAGTCTGCTTTATTTACATTTAACTCAATCAGGTTATCACTCTAATAAAAATTTGACACATTTACACGCATTCACATTTTCTATTAAAACTTTTAAAGGTGATTTTTGAATTTTTAAGGTAAATAATCATATCATCTGCAAATAATGTTAATTCTGTTATTTTTCAGTATCAACTTTCCTTCCCTTTCTTTAACAAAGACTCACTAAGAACCTACTACATCCTATGCTTTGTTAGAGGTTCTAAGAACATAACAGTAAACTAAACAAAGTCCTTGTCCTTGTTGAACTTAAAGTCTAGTAAAGTAGACAGGATAAGAAACAATTAATATATATGTACTTTCAGATAAAGATAGATGCTATGGTTGTTAAAATGCAAGAAAGAATTTAGAAGGGTATAGAGGCAGCAGTGCTGATAGTATATACGAGGCTACTTAGGAAAGGAGTAATCAGAGAGGTTTCTCAGGTAAGGTATTTTAGCAGATACCTAGATGTAGAGAGAGGGAGGGAGGGGGGAGCGAGAGCAAGGGGG
>NW_017731516.1:2838558-2854918 GCF_001890085.2 Hipposideros armiger
AGAGAGAGAGAGAGAGAGAGAGAGAGAGAGAGAGAGAGAACCGTGTGAAGATTTGAAAAATCAAAGTGCTAAGGTCCTGAGATAGAACGAATTCAATGAGCTGGAGAGTCAGGCAGCATGACTCCAGTATGTAGTTAAGTATTAATCATGACAATGACAATGATAATGGTGATAGAAGGTATCCTTATTTTATGCTAGAATAAAATATTATTAATTGGCCTGCACGAAATCCTAGTTGCCATAACTGCTGCAGGCTAACTCAAGTATGAAAGCTAGGTATGCAAAATGGATGGTGTTTGTCAAAATAAGGAAGTAGTCTACTCTTAAAAGTTTGAAGAATTTTTAAAAGTAAGGAGTAGACATTTCATATCTTTACAGCATATACTAAAACAAGCGAAGAAATTCCCACAAGTTTGTCCTTCTAAAATGATTATGCTTAAGAATGATCAATGAGTGCACAGACTCATAAATCTAAAAAACATGTTAGCAATTAAAATACAAATATATATTTTTTAAAAACTCTAAGAGTTGTCTATGTCTTATATGAATATTTTTTTCATTTTCTAGTCTACAAAAAGAATTATAATAAAAGAAATCAAGCCAATATCTGCCTTTGATTTAGTCTTTTGAAAACATTTAAGTTAACACATCTGTAATATTTACAAAATTACTTTTATATTTCAAAATAGCAAATTCAGCATTCTAAAGCAAGACACATACATGTACAGGCATCTCTTGAAATAAAAGTTCTTGGAAAATAAAAAACTGTCCTAAATAACTACTTAGCACTTTAATTAGCACACAATCTCATAAATAACAGTTTCCCAACTATTTCTATAACCATGTATATGATGAAGGAAGTCACATTATATGCTCTATGAATAGGGCAAATCAGGAAATTGGTTGGTTTTGTTTTTTTTCTGTTTGATATTTGGTTTAAAGATTCCCTCAACCACAGGCCAGTTTTCCTTTATCATAAATTACAATTTAAAATTATTTTCTCACTGTTCTCAGACAGAAAAAAATTACAAAATTATCCCAATCATTTATTTAGTATTTTAAAAATGTTTCTCTTCCAAAAGTTTTATAAAAGACAAAATAATCATTATTTGCAGATGATATACATAACTATACTTAAAAACCATTAAGAAATCAAATGGAATGTTATTCATATCAGTAGCAATATTTATTTAATATTTACTATTCGGTCTTCTAAAAGCTTTTCATACAGTTATTCATTCAATCCCTATAACCACCCAGGAGTCCTATACTATTATTCTTATTTGTTAGATGAGAAAACAGACACACATAGACTGAGTTACCTGCCCAAGACACAGTTAGTAAATCCTGTAGCTGAGATATAAACCAAATACAGTAGGATTTCCAGAGCTCACATTCCCAATCAACAAAAACTAATAAAAGTCTTGTAAGATAGTTGGTTATAAGTATATACACAAACTATTTTATATGCCAGTAAAAAAAAAATCAGAAAAATGTAATGAAAATGGCAATCATAAAGCCCTACTTATTAAAAGGCACAAAGAAGAACAGGAATACTCTTCTGAAAGAAGGTGAACATGAGTGTAAATGTGCAATAGTCAAAAACATTTTTATAAAGAAGGATGGGAAAGGCCTTACCTAAATGAAAATTGTCTATACACTACCTACAGCAATTCAACTAGGTTGTAGTTCTGCCATAGAAACAGTATGACAAACAGAACAAGAGAGTTTAGAAACAGGCTCAAGAATACATCAAACAGAAGTAGAATATAGTAAAGAGGAAATTAAGAGGAGACCAAACTACTGAATGCAGGCCAAATTCAGCACACTGCTTATATTGTTAGGCTGTATGAACTAAGAATTTTTTTTTACATTGTAAATGGTTATATAAATACCTACTAAATAACTTTTATTTAGTCTCCTGGTGAGCAAAGCTAAAATATTACTATGTGGTCGTTTATGGTTCTGACTTCTGATCTAATCATAAACGGTAACAGAACAACTGGGGAGGGGGAATCTGGCATCATAAAATTCACACCTTAAACCAATAAACGTTTCTACATTCCTAATGGATATAAGTTATATGTGAAGAATGAAGCACAAAAGTGCTAGAAGAAAGTAACTGGGGAAAGTCTTTCTAAGTGTAATGTATAATCTCTAAAACAGAAACTACAAAAAAGAAAAAAAGACTGATAAGTCAAATTCAGTAAAAATGATAAATATTTTAAAGACTATAAATTAAATAAAAAGCAAAAAACTGGGAAAATATTTGTAACTAATGACAGTATGGTATTACTTTTGATATAGAAAACACTAAAAAATAAAGTTACCCTCTCAATAAATAGGAAATGATATAAAAATAGGTAATTCACAAAGAAAGAAATACAAATGGCCAATAACTACATAGAAAAGACAACACTGTGTGTGTGTGTGTGTGTGTGTGTGTGTGTGTGTGTGTGTGTATAAACTTAGTAGTGTTTTACTGTACATTAAAAAAATAAGTTTGTTTTGTCTATTGGCAAAGACTTCAAGGTAAATAGCTTTAAGGTAAATAGCTTTGTATTCTTAAGGGCATAGAGCATGCGGATGAAAAAGTAAAAATGCCACAAGCTTTCTAATGGAAAATATGTCAATATGTCCCAGCGATTTAAACATTTTTAAGATAAAGTAAAAAAATCAAAATTCTAGCCATTAATTATTCCTGACTATATTATAGCTACTTTTCTTCCTCCATGCACATTTTGTAAAATTTGTACAATATCCCTGTACTATTTTGTAATTTAAAAAAGTATCAGTAACAGCAAAAAATTTGTAAGTAATTACTACATAATCATTTCCATTTTACAGATGAGAAAACTGAGGCTTGGAGAAGTTCTTGCTAATAGGCAAAGCTAAGATCCAAACACATACCTGTACTGCTTTAGTGCCAAAATTCTTAATCCCTGTCTTATTACCTTCTTAATTTAAAAAAAAAAAAAAAGTTTTATGAAGCAAATCATTCCGTGTTTGTTCTGTGACAAATAACTAGACTGGAATGGTAACCAATATATATGAGCATGTGAGTGGATGTAAATAATTCTGACTAAAAAACTGACATAATATTTCTGCTCTCTGAAAGACAAACAACTCTATCATTTATTCTTTTCACATTATTTCAGATTCATTTTGAAAGTTTCATATCTTCCTAATCAGAATAACTGATTTCCATAAATAAACAATATTCCACTACCACTTTTTCATCAAACTTAACTTGCACTACAATCACAGTAACATACACATGGATTAGTATTATAGTTTCTGCAGTGATGCTACCAGAAAGACATTCCAAAATTGTTTAACTACAAGATCAACACTTAAACAGAACAACTTATATAAAAAGTAATTCAATTGTAATTTACATCAAATAGCTAGGAAAGCAATATAACAAAATTAATTAGATGACATTATTCTATGAGCTACACACTAATTATAAAGAAAGCCACCACACACGATTTGAAAAGAGCCTTGATAATGCAATTGATAGTTTGTTGCCAAAATGACACAATTTTCAAATAAAAGTAAAGGGGAACACCACCAAAATGGGGGAAATTTTTTTAAAGCCCTCCGAAAGCCTAAATTTCATCTAGGTTAAATCTATTTGTGAAATTCTAAGACACAGGAAGTGATTTACTAATGATAAACTTTCATGAAAAATGAGGACATTCATTACAGATCACAGAATTTTATAACTGTTTTAAACATGAGTAAGAATCTCATTAGGTTAATAACTAGAGTAGATTATTATAAAGATAGGGAAATTAGAAATAACAAATTTATAAAGTGAATATGCTATATAACATTGTTTCACTATAACGCTGATGAGAAAAAGAAAATCAATTCCCAGTAGGGACCACTGACTGTATGGAGTTTGCACATCCTCCCCATGTCTGTGTGGATTTTCTCCAGGTACTCTGTGATTTCCTCCCACATCCCAAAGATGCTAATGTTAGGTTCACTGGCGTGTCTAAATTGTCCCAGTCTGAATGTGGACTTCTGTTTATGAGTGTGCCCTACAATGGTGTGGCGTCCTGTCCAGGGTTGGGTCCCACCTTGCACCGAGTTGCTGGGACAGGTTCTGGCCACCCTCAATCCTGACCTAGAATAAGCAGGTTGGAAAGTAATTCTCTTACTTGTTTTTATTCTTTCTTAAAGGTACATATAGCTCGTAATAGTTCAATTTTAATACTGGGAGTGATCTGGGTCTTGGTTTAGAAGTTTGGTGATGTTTTTGTGACCAGAATATCCTGTAGGAGCCTAACTATTGTTTATATCAATTAGCCTATGCTAAAATTGGTTTTGTCATACGTCCTTTTGTTTAAAGACACCAGTTTCCAAGAACCTACTGATTACCTATCAATGATGTTAAGTAGTCTTACTGTATAGTGTATAATTTAAAGTAGCTTACCAGAATTTGAAAATAATTAAATTTATTTAAAATATTTTATCAATTGGCTAATTATGGCTTGAATGTGTCTTAAATCCTTTCATTCCAAATGGGATTATTGAATGACCATCCTTACAAATAACTTACTTCACACCTCTATAATAGGAAAGATGCTGTTTCTTTCTGAGGTCTAGCATTATAGCCAGATTACATAGCAAAGGTAAGGTTTCATTGAAGCCTGCCCCTATATCTTTAAATCTATGCAGATTTGCTTTCCATTCTATGTGTGTTTTAATATAAAAATAAGTTACTTCACACTAAACAACTGATGATCTAGAAGTAATATCATGTTTGCCCATGTCTTTGAGTACTTCCTACCACAGCATCACCATACCACAACTTGAGAATCATACAACATTCTGTCTCCCATTAGAATGTAAGCTCATCATCTTTGTAACCCTGGGGCCTAGCAATGTGCCTAAAACATAGCCACCCAACCAAAGACGGTACTCTGCAGCTCATATACTGCTTTTCAGAAACCAGAAAGACAAAAGTGTACACCGCTGAGTAAACATAATGTAACTGATTAACTTACATCTTTTTCTGACCGATGTGGAAACATAGAAGACTGGCTGTAGTACATATTTTCGTCATGGTAGTCACTGTCGACCCCCTCTACAAACTTCTTTCTTGAAGCACCAAACATGCTGTTTGTCACCTAAACAAAAATATTACTTTTATCAAGAATAATATTTTGGAAAATATTACGCTTTACCTTACTCTTATGGATAAACAGAAAATGAAGGGAGCATTGCTATAAAGAAACAGATCAACTAAGGGCTAATGGGGTACATGAGAAAGTCATAAATCTGACTACAACAATATAGTATTAAATGTTTACTTCCAGGCCCTAAAAATAAGAGGAGAAATGTAAAGCTTGTCTTATGTAATTATTCTACTTACTTTAAAAGAAATTTCACTTACTCTTGAAAAATAGCAACCCCAAATATAATTTAAAAATTTTTAAAAATTAAGTTTGGGTTTAATTATTCAAAATCTTCACATGCATCTTCAATAATAGTGTCTTTGTCATCACTATATTTACTTAAATTATCTGTTTTCCAAATCATATGATCTTCACTTTCAATCTGAGTTTATTAAGATACAGAACTTTTTGAGTCAGTGTATAAATGCATACTAGGAATTTTATCTCAAGCCACAAGTACCCACCCGAATAACAGTAGGATAATTTTTTCATCATCACCCTGGTGTAAATTTATGATTCCCATTATGTGACCTGCTTACTTTCACTTTTTAAGTCTTTACCACATTCAACACTAGTAATTTTGAGTCCACATTAAAATAATTACTGAACCTGTACTAATTTTTACTTGTTATTTTGTTTTTAAGATGAGCTCTATAAAGTTTCCAAAACTATCAACTGACTAAGGTTACTTAAGGTCAGTGTATCTTCTCCCTAATAGTACTTTGCAGTTCAAAGTAAACTGAAATGTCGTGATCGGAGGGATTTGTAAAGACCTGAATATACAGTGACCACATCTTTTCACAAATTTTGGAGGGAAAATATCAAATTGGATATCTGTCTTGTATGCTTATTATGAATAATGCTTTAACTGTCATAAGAAGTAAACAATTTCTTTTACTTCTCATTTTAAAATGAAACACTGTAGTTACTATTATTTATCAGCAGACATGGTGAACTAATATGTGGTGGACTTTAAAGACCAAATTTAATGTGAAAGTTTGTTGAAAACAGCCATGCTATTTAACAATTACTTTAAATCTTAAGCCCCCTGTTAAAATTGTAGAAAACTCAAAAATTTAACTACTCTTCCTGTTGAAGTCTGAGAAACAGATATTCAGTTAAATATGAACAGTAGTGTGAAAGACAGCTTAACCACTGCAGCGCTGTATGTTTTGAGGCTGTTAATCTCTTTAGGTGTGAAATACATAAAGATATTTTTAAAGGGTGTATTAATTTATTAGAACATACTTAATCTTCTTGGGGCAGCAGACTCCCTGATGAATCTCATGAAAGCTATTCTATAGTTCTGAATGTAATTTCAGGGGCTAGGATCAGACAGGCCTGTCCACCAACCCCCTAAGTAGTCACTAACAGGAAAAAGAAACGCTTTTTAGTGAGTTTAGTTTCAGAAAATAACATGAAGAAAAGCACTTTATTGTCTACAAACTAAGACTCATTACATATAAGATTTTAAAATGTTTGTTTTGCAAAAGTTAAGGATGCATTTAATTCTCTTTAAAGGACCATTAATATTCAGTTCTACTTCTAAGAAAGAATACATGGGGAAATGATACGAAACTTACAGAATTCAATAAATTCCAGGAGAGTACAAGGACATCTCTCATCAAACTTAATAACCACAAATTAACTCAAATGGATACAAAGTAAACTCCTTTTGACAATTTTTGTGTAACCTTTATCTTCAAAACCAATTACAGACTCCTAGAATTCCAAAATTGTATAGAATAAAAAGAACTCCATGCTAATATTGTGCAAAGAGGTTTTACTGTTTTGAAAGTAAAACTAAACATATTAAATGCCTCAAAGGAAAACAGAAATGTTCCTCTTCCATCAATATCAATTTTCCCAGACTCTGTGTAGTGCGTGTGTGAGCACACCAGAGAAAACACAAATGCACAGAATTTCATTTTTGCTTTATGTGCTTCAACACAGAAATTATACATCAGTGAAAATATGAATTATTCTTACATAAGAAAAGAGAGGTAAGAATGTAATATTCTGCTCTCCAAATGCAAGCCCCAATCCAGGGATAGTTACTAGGATGAAACAAAGAATTTTATGATCCATAGCAAAATCAGAAAGGAAAAAAAATAGACGAAATAATTTTTTCATAGAAGCTAGTTTCATTTAATTTTAAATGTCCTGTCCTGTATTCCATATAGAATGATGGAATAGGGCAGGAAAGTATTTTAGAATAGCCAGGAAGGGTGAAACTGGGAGATACGCAGGTAAGGGAACCAACGAGGCAAAGACCTATAATATAATAAGAACATTATATATTAATATATTAACACAATAAGATATACTATGTTAACATATTGACATAATAAGAACAGAGGAAACAACAGCAAGATCCTCAGTTGTGTAGCTCAAGCAGCATTAACTTAGTGGAAAATGCTAGGCAATGAAGTTAGACAGGCCAGGTAATGTTGTACCTTGAAGGCCTGAGGGACACGATTTTATTCTATGCGAGAGGGGAAGCCAAGAATGAATTTGGGGACATAATTTGGCATATATATGTATATACCAAAGGACTGTAGCTACTCTGTAAGGATTGAACAAAAGGCGGGACGAGAATAGGAGGGAAACAGGCTCATGAGAAATGATGGTGGCTAAGACTGTGGTGGCAGTGGCTAAAGTGACTAGAAATGGCTAGATAAAGGACATACTTTGAGGGAGGGCTGACATTAATGAATAGATGGATGGATAGTATGAAAGGATAACATTACCTCCTGGAAGAGAATGACTAGAAATCAAAGGAACCTAGAAATCACTTTTTATTAATTTCAAAGAGACATCTCAACACTATTTTGAAATATATTGAAATTACTGGTTATACTATGTATATTAAAGTCAACTTGGTAAATAGAAAATTTTGAAAATTTAAAAATAAATCATACTTTATTTTACATTATTACATATAAGATTTGTTAGAATCTTTGGAATTTATTTTTCAAGCAAATATATCAAAGGGCTTAACAGACCACCTACTTTCTTGACTCTCAGACCAGATGTTGTAACAAAGGAGAAATAAAAATTAATATTTTTACAAGAAAAAATATGACATATATGTACTAAAAGCCATGTTTCTTAAGATTTTTTGAAACACATTTTAAACATTTTATCTTTCCTTTGATTCCACAAGAACTAATCCAAATGTGTGTGCGCGCGCATACTTCATTATTTAACTTGGACTACATAGACACTCTTAAGGTATGACATTCTCAACATTTAAATACAGTAGTTCAAAGCCACAGGCAGTAAATCAGAATAATCAGAGAAAAAGAACTCACAAAACCACAAACTTGAGATAATCTTAACCAACAACTTCAAAGGCTGGTAAAGTGGCCCCTGATCCAAGTGGGATGAACGGCAATTACAGAACATAAAAAATAAGGGGCAAGGTCTGCAGCTTTGTAAATAAATGGCCAGGGAAACAAAGCTAGGACAACTTATAAATAAAGTTTGAAAATATGTATGCATGTGTGTGTATGTGTACAGATATAAAGATAAATATGAAAGGTTTAAAAATAGACTCAGATCATATCCAAAGCAGGACAATATTTAAGCGTACACAAATTTCCTTCAGTAAAGCCTCTGGAGAGGAACTGAACTCTGAAACCCACTTATTGCCTGTAATACTAGCCAATACTGGCTCATGCACGGAATCCTATTTCCAGGGGACAAACACATCCATAGCAGAGAGGTCCTTTTCCTGATAGCAAACAAATGCAGTTTGATTTAAAAATCTATCTCCAGTCTTAACTCAAGGTTTTAACAGCATATTTTAAAGTGCTGCTAGATATTTCTACCTGAGAAGTACAATTTAAAAACTAAGTCAGTAATATTTAAAAATGATTTCCTGAGTTATTTCTCCTGCTTGGTCCTGCACACTCATCCAGTTCTATCCTTTCTTCAGAGAGGCTTTCACGTCTGTTTCTGCCATTCTTCCTATCATCATCTTAGTTTAAACTCCAGATTTGTTTTTTTTATTTTGTTTTTGCTCTCCTGACTGGTCTCTTCACATTTCAACAAACATGAGGGAAGGTATATATATGAATTATGCCAGAAATTCTGTTAATGAACCCAAAAAACTAAACAAGTAACCGCCTCAAGTCTAGAACAAGTTCAGTCTAGCTGGGAGACACATCTGTAAATAAACAATTACAACATAAAAATCTGTAAGGTGCTTTGGTAACACAAATAAGGGAATATCTAACTTTGAGGGAAACAGACTTTAAGATTTTATTAATATAAAACAAGTATTAATATTTGAGTAAACGAAGCCCTGATTTAAAAAAAATTCAAGAGTAGGGTGGGAGGTGGAAGCAAACTTTGGCATAAGAGACAGCATGCTGTGCAAGTGCTCAGAAGCGAAAGAAAGCCCAGGAAACAAACAGAACTTTCAATAAAGCCAACGCGGAGGGTATCGGGGAGGATAGTGATAGCTGGCAAGGAAAAGTAGGCTGGACTTCTGCCAGGTTAACAGGGCAAGAGCATAGGCAGCAAAACCAGGTACAAAAATCTCAGTGCTGAACTGAGCTGGACTTCCCTCAGCTAACACTTTATTATGGTGCCACAGTAATAACCACTGCACTGACTCTGTCACTCTCCTGTTCTCATATCTCTTGTTAATTTCCCTACTTAGAGGATACAGACCAAGACTCCTGAGATCATGACCTTAATGTAACTTTGCAGCAGTAATTATTTCAAAACCCAACACAACCTTATGCCTCAGCTTAATTTGGTTACTTACTTGTTCCCATTCATGATAATCTCTGAAAATGCCATATGTAACCCCTGTGATCTTCAACAACCGAAACTCAAGCTGATCAGACTATTTATTGAAATCATCCATATCTTTCCATCTCTGTCATTTGCTAGCACAAGCATCTCCAATATCCTCCCAACAGGTCTTTATTAACCCATTCTTATTCCCCTCAAATCTACTCTCCCACATCAGCCAAAATGAATTTTTAAAATAAAAATTTAATTGCCATGGCCCTGCTGATTGAAATGTTTCAATAGCTTGCCAAATGAATAATAAGTCTTATAAGGCCCTAAGTAACTCTCTCCACAGGTCCTCTGCCACAATTAAACTGCTGTTACACCTCAGTTACTAAAACACAGTTCGTTTCCATCTCAGGGCCTCGCATATCCTGATACTTCTATTTAGAAATGCTCTTTCTCCCATTCATTGAAACTCACACTAAATTAGAACACCTGATTTACAGTAATTTAAAAAATTTATCAATAAGCAGGAGGGGTGAGTTTTAGTTTCTTTTCATGTAGTTACCTTGATGTATTAATACAAAATAGTTTTGAATAACTGTAAAAATATAGTCATGGAAACATTAATAAAATGAAGTAAAATATTTATCATAACTATAATTATATGATAGTTTAAGAAATAACTCTTACTGACCACTTACTATGTAACAGAATATATTCTGAATGTTTTAAAATGTATTTACTTATGTAATTCTCATAATTTACTTAGTCTTCTCTTATCCCCAGGGGATAAGTTTCAAGACCCAAACCCTACAAATGCTATGTTTTTTTCCTACACATGCATACCTACAATAAAATTTAACTTATAAATTAAGCATAGTAAGATATTAACAATAAAATAGAACAATTAAACAATATATTGTAATAAAAGTTATGTGAATGTGGTCTCTTTCTCTCTCTGATAATCATGATGGATACTAAGTGATTAATGGAGGGCAGCATATACAAAGTGGATATACTGGACAAAGGGATAATTCACGTCCCAGGCAGGATGGAACAAGACAGCCTGAGATTTCATCACTCTACTCAAAACAGTGTGCAATTTAAAATGTATGAATTGTTTATTTCTGGAATTTTCCATGTAATATTTTCTGAGCATGGTCGACTATGGTAACTGAGACCACAGAAAACAAAACTGTGGATAAAGAGGTGCAAATGTAATAATTACATAATTTACTTACGTAATCCTCATGTATTTATTTATGTAGTAGTCCTCATTTTTTGATGAGAAAACCTGAGACCCAGAGGAGTTAGGTAAAAATTGCTCAAGGTAACGTATCTGATGTGTCCAAGGTTCCAAATATGATAAATGACAGAGATGGGATATAAACCCAGCCAATCTGCTAGAGTCCCCATTTTTGGCCACTATAGTACACTGAATCCCATACATACCACTAGCTGAATGAGTGTATTCTCCCCAAACTGTAAGCTTCATGATGGGAAAAGCAGGAAGGGGCAACAAAAAAAGCAAAAAAAAAAAAAGAGAGAGCTTATTTTGTGGTGAACAATGGTAAGTAGAGGATTCCACAATCAAATATTTATGCATGTCAAAAAGATCTCTGAGCAGAAGAATGAGAATGGACTGGCTAGGTGTATATGACACAAAAGCCAGTCTCTACCAGTTGATTGTGTCTATTTTAGAGAAAGTTACATTAATATTTTTAAATTGTGCTTAAAAGAACACTATTACATCAATTAAAAACTGCTGTTTCCATACTCCACATGAACTAATATATTTAAGTTCTTTCTAAATATAGAGAACTTAATTTAATCCTTCAAGGAATTAGAATGATTTTAACAGAACTCTAAATTTCATTACAAAGCTACTGAAATATACATTGGAGCATTAAATATGTAGGATACATCTAAAAGCTGGGTTAAAAGAAGAATAATCCCTAATGGCAACTTTTTCTTTGGAGTTTCTAATGTACCCAGGAGTTTTACTGTTAACATGTTGATACATGTGAACCATAATAAAATCAAATATTTCACAACATTAAAATATAAAGACTTCCATTGACAATTTTTCACTTCTAGCAACAGAGTTTGCATTCAACTTGTATTATAAAGGATAAGAGTGCCAAAATACAGTGTGGGGAGGGGTGAAGCCACACTGTTCCTTTCTTAGTTTTTTCTAATGGAGATTTTACTAATTCACTCTAGTTGGGGAATACAGAATTTGACCTCCTGCTGACAGTTCCCTCCCAATTCCACATTTATTTATCAGCAAACATTTCACATACATACATATACACAGGTTCTCTGTTGTCTACAAAGTAGGCAAAAAATTAATAAAAATTACAGCCAACTGCAATTATCATTTATCTGTTTTTATCAAAATGTAGTTAATCGACATTGCAATAAAGCATGAGAAACCATAATATCTAAAGATAATCTGGTTATTTTTATTATTGCCCTTACAGGGAAGAGCTGATAGGTCAAATCTCACTGAAAGACCACCCATATTCTATGGAACTAGCATATTCCTATTTCAAATATTAAATCTACAACCCAGAAATATTTATAACCCGAGGAATTTTTGTTTAGGCAGTATATTTTGGTAATAGGATTCTGAGCTACTAACCAAACATGCTTTACAACTGTTATAAATAACCCTATTTTATTTAATTACTGAAAAACACTAAAAAAAGAAATGGGCTTAAACAAAAAAGGGTACATACGATAGAAAAAAAATCTAGTTTCTCAAAGAACAAAGAACTTAATATCTGGAAATCTTCAGGAAAAGAACAAACGATCTTTCCTCATGTAAGAAGCATATTACTCTTGAAGCTCTACTAGTTCTAGAATACTGTGGACTTGATATTTATAATATGATAATGTATAATAAATAATTTATGAATCTGCTTAGAATGGATCTAAGAAAAGTGAAGGTTTAGATAAATTTTCAAGGTAGAATATCTAAAATTCATCAACTTAAATTAATAGCATGGAAAGACAAGCAATTGATTTCAAAGTTTTAGCAAATGCAGAATGCCCAATAAATAAGCAATAAAAGTCTTACTAATAAGTGGCAGTCAACAGGCAGATGCACAGGAAACCATATGACTCTGGTTGGAAAATTGATTCAGCGGAAAACTAAGGATCTATATGAACATATCCACAATCGTTATTTTGGAAAGTAGGCAAATATTCTGGCACAGAATCCTTTCCAAGGGTTATAGGAATGTTTTACAAGAGGTCTCGTCCAAAAAAACAGGATAGCACCTAACTGAGGACAAGATGGGAGTGCACATGAAGAGAATACGTCACTCTTCCTAATCCAAAGACCATTTACTTAAATCTGGGGTCTGAAGCTGCTTTACTCAGATGATATTCCCAAAAACCATTCCTTAAAATGTGCCCCCCAAATCTACAAATTCTCTAGAGTGCTAACAAAAAGTCTAAATGTTCCTATTAGTTTGGCTTTGATGTAGGGAGAATATGTTGTGCACGCTTCCACTTGAAGAAACAGATTCTGTGGTTTTCCAAAATTTTTAAATTGCCTATATCAATATGCCTTATTCAAACTTGAACCACCAATATATTGGGTTGTCTGAAAAGTCATGACATATTTTTCTGTTTTTCGTTGCAAAAATGCATCATGACTTTTCCAACAACCCAATATAAGCTTTAAAAGGTGCATCATCCTAAAGCCAATACTCTAATAACTCAAAAAATGCTAATTCATAGATGAAAGTACATAATCATATACCAACTAAAGAACCAATTGTAATTGGTATGCCTTATGAGCAATAAGTTATAGAGTTGAGAATTCATACCACAGGACCCAAAATTAAAATAAGCAGTACTTTATCTTTAAATATTAGGATGTAAATTTATAAAATACAAGTAGAAGGACATATAACAGTAGAAAACCTATTAAGTTTAGGGTATGAAACAAATACCTCTGGGCATAAAGGAAATATTTTAATGAGGGTGAATATCTTCAATCAATCCTTAAGGGATGGGAGGACCAGTCTAATAAAGAGGGAGGAAATCCAGAAGAAACTGGATGGATGGTCTGCTTTGCTGGGGAATATGTACTTCTACAAGGCTCCCAGGAAATTAAACAAAACAAATCCTAGAACTTAAGAGAAGGAAAGGGTAGATAAATTGTTGACGAGTCTATATTTTGAGGAACTGTTCTGAGACCCACAATATCCAAATACTTGATGTCCCATTCTCTTTAGGCATGACACCCTGTCTCTGAAGAAACGTTAGCGATCATAGGCCACATTAAGTCTGTTTCTCCTGGATGTAATTTTGAATGTTCTGTTACGTGCAAAGAATCTAGAAATCCCAGGAACTGAAATTGTACATGCTAGATCTGGAAGAACTAGAGAATCAATTTTTGAAGGCTTTCTGAGAAGCAAGAGCCTAAAAGGATAGCATTAGTAAGCAAAGTCATGCAGACCAAGGACTATATTGCTACAAAATTATTTCTAAAAAGCATGCATTAAGAAAAAACACATCTATAATGTCAGATCAAGATTTTCAGAACAAGACAGACAACCAGAAAATTCCAGGAGTGTTGGCATTTTGCACATGCACACGCACACACGATTTAGTGAACTTATTCATTCAACAAATATTTGCTGAACTTTGTCCCAGATATTGTGCCTTCAACTGCTTCTAACTTATTTTTGTTAACCTCAATCCCAGAGGTAGAAATGTTCCAGTCTTCCTGTCTGTAGACTTCAAAGAAAAACATGCATAAAGTTTCTATTCCTGCAGGTATTAAAAATATAGCTACCTGCCTAAAATCTTGGGAAAGAGCAGAACAGCATGTCTAAAGCAAGGGGAAGGAAACTACAACTTGCCTCCTTCTGAGACCAAGTTACATGCAGCAAAATTTTAAGTGTACAGATTTATGTCTTCCTCCAACTTTTTTCTTAGCTTCTTTTCTATAAATGAGTTTTCTGGTCCTGCTATAACCAGTGGAGAATATTAAATTAAAAAAACAAAACAAAACAAAAAACAAAAACAAAAACTAACACCCTTCATTTGTATTATATTAATGTTTTATTCAGTTTAAAGGTTTTTCCATTTCACATCTAACCAGAAGTAAAGTATTTCTTAGAGCACTAGGTTTTTATTTAATAAGTTATGAGACAGTTTTAATACAAAAATACTTTATAAGAAACAGTATTTTGTTTTGTTTTGTTTTTTAGCTGAGGCATCCTGCCACCTGTTGGCAGCTCAGCGGCAGCTCAGCTCGGGCCAGGAATTGAACCGGCAACCCTGTTGCTCAGAGCTTGCACTCTTGAGCAAGCTCTTAACCAACTGAGCCACTCGGCTGGCCCAGAAACAGCATATTTTTTAACAAAATGACTCACTGGTAAAACGGCCCAACATCCACCCTCAAAATACTGATTAAGAGTACAATTTTCCCCCCAGCCATTCCCACCACATACTTACGTGGGCAACTTCTTTCAACATTTGCTACTCTGGGAGTTGGGAAGCTCAGAGCTGGAGGCTGAAGTGAAGAAGGAAAGGATGGAGGGTGAGCCATGGCACCAGCCCCACAATAGGAGCTCCCCTGAGATACTACAGCAGGGTTGACACCATAGCTCTGAAGTTCAAACTCCAGCAAACGATAAGAAAGGAGTCCAACCAGAACATGATAAACGATGGGCTTCTTCTGCTCTTTGAAAAATAAGGAAATGATGCTATAAAGATCTGAATGTCCAGTTTCAACATTATGACTCCCTGGTTCACATCTTCAGTATTTCCCAACCCCAGAATCATCTCTCAGACTGATTCAATGTACTAATCAAAAAGGGGGGGGGGAGGGAAGACTGTCTATAAACTTCCACACTTTTCCAGAAAATGAAAGGATAGGGCTTACCTGGCCATCATGAAAACACCTAAGACAATACATTAAAATACTCTGCCTATCCACTCCTTGTATGCTCTCTCGCTGTCCTAAGCACTCAACATTAAATCTAAGACTGTCGTACATATTAACACCATCAACCAGCAGAATGACAGCCAGACTATGGGGATGTCTTTAAATTCCTAAAAGTAAACCAGTGCGTTTTTAAAAACCAGGGATAACTTTTGGTAGAAGCATATTCCTTGGGAAGAAATGAAAAAGATTCTACTCTGGTAAAAACAAATAAGAACCTCTGAATTAAAATAACTTTAATTAAAATAGAGAAAAACAAAGATTTTTAAAGAAACCAATCTAAATATGGGACTCAAATGAGATATTCACTTTTATAAAACCGTGAATATTTGTTTTGTAACATAAGAAAACTAAATTGGGCTGGCTGAGTGGCGCGATGGTTAAGAACTGGCTTGGGATGCCAGAGGGCCCCGGTTCAGATCCCACATATGAGGGCCAGTGACACTGCCCT
>NW_017731516.1:2855033-2889870 GCF_001890085.2 Hipposideros armiger
TGCCAACTTGGGCCAGTGAAGCAACGTCCTCCACAACTAAACTGAAGAACAGAAGGACAGCAACTTGTCTGTTCCCCTTCCCCCAATTCCCCAGCACTGTTCCCATCCCCCAATTCCCCAATAAAAAATCTTTAAAAAAAAAATTAATGATTCCAAGAAAACTAGATTCTACTATGAATATTAAGGCTAATAAAAATAGATTCTTATTTAAGTTATTTAAATAACCTATTATTCAATAACATGTTATTAAAGGTAATATTTTAAAACAGTAAACTAAATATAGAGGAGTATCAGGATCCTGAATTATGCTATATGAAGCACTTAAAAACGGAAAGTATTCCTTTAGCAAGGGAACATGGGACCTTTAAAATACCTCTAAATATCTTGCTATATAAATTAATTCCATAAACATTCAGTGAGCATCAACAATGTAATGTGCTAGACAGTACATGTATACTCATGTACTTTATCCATTTGATGTTCAGAATAAAGAAAAATTACAAACCAAAGCAAGGAGACGAGAAAACACATTTACAATGGATTCTTGCACCATTACTATGAACTTGGAGGCCTTGGGTAAACTTACCCTTTGTTACCTCTAATCTACTACCATTTTCCCCTTATCATACGGTGTTCTGGCTACTGACCCCCCGTCCCCGTCCCCGTCCCCGCCCCTGCTATTCCTCAAATACATAAGACCTACTGCTGTCTCCAGGGCTTTGTGCTAGATGTAACCTCCAGGAGGTGCTCTTCCCCAAGATACCTACACCACCTCACTTCAGGTACTGAAGGACTTTCCTCCTTGCTTTATTTTAAATTACACTACCCTTTTCCCCAGCCCCTTAGGCACTCTCTACCTCCTTTCCTACTTTAATTTTTTCTCTATTACATGTATCAACAAATAATATACAATGCATTTTATTTAATGTCTTTCTATGCTCTAAAATGTCAGCTCCATGAGAACAGATTTGTTTGTTCGTTTCTTTCTCGGTTCACTTCTGTCTCCAAAGGATCTGGAACAATTGCCTGGCACAAAGAAGGCCCAAAACATGAATGCCCCTCATCTTACTCCACACATGCTATTACCTGCGTGTTTGTTATCTGACACTAACTGACCAATGCAGCGCTTTCAGCACATGCAAAAACTTTATAAGCATAATAAGTATTTTTAAAGTATTAGAACTATGTCAGAAAATTAATGTTAAATTTTATATCTCTGAAATATAAATGAATAAAAATTGTTTCATGCCTTTCCCAATGAAATGACAACCACTTCCAAAATACCTAACAGACTACCAAAAACCTTCAGTGGTTAGAATGTTATAATCTGAGAAGCACCAGATAAGGATCTGGAGATTAAAACAAGTTTTTTCCATTTCCCAAATTTTTTCTCAAGTTAGATTACCCATTTTTAAAAACTTGTTTTCGAGTTGTTTCAGACTTATAGTTTAATATGATGAGACAACACATGTCTCTTTTCTATCACAAAATCCCACCAGAAGAATTATACTACTTAGAGCCACTGGGTTGCACTGTAGTTCATGGGAATATGAACTTGGTTGCAATTAGCTGAACAGTGCACGGCCTCAACAGTCTGACAAAATGGGTCTCGTGCAAATAAGCATTAATATGTATTGAGTGTTCGCCAAATGAGAAGTACTGCTCCAAGAACTTTATATATATACACACATACATTTATTATTTCACTCAATCATAATAAAACCTCTATAAGATTATTACTTTTTCTTCAAGTTCAGACACAGAAGGGTAGAGCCTATAGACTGTACTGAAATCAAACAGTCATCTTGGAGAATACCCAGCTCCCGCAACTCCAATAAGATACCAAAGGTTTATTCTCCAGAAAACCCAAGTGGGCAGGCTCCAAATTTTGGAAATTCGCCAAAGTGTCAGAGGTGAAGCATGGGCTTGAAAACTGAGGGATCAGTAAAGACCTACATTCTGAGCTGTGGGGTCCCTAGTTTTTTCCCCTTAACTGATTACAGAACACTACCACACAGATTAAGAACCACCCCTCTACCCCACCTTAAAACTACAGCTGACCCTTGAACAACAGGGGTTTGAACTATGCAGGTACACTTATATAAGGATTTTTCAATAAATACTGTAAATGTATTTTCTCTTCCTTAATTTTCTGAAATTTTCTTTTCTCTACCACACTTTATTGTAAGAATAGTATATAATACATATAACATACAAAATACATGTTAATCAACTGTGTGTGTTATTGGTAAGGCTTCCAGTCTACAGTAGATTATCAGTAGTCAAGTTTTTGAGGAGTCAAAGTTTTACGGAGATTTTCAACTGCGCGGTTGGTCAGTGCTCCTAACCCCCACGTAATTCAAGGATCAGCTGTACATGTTTTCTGTAGAAAAACTATATTGCTTCTGAGAAACGAATGTCACACACTATGAAAATGAGGTCTTCCCCAATGAAATGGTTAACTCAACTACATGTTAACAAGATCTATCTACAATGCTGTTCCCAATTTTTAAAAAACTGTCATCTGGAAATAATTTTAGACTTAGAAGAGTTGTAAAAATATTAGTGGTCCCATATACTCCACCTTCCTCTAGTGGTAACATCTTATACGACCACAGTACAAGTATCAAAACTAAGAAATTAGCTCTACTAACTAAACAACTTTACACAGATTTCACTTAGTTACTCCACTAATGTCTTTTTTCCTATTCCAGAATCCAGATCACATTCAGCTTTATGTTTCCTTAGTCTTCTCCAGCCTCAGGCTTTATTTCAGTTTTTCCTTATTTTTTCACAACACTGACGTCATCAGAACTCTGATGTCACTACACTGTAGAATGGCCTGCAATTTGGGTATGTCTGATGCTTTCTCATGAGTAGACTGAAATTATGCTTTTACAGCCACATCACCATAGAGGTGATGTGTTCTTCTCAAGTGCATCATATAGTATGATGGATAACGTCCAGTGAATGGATGTGATGATACTATGTCTTATTACAAGTGATTTTAACCTTGATCTTGATTAAGCTGGTGTATCTGCCAATCTTCTCCACTGTAAATTACTGTTTTCCCTTTCTAAATAATGTTTTAAAAGAAGTACTTTGAGAATTTGTAAATATGTTTGTCTTTAAATTTTTGCCCAATAATTATAGTATTCATCCATGGGTATTGCTTGCAGCACCTATTCCTGTGATGTTCTAATTGTGATTTTCTATTTTCTTCACTTCTATATTATATTTGTTAAGTGAAATGCTTCTTCAAGTAAACCAATCAACTTTTAAAGACCTAAGTCTTAAATATGAACAGAGTGTCAAAGAATTTACCTAACTGGCCCAAAGTGATATAGGTAGAAAGTGGAGAATAATGTCTCAAAGTCAGGGTCCTTCACTCTTATAAGCACATTCTTTCAGTTTTACTACAGTGCCCTCATCCCAGTAGAAAAGGTTTAAAATTTCATATGTCCCAAGCAGTCTCTCTTAACATGCTGGCCTTGAAAAAATATCTTCCTGTTTTCATTAGCCCATGTACTACTATAATGTCTTTATTTTTATTTTTATTTTTTAGCTGAGCCATCCTGCTACCTGTTGGCAGCTCAGCTCAGGCCGGGCATTGAACCGCTGTTGCTCAGAGCTCAAACTCTTGAGCGAGCTCTTAACCAAATGAGCCACTCGGCCGGCCCTTAAAATGTCTTTAATTTATTAAGCCATGTTAAACAATAAAGAGATAATATATCATTTTATGCTACAGAACACAGACTTTTGCACTAAGGAATTCTAATTAGTAAAATTATTAGCTCAGCTGAGAAGATAAATGGTTATTTATAGGTCTAATAGATTCTGGGGAATCTAGAGGAAGGGGATTTAAGGGAAATCATCTAATTTTTTGCATTAGGTAAAACAGAATCAAGGCTATGATGACTCCATATATGAACGGGGATTTATTTACTGACTTGTACTGTTTTATGTTTCTTTACAAATGACCTAAGTGCTGAGAACAGGTGTAATATTTCTGTGTATTGCATACCACTTAGTGTCTTACACAAAAGAAAGCACTCAAGCCTTGACTGAACGCTGACACAAAAGCTCTTTATCAGGAATGCTTTTTCATTCATCTTCTCAACCAAAATATAACTTTAAAAAATGAAATCTTAGCACTTCTACTTCCAACCAAAATGTAGTAGGGACCCACTCCCCTTCCACTTCACTTGAAACTTAAAAAATATACAAAATACATTAAACGATCATTTTCAGACATATGACACCAGGTAATGCAAGACAATAATCCGAGAGAAGAGAAAGAATTGATGTGAGCCCTACAACTGCCCTTGCTTACTGACTGAAGGAATTTCCAGGCTATAATGCAGGGAGAGAGACCTGGTGGAGCCCAGAAATCTCTGTGAATTGAGGAAGTGTAGCTGAGCGCCTGGGTAGGCCAAGGGAGCTAGAGGGAAAAGGCTCCAGTACCACACATGAGTGAGCTGCAAAGGGAAAGAGGCCTATGATCTGCAGAGGATCCCTCTTGAGTCTTCTTCGCTAAGTAATGATCAGTATATGCATGTGAGGAAACTACCAGAGGCTGGGTAAAGAAACAGTGGAAACAATTTCCAGGGCTCACACAGAGCTACTCCCATAAGTCAGAGTAGAAAAACATTGGGCATTAGTACTTAGAAGAGTACAGCCTCAGTAGTTGGGAAAAATTAGCCCTAAAGGCAATTGTGGTTCTATCTAACAAAACTTAAAATATAAAAAAGAGGTGTCAAATGGCTCAAACCATTTCTAAGTAACTTAGCTGTGTCCCCAAGAAAAGTCAAGAATATTTACAGGAACACAAAAAATACATAGCACTGAACAGGTAAAAAATTTCTGAGGACTGGCATTGAAGTAAAAATTACCAGGCACGCAAAGAAGCAGTAAAATAAAACACATAATGGGGAGGTGGGGAACAAACCAACAATCAATAGAAACAGACCCAGAAATGACACATATGATAACATTAATAGACATGACATTAAAAAAATTATAAAACTACAGTTTGTATGTAAAAGGTGGAATAACTGGCATGATGAAGATTAGTGAACTTAAAAAAATATCCTAAGTAAAACATGAAGAGAAAAAAATAATTTAAAAAAATGAAGTGGGACAACTCCATAAGACTTCATACATGTGCAATTGGAGTCCCCAAAGTGGAACAGGGACAAATAAATATTTAAAGAAATAATGGATAAAAAATTTTTCCAGATTTCATAAAAACCATAAACACACATATTCAAGAGGCTCAAGAAATCTTCAAGCACAAAAGCCATGAAGAATATTATACCAAGATACGTCATAATCAAAATATGTTAAAACCAATAAAAAAAACTTAATAGTGAGAGAAAAAGTTACATTATGTAAAGAGGACTAAAGATAAGAATGACATCAGACTTTTTGTCAGAAATTACCTAAGTCAGAAGACAATGGAGCAAAATCTTTAAAGCACTAAAACAAAAATAACTCTCAACTTTGAATTCTATACCAGCAAATCTTCCAAAAATAAAAGATTTCAGACATACAAGGCCTAAAAGAATTCATCACTATCAAAAATGCAGTACAAAATATTATTTTTAGTTTAGGTCTATCTTGATGGGGCTTTTTCTGTAGACCCACGTCACTGGAAACGCTTCACAGAGTACATATGTACTTTGCTATAGTTATAGAACTATATGTTAGGTTTGTGGAAAAAAACTACAAAACAGAGATGCTAGAAGTATGAAAGATCTACTAGTCAATTTTTTTTTAATGTTAGATATTGATATATCCCAAAGATCTGTACTATTCTAGGATGTGATAGCTTAGGGGAGATTATGAAACTTATTTGTGTTTAGAGGGTGTCTGAAATTGAGGACCAGGCAAATCCATCTATTCTGACACTCAAAAGTGGCCCTAAGGAAACTGCTTGAAAAAATTGAATCCCAAAGATAGATAGCAGGTGGGAAATTTTTGAAGTATGTCATTAGTATGTCCATATTTAAGTGGAGATCAAGGAAGCCCAACCAAAAGAATTGTGGATTGACATGACAACTGTGGTTTAACCAAAAGTTCTTTTTTAAAGGTCTATCTTGAAAATTATGACCCAGACTTTGGAGGAACTAAGGTGATAGGCTGTAGAAGGAATCACAACATGTGAAATTCCTCAAAAATTGACTCTAAATAACTTTGCCTATATCACCCACAGAGGAAAAAAAATTAAGTCCTTCAGGTAGACGGAAAATGATACTATAATGAAAGAAGAGAAGGAGAGGGAAAAGGTGGGGAGTGAAGGAAGAAAGGAGGCAGGCAAGGGAGGAGGGAAGAAAAAAGGAAAGGAAGGGAAGGGATGGAAAGAGGGAAAAAAAAAAAAAGAATGGAAAGAAAAAGAACCACCAAACATTTTAAATTATGGATGACAACAAAAAGCAGAAATTATACTCTCCCCTTCCAATTATAATGAACAATAAAAATATATAATGTATCTAATCAGAAAATGCTTCCCTTAAGAAGTTAACTTCAGCTGAGACCTGAAGAATGATTAGGATATATTTTCTGATAGTATGGCAGACTATTAAAAAAAACAAAACACTCCACTGAAAACTAACTAAAAATGCTCCATGAAATAATGATTCAGCCAATCAACAAATATTTACTGAGCATATACCAGACATTATTCCCGGATAGGATACAGTGTGAACACAGTATCAGTGAAAACTAACACAGAGATTACATTTTTATTTTTAAATGAATTGCTGAGCTTGGAAGGTAGGGAAGGAGGGAAATACAGTACCCAAAAAACAAAGTAAAAGTTGGAATTCAGAGGAGCCACAAGTTTATATCCTCAAAGGGCCAGTTGCCCAAGGTAGAAAAGCTATTAAAAGACTTTCACATAAAGTTGGTTCCTTAAAAGGGCACAACATAATTATAATAACCCCTTAGTGAAGAAGACACCAAAAATTCTTGATGGTCTTGATTTTGATGCTAGGCAGAGGAGGTGAAGAAAATCTCTTGAGAATATATAGCCATAAACCAGCCCAAATTCACATTACCTCTACGGACTGCAACCTCAAGTCAACATTTTATTTTTAATTGGTCCTGAACTGGTGGTGTCATAGGTACTGGTAAAAGCAATTACAAATTTTTGGGGGAAATATCCCTCATCTAGTCCTCAAAGAATTCTCAGGGTTCTAAGAAACATGAAATGATAATTTAACATACACACAAAGAAACAAGGCGCCGTAAGTGAGAACACAGAAACAAGGCATTAGAATGATCTGTGGCAACTTCCAATGGTTGGGTTTATCACACATTAAACACAAAAATGTGTAAAATTATTGAAGAAATAAAAGAGGATATACTGGAATCCAAATGAATGGATGGTAATATGTGGATATTAATGGTAAATGTGTGGGTACAGAAGATACAGGTAAGATTAACAAGCTTGATCTAATGGAGAGAAATAAAGCAGTATACCTAATGGTCATTATGCATTTTGTTCAAGTACATAAACAAACTGGTATACTAATCACACTCTCTAGCTACAGTGGAATTACATGAGAAATCAGCAACAGAAAGAGAACTGAAAAAACCTTGTAAGTTTGGAAAATTAAAAACACTTAAAATTAAAGAATAGCAAAACCTCTTACCCTAAGAGAGAAAAGGAAATAGAGGATAAACTGTTTAATATAAAACAAAACTAAATTTACAAAGTAACTACATAAAGCTAAAAGTTGATTCCTAGTAAAACTGACAACCCACTAGCAAGACTGATAAATAAGGGGGAAAGGTACATAATAAACAACCTTAAGAATGAAAAAGGTGCTGCAGAGAAAAAATTTATATAAGAAGGTAGCATTGTAAGTAATTTCTTTATCCTGGTAAAGTATATCTACAAAAAAAATTCCTGCACCAAACATATTTATTGGTGACAACTTAAAGCTTTTAAGACAAGTAATAAGAAAAAGATTTCTACTAGTGACACTTCTATTAGACATTGTATCAGAAGTACTAGTGAGTTCAGAAATTTAAGTTACAAAAATTATAAAAGTATCTAAACTGTAATTTCCAAATGTTTATTTATATGAAAGCCCCTAAAGAACCTACAAATAAATTTTAATAGAAAAGTTTAGCAACATTAATATCAATTTAAAGTCAACTGTATGTCAATATAACTGTAACATCTATAAAATATAACTTTAAAAATACGATTTAACCCCCCCAAAAGCAACAGAAAAGTACTTATACATCAATCTGACTAAAGATTTGTACATCCATTATTTTAAAAAATAAATGAAACTTAATTTGAGAGAAAATACAGGAGACCACAATATATGAATTCAGGGAAAGAAAGAATAATATAACCCCATTAATTCTTCCCCAAATAAAAATAAAGTCAATGCAACTCCACTTTTATAAACAATACTTTTTTTCATATTCCAAATTTGTCATCGAAAAAAAGGCCAAGAAAGTCAAGAAACTTGTGTGAAGACCAAGACAGACAAACACACATGAAAACTGAACACAAAGCTCCACTATAACCATTATGAAAATGTGGTATTGGCACAGGCATAAACAAACACATCAATGTATCAGAATAGAGATATAAAAAAGAGACCCACAAATATAAAGGAATTTGATTTACAACAAAGCTAGCTAGCACTGCTAATTAGTTGAGGAAGGTAGAACAAGTCAATACATGATGCCAATATAACTGATTATCTGTATGCCGAGGAAAGGAAATTGGACTCCTCCTAACTCACACCATATATAAAAATCAATTTCAGGTGGATTAAATTTAAATATGAAACAAAATAAAAAAACTTTTAAAAGAAACAGGAAAATTTCTTCAGTTACCTAATTTCAATAGAGAAATATATCTCAAACACAACTTTAATAAATTTACAAACATTATGACATTATAAAATGTCAGATCAATATAAAAACTGTTGATGGGACTCCAAATTGACACAAATACTCCTAAACATATTCCTGGAAGACCTTTTGTGAATTTAATTTTCCTAAATTTTGAGAATATGGTTTGGTTCAGAAAACTCCTCTAAATTCATAAAACTCCCTCTTCTGTTATCTTCATGTAGTGTTTAAAAATACAACTGCTTGTTTTCTGAATTTCTAGCTCTGTTCCCCTCTCCCACTTTTATCTGGATCCTCTCTTCCCTCAATCTCTGTTGTCCCTATATTCCTCTGATCCCACACTCAGAAACTTCCCCTCAGCAGGGAGAAAGGCAGCACTGGTGGGTCAGTCTTGCAAGTTCACAAAGCAAGGATGTTCAAGTCATTTTAGGCCTCATCATGGGTCCCTTAACCGACCTAATTAACAAAGTTGGCAAAACCCCTTTGCCAGTTTAAAACTGGCTTATCGCACCACTTTCAAACTGGCTCTTCACAACTTTGAGGTGCTTCTAGTTGCAGGTCCTGACTCCCCCAATGCTTCTATTTTCTTATGCACAAACACTGATAAATGCAGGTCTTTTTATTTTATTAGTTCTCACCTGCTTATATCTGGGGTTCATGGGGATACCTCATTACCAAATTTTGTTACAAATGTTTTACTACCTAGTTGTTCTATCTTTATGTAGAAATTCAGAAAGACAAAAAACAGAAACAAACAAAAAACCTAAGCTGTCACCATCAGTACTAATCATCCTAGAATCTAACTAAGCAAGGCTTTAGATTATATTTTAAAAGATAACATTGCTTATTTCTATATTTTCTGATTCACAGAAATATTTGCACTAATATTTTAACTTTCTATTTAATGATGAATACATGCCATATTCATGACTGAAGCAAATTGCTTAAACATAAAATATTTTTCTAAAAGAGAATACAGTATTTCATGGGTACAAGCCTAGGGCCTCATTTCCCCAAAGCACACCACAGTGAACACACACGCCAGGTATTTTAAATCTTCTTGGGAAAACACAGCAGTATCTGTGAGATACCATGTGAAGTGCTACTGTAAGTGGCTTGGACCGAATTAATATAGCAGAGCTGTTAGTATTTCTTTTGGCACAAGGGCACTGTGAAAAAATTACTACGACACTAAGGGTGCCATAAACTATGTGTCTTGGTGAAACTTGCTTTCTGGGAAACAAATGTCACCTCACTTGATGAATTCAAAAGATGAAGAAAAAAGTGTTAGAACGTATAATGCATTCAAAGAAAGGCTAACATTGTTAGCATCACATAATTATAAGCCAACTAAGGAGGAACTTGGGAATTCATTTAATTTGATGTTCTTGGTTGGCCAGAGGAAGAAGAAAAAGAGGAGCCATGAATAACAAATGTTAATATGTATTAAAAAAACAAACAAACAAAAAACAAACTAGGTCACAGAGTCAAAATGACTATTGCTGATAATGCGGATTATGACATGAACACGGGCATCACATTCACATGTGTAATTTAAGAGCAATCTCATTTTAGCAGTTGTACAACTGCAACTGAAGAGAGCTTAGTCATCCATTTTGAGTTCTTTCTATCTCTTGCTTCATCTCTGGCCACAGACAATAAGTCACAGCCATTTGTTTCCAAGAGTTTCTTTCAAGAGCAATCTGTGAACCAGTCGGCTGGTTTCAGGCATTTATTTTTTAACTAATTCCTTCCTCAACTCACTCTTGTTCACCTTAATCCAACACCAAACATCAATAAAGAGGAAAGCCTCCATCTTTCTGCCTTTGGGAGAGCTACTCTGTCAACTCTTGAACCGCTAAGTATTCATTTTTGTTTTTAGTTCTTATTCATTTTAAGTAGTCTCATGTTTACCACGTACCTTTAATATACTTTAAGGTATCACATATTCTAAGATGCTTTGATGCTAGTGCTGTTTTTATACTAGAAGCTACTATGTTACAACTATGACTGTAAGATACCATCAGTTGTTAGATGCGTTCTGACAAAAGATAAAAATTTTCAATAATGTATAAACTTAGAACTCAAGAAATGTGGTACTTCATTGCTTATTTACATTACATTTATATTGCAATTCAAAACAAAAAAAATGTAATTTGTATGCAGTACTGTATAACACTCTTGCATATTGAATGGAAACATACCAATACATTTCTATGTGTAAAATAATTAAGTAACATGCTTTAAATGCTTTGTATTATGCAGAAATCCTTGGTGAATTGTCAGATAGGTGTTGAGTGTTTTAGCAATATCTGGGAAATTGTTTATGATTTTAGGTGGGCTAATTTTTTTTTCCATTAAAAATAACAAGATAGTGTACCACTGTCCAAATAATTGCCAAACAATACATAAAGATGTACCTGTATATACTGACACACATATGTAATAAAAATATAATAATAAAAAGAATGAAATACAAAACTTAAACTAGTAAATACTTTTAGAGAAGGAGGCAGGGAAGGATGGGACATGGAAACATCCCAATTAAATATAATATGCAAGCTGCAGAAAAACAATATTTGTTAAAAACAAAAACAAGTCATATTTGCACACTTACACCTGTGTAATCACTAGAAAAGATATGAAAAGATACACACGGGGCCAGCCGAGTGGCTCAGTTGGTTAAGAGTTAGCTTAAGCGTATGAGCTCTGAGCAACAGGGCCACGGATTCGATTCCCACATGGGCCAGTGACGCTGTGCCCAAGCTGAGCTGCCGCTGAGCTGCCAACAAGTGGCGGAATGGCTCAGCTGGTGACAGCACGTGACCCTAACAACAAGACTGCCTGTTCAATGGTGGGCTAAGCCCGCCTGCAACTAAGACTGAACTCGGCACCTTGAGCTGAGCTGCCGCCCGGATGGCTCAGTGGACAGAGCGTGCGCTCTTAACAAGACTGCCGGTTCAACTCCCACAAGGGATGGTAGCTATGCCCACCCGCAACTAAGACTGAACACAGTATATTGAGCTTAGAGGCCACAACCTGCCGACTGACAGCCAGATGGCAACTGGCACCCTCCACAAGATTGAAAAACAACAGCTTGGCGGGTCCCCCTCCCCAATTCCCCAATAACAAACAAACAAACAAAAAAAGATACACACTAAACAAGAGTAAAGTTGTGAAGATAAACTTTTAAGTTCTATTTTATGTTCCTGTCTTTTTCTTTAAAGTTCTTGCATGAGCATTTATTACTTATGTGATTTAAAAAACTAGTAAAAAGGAAATAAAATATTTAATGGTGGGGGAGGGAGAAGAAAATGGCAATACCATCACTGCCATAGTTCTCTGATATACTGTATTCCACAAAGTCAGTGCAGCATTTTATATTATGAGGTATTCTTCAAAAACATATGAACTGGAATGCAGTAGCTCCAGTTTACATATAACATATTGAACTAGTCAGCAGTATGTGATGTAATTAGCGATCTCATATTAAAAAGTTCCATTAAGGGTAACATCTAAAAATCTTGGAAATAGCAGTATGTTACCCAGCACATATTATAATGTCTTCCTTTCAATTCTTTCAGTTTTATTTAATTGTATTGAAACATGCACTGAACAACTTTTATGTACCCCAAACCATGCTAGGTTATGACAATACCAAAATAAATAGATATGGTTCCAGTTTTCAAGCTTACAACATGCAGTAGCATTGTTCAACACAATTGTCTGGAAGGATGAAAAAGTTCTACATCTGCACTGTTCAACATGGTAGCCATTAACAATATGTAGCTACTGAGCATTTGAAATGTGGCTAATGTGACTGAGAAAATATTTTTTTATAATTTAAATTTAAATAGCCACTTATTGCTAGTGCCTACAGTACTGGATAGCACAAGTCTCCAGGAAGACAAGGACAAATAAACAGATAACTGCAATGTATTATGGTAAACACTAAGGCTATGAAAGCAAGAAAAAAGAGCAATGAGCCCATCAAAGAATGGCTTCTGGAACTACTGACACCTAATTCTTAAATCATATGAAGAAAGGTGTGGCATTACATGAAGAAGAACCAAAACAAGTAAAGAGTTAAATATACAAGAGCATGGTAGCGAGACTAAAGTAATTTTGTATCACTAAATGCATAAACTCACTATCCAGTCAGAGGAGAGACACTGGAAAGGTAAAAGCATGGAGGGCTCAGAATGTGGAAAGACTATATATAATGTTTAGGAGCTTGGCTTTATTTTGTAAAGGAGGTAAAGCCACTGATAAGTTAAACTGGTAATTAACATGGTTAGATTTGTGCATGCTCATAGCTGGAGTAAATTAGAGGAAGATAAGTTGGGCAAAAAATTGGGAGTTACATTTCCTTGAAAAAAAACTTGACAATCCTTCCAAAAAGGAATGAACTATGAACCATTTAAATAATTAAATTACCTTACCTTAATATATCTATGCAAATAAACTTCAACAACTCTATTTAAACTCCTAAAACTTAAACAGGCTTAAATTTATAGTAAGAAATGAAACACACAAAGTAGATACCAATATAAAAATCAATACTTCAACTAACACCCACTTAAAAGTCACTAGCTTTTAGCGCAAAGCTGAGGAAATGCACCTTCCTAAATTAGTAAGGCTTTAATCAGGTCTATAAGGAAGTGAGTATTGGAGAAATACTATTCTAATCAAACTCTGGAATATTAGCTTATTATTATCAGGATGTTTAAACATCACTGTAAGACATCAAATGCTTTCCAAACACAAAAGCCCTCAAAGATAAATTAAAATGAGTATCAACATGGATACAAAGAAATCCCACTTTTTCCATGAAAAACAGCAGTAAAATTTCTCCAAATGGAATTTTTAAAAATCCAAATCATTTTACCTCAGCCTATACAAACTCTTAGCACTACCAATACAAACATGTGATTTATTTAACATTCCTTTGAATTTCTCATATGCTATTATATATTCATCATAATATCAGATAGGAAATTATTTTTTATACATGTACTTTTCAGAAGAGGCTTCAAAAATAAAATAATTTTACAATGAAGATTTAAACCACTTTTTCCAAGGATATTTCAAAATGCATTAAGTGTTACTAAGCAACAATGAAAGAGAAAAGGAAAAATATTTTATCTGAAAAACCTGAACCAAGAATGCATTTTTCAAGTAATCTCAAAAACATGAATTATTTGTAAATAATGTGAATGGAACAAAAAACTATTTTTACAGTAGAATGAGCAGGAATTTGGAAATCTCTTCATGTGTAAAATATAATCTCATTCTATTCTCCTAAGTGAAAATTTTGGAATCTATATTAATATGATTCCATGAAGTAAATTAACCATACCATGTAATGATACCAAGTTCTTCACAAGCTGGTTTATGAGCACTGAAAAGCCACATAACCTAGAATCACAATATTCTTAAAATAATTTACCAGAACCCATCAAAATATGCAACAGCACAAGTGGTGTGACCAATTAAAATCTTATGAGTCAAGGTAGTTGGAAGTGGTTGTGGGACAGGAGGAGCTACATCAAGTATAAATAATTAGCAAAGGTCATGTTGGTCAAGTCTATGAGAACCACTCAGAACAGCTCACTTCGGCTTATTAAATCATAATGATCCAGCAAGAAACTTTAGACATCAAGTAGGTGAAACTCTGAAAAGGTTAAATATGACACTATGTTTTATTAGGGGCAATGCCCAATGCAGAACCTAAGTCTTTTAAGCAAAGGCCCTCCGCTATTATACCATGAATATGCATGTACAATTTTCTCCACTGTTTACTTGTACAATTTGAGGGAAAAACAAGTTAACTGGGCTAAAATTAATGATTAGCCAATTAACCAAATAATTAGCAGATTAACCAAAGCTGTTGCCATTACACTAGTTGCCTTCATAACCTAGAGGGAATGAAATCGGTGGGTGGGTAGAAGAGAGGGAGGTTGGATATACATGTATCTGTGCAGGAATTATTCCTACTTGAGCTTTGAACTATTCTGCATTCTGAATCACTACATAATTTGATAATGATTATTATCAAATGAATAAAGCAGATTTTCTTTGAAAAAATTAAATTCAAATGTTTTCTTTTAATCACTATTAATAGTACTACCTTTAAAATTCAACTTCTTGGGCCGGCCCAGTGGCGCGATGGTTAAGAACTGGCTTGGGATGCCAGAGGGCCCCGGTTCGGATCCCACATATGAGGGCCAGTGACACTGCCCTCCACAGCTAAGATGCTGAACAACAGCTCAACCTGGAGCTGGGCTGCCGTGAGTCGCTGGCAACTGCATAGGCTGCAGCGGGCTGCCATGGGCTACTGTGTGTAGCCAGCAGCCAGCGTGAGCGGTGTCCAGAAGCCAGTGACTGATCTGCCTCGCCCGGGAAGAGCGCAATGATGGTGCCAACTTGGGCCAGTGAAGTAACGCCCTCCACAACTAGACTGAAGAACAAAAAGGACAGCAACTTGTCTGTTCCCCATCCCCCAATTCCCCAATGAAAAAAAAATCTTTAAAATTCAACTTCTTTTAAAAGCTCAGAAAGAAAACAGGGATATTACACTTCAATCATCCTGTCATCATCCTTACACACTACATAGGAGATGGATAATACCGTATTTCCCCATGTATAAGACGCACCCTTTTTCAAAAAATTTGGGGTCTAAAAACTGGGTGCGTCTTATACAGTGGTTTGTAGGGGTTTTTTTACTTGCATGTCCCGCTGTTTTTGCACTTGTTTTTGCGCTCATACAACCACTGTATAAAACGCATCCAGTTTTTAGACCCCCAATTTTCCGAAAAAGGGTGTGTCTTATACATGGGGAAATACGGTAACTAACTTAATAAATGAGAAAACAAGAATCTAGCATTATAAGGACTGCAAGTAAATAACAAATTTAATAGAATTTGGGTTCTGAAAATCCTGGGATTTTCATTTCTATTTCTTCTATACTCTAACCAATTTTATCTACATTTCTGTGATGCTCCACCACCCTGAATACAGTATCAGATTTCAGGATTAGTCTTCCGGGAGTAATATGTATAAAAGCAATCGACATTTTGTTTTATGGAATACTAGTTCTGAATCCAGCCATGAAGTTATAAATTGTGTATCAGATAATCTAAGTTTTGATATATACATATATATATATATATACACACACACACACACACACACACACACATATATATACCTATATGTATACACACACAACAGGGTATTTGTTTTGACACTAAAAGACTATACATTATAAGCGTGCTTTATTTTGAAAAATGTTCCCAACTATTTCAACTGTCAAATCCAACATATATTTTTTAAATTATAATCCAAAATTTTCAAATTGAGGTATATCCAATCTGCTGGTTCCAGTTAAACACAACACATGAAACAATTCAATGTAGCTATATGGCCAATAGATAAAAAAGAAAAAAAATGATCTTACCTGGTAGTTTCTTTTCTCAGATAATGTATGTCCATCAGTCCTCACCATAGAGTCGTGTCCTTTCCTCACAGTACTGGAGGCAATCAAACAGAACTGTCACTCAAGGGTCGTGTCACAGGAAGGACCGCCCACCAGTTCTCCCTCTAGAGTGGAATTATCCAAAAGCCGTCAAAATTACTAACATGTAAACATATGAACAGTAGCAAAAATATCTAATATGATACACAGAATATAAACAAAAACACAGAATACTTTTTTAATATCCACATCTTCCTCTGAAATCATCTGAAGGAGGGCTATACTAGCGGACATACTTTATTTGAGATAGAAATTATCAAATATGAAAAACGCTTCCTTTCCATTTCTACACTCTCCAATTAACACTGTCCGCCAGACCTCACACACAAGGAAGAAATTTAGTAAATAAAAATGGAGAGGACAAAATATCCAATTAATTCAGATTCAGTCGTTTAATTTCAAATCCCTCTCCTCCAAAGGCTTACTTAAATAGCATTCATTCAGTTTATGTTTATCACTATGCCATAAGATGAAATACGTATGTTTTTATGATGACTAATAGATGAAAACCGAACTCAGTATTCTATTAAAATAAGAAAAGCAACAAATGTCAACTTTCTGAAGCCACTGTCCTTCAATCCTTCAATCTCATGCATGCTGTAATAGAATCTGCTTTATTGCACCAGGGCAGAAAAATAATGGGGTTCATTTCTTAACCTGAACAGAGATAAGTTAAGTCCAAAATGACTAGGCACATCAAGGTACAAAAAAATCATTGAAGCAGAGGTGATAATCACTAGAGATGCTAACTAAAAAAATGTCAACTGAAAATGAGAGATCAAAAATTTTTAAGTGGTATCTGCAAAGAATTTGTAAGCATCCATTTTTAAGACAAATGTCTCTAAGTTTTAGTAAAATTCTTACCCTAGAGAAGTATTGATCTAATAATAGCTGCTAACCACTAAAAATACATTCAAATTTTGAGCAATTATTTAACATTATATAAAATTTACTTTGGTAGAGGATAATAAAACCATCTAATTTAAATTCACAAAAAGTATGAATCAATTTTATTAAAACCAACCAAAACACACACACACACACACACACACACACACACACACACACAAATAAGCATACACGGATTATTTCAAAAAAGCAATCTAATCAGGGGAGAAACATTTTCAAGGAAAATAAACCATTAAGAATAAACATTATTAAAGTTTTTAAAAGAATCCACGCAATGAAAACCTATATTTTGTCTCTTGTTTGATCACAAAGTTAGTGAATGCTATACTTTTAATTAATTTTGACCATCTTCCATTTTTATGTTTGATGAAGTATTTTAAGATTCCCGACTGTATGACAAAAATGTAATTGCTCATTACCAAATTTATATGTACCACTGGAATTAAGTATGTCTCTCTCAAAAATAACAGGAGAAATGCTTTTTAAACCTTAAGTATATTTACTGCTATAATTGTAACCTTCACCATTCCTTATCAACTGAATTGGATGTCCAAGAATAGTTAAGTGACACACATTCAGCTCCAATTTAAATTTTCATGATTGTCAAAAAATGAGAGCAAAACTATCTTATTATGCAGCCCCTAAACAACAGTAACCCTGTTTTAATGTTAGTGTTTTATAATATTAATAGGCTTGAAAAAAGTACTTGCCTTACTATTAACGTATTCATGGCAACTCTGAATTCAATGTATAATAATACAAAACTTTAGTTTTTTGTTATGGAATAGATTGTTTTCCTTCCTAAGTAAGTTTAAAGTCCATGCATTTTCTTCAAATTATACTAGTTTCACTAAAAGATAAGTTACTAGTCTAAAATAGGCAATGCAATTTTCAACAGTATAATCTAACCATATAAAAGATACACTAAATAATAACTTAATTAAAAATAAAAGTTAACACTTAACCTGTAAATTTACCAGATAAAGGACAAATATTAACTTTCTAATACTATGGATTTCAGTACAAAGGGAAATCTTGTTTTTGTTTGTCTCTTTTGTTTCCCTCTTAGGATAACTTCAAATATTTCATAGCTTAGGGTTTCAATCAATAACAACTGTTTTAACCAATATAGAAATCAATATTCCATATGGAAAATTAGAATCATTATCTCCTTTTAGCAAACAAAGAGAAAAAGGAATGAAAGCACTCTATTTTCTTCCAGGTAAACATGAAAAGCTAACATTGTCACCACTATCTTGTATTAAGTTAAAATGTTCAGTAATAGACTGTGTTGATACCTGTCATATTTGGAATGAAAGGATGCACAATAGATGAAAGAGGATGTGAGTAGGTATGTGAGACAGAGTATGTGAAAAGGAGCAAGCATGAGGGAACATGCACTCTAGCTGCCTAAATATATTAAAGTTTATACACTGGTTTCCCCCAAAGTCCTACACATATTCAAAAAGCCAGAAAAGACAAATATTTACAAAACCAAATGAAATATTGGGATGCTTTCCAAGATGGAAAAACAGAGACTGTATTTACCCTACCTTAAATAACCAGAAAATTAGAAAAAATATATGAAACAATAACTTTCAGACACTGGATGTCATTTCAAGACAGAGATCAAGCGCAAAGAACAAATGAAGTAAGCCCTATTACCTGCAGAGCTATGATGCTAAAACACAGGGAGAGGTGAGGTGGAACCCAGTCAGAGCCCTTTCCTTACTGAGTTAAGGAAAGAGTTCAGAGTTAGGGGACACACCAAGGCAGCTAGAATTTGCAGAGCAAATGGAGAGAAGAAAGCGATAGAGACAAAGAGCTCCAAACATCAGGAAGAGAGATTCTTCTCCAGATTTTAGATAAGTAACGATCTGTGAGTGCATGTGAAAAAACTATTGAGAGTCTGGAGAAAAAGCCTCTGAAAAACAGTAGTCTGAAAAATCCCCAGAGCTCATGTTTCCATCAACCAGAGTAGGATCTCTTAACACATGAGGTATTAAATAGAGTTCATAAGGTAATGAATGTCTTAGCAATAAAACCAAATAAATAAGCTTTATAATAAGGATGTTCTGGACCAGCATTAACAACGCTTAAAACCAAGCCTCAAAAGGATCAAGCTAATTCTAAGTATCATTAACTGCACCCCAAAACAAAGCCCAACAATATTTAAAATAACACAGCAAACTCCAGCATTAAGTAATGTTAGATTTGTAGTCAAATTAGTTATATTGTGTCGATTTCTGGTTTTAATAATGCATTACAGCTGAAGGTATACATTACTATATACAGTAAGATGACATTATTGGAAGAAGATAGATGGGCATATAGAAATTCTCTGTACTACTCTGCACCTTCTTATGAGTTTATAATTATTTGAAAGTCAAAAGATTTTTAAAAGGCTCAAATTGATCTTCAGGAGGTAAAAATTCAGTTATCTATAATTAAACAGGCATCGGATAGGACTAGATTAGATGCTTCAAAAGAAAAGTTTAATGAACTTAAAGACAAAGCAATAAAAAAATTAATCAGTGAGAAAAGGGACTAGGGAGAAAAAAAGGAAATATGAGACAATACCAAGTGAGACAGAACTGTTAGGCAAAACCAAGCAGTCTAATGTTAACGTAACTAGTACCAGAAAGAGTGGAAGAGTGGAAAGGATAAAAAACAATGGCTACATTTTTCCCAAATTTGATAACTGTAAATTCACAGATTCAAGAACTTCAGCAACCTCCAACAAGAACAAAACAACCTCTTCATTTTAGAGTCAAAATGCTGAAAAACACTGACAGAGAAAGCTTAAAGCAACCAGAGGGGGGAGAAGAATACAGAAACACAGATAGGAATGATACCTGACTTCTCATCAGAAGCAACGCATATCAGAGGAGAGTGGATCAATATTTTTAAACTACAGAAAGAAAAAAAACTGTAAACAAAAAAACCTAAATCCAGATAAAATATCTTCCAAAAATGAAGGCAAATATAGCCACTATGGAAGAATTTGGCAGTTTTTAATACAGTTAAACATAGACTTACCATACTACCCAGCAACTGTGCCCCTGGATATTTACCAAAGTGAACTGAAAACTTATTTTCAAACCAAAACCTATATGTGAATGTTTATACCAATGAAGATGTCCTTCAAAAGGTGAATAAACAAAATGGTGTACATATATACAACAGAATTCTATTCAACAAAACAAAAATAACAAGTTATTAATTCATGCAACATGGATGAATCTTAAAATGTATTTTGCTAAGGGAAAAAATTCTGTATGTGGTACTGGATTAGAGTCAGAGACATCTCTACAGGTAACAGTTTGTTCTCAAGTATAAAGCAGTTTAAATACAGACTGTGAATCACTCACACTGTCACAGAATAATTTCATTTGTGTGTTGAAAATGAATTAAAAGTTGATAAAATGCTTTGTGGTTAACAGGTATGGCAAAGTTCTATTTTTAAAAATAAGCTTGATAAAAGGGTATTTAAGTGTTTTTCACATTGCAAACAAAGTTAATTTTGAAAAGGCTCCAATTTTTTTTGAATATTTGCAAATAACTAAGTTAAATAAGTTTATCTCTAATCTTTAACAAAATTATTAAATTTCAAGAAGGCAAAGTAATACATGCTAACACCTATCACTACTAGTAGGCACTCACGTACAATAATTTCTCTCAAATTCAAAACATTTAGAATTACTGAATACATCAGTATAAATGGTAAAAAAATAAACATTTTACACCACCTTTTCTGTGTTAAAAAACCTTTAACATAGATTAGTCGTGTTATCAGCTTAAAATCCAACAAGATATCAATAAGGGGGAAACATAAACCAAATTTTAATGTAAGAAAAAAACAAGCAGGATGATTCATCCTAGATATTTCCCTAAGTCAGAGCCTAATAAGAATTAAGCATATACTATTACCTAGACTAATAAATGATAACTGAACCCTATTTTTTGTCCTTTCAGAAAAAGTTTTCTTAAAACAAAAAATCAGCTGAATGTGAGCAAAATCTCTAAAAAAATACATCACTGGAGAGGGGAAATAATTAACTTTATTTGTCAAATCCTATTAAATTTTGGCTGTCACATCATCATAGAAAAATGTATACCTTATACAGCACAAGAACCAGAAAATCTGAATTCTAGTATTAGCTTGATCAATTTCCTCTCTGGCTCAGTTTGCTAATCTATAAAATAAAGGGATTAATTTAGATGAATTTTTAATACACAAGCAGCTTGCATTTTATATTTTATAAAAAATGATTACATTTTTATAATTTCATATTTTAAATATTTTGTGTCAAGGTAATCCACTTAGGAAAGTGAACAATTACAGTTGATTTTTTTCTCCATGTTTTCTTTTTTCTTATTACTCGATAGTACTCACAACACTAACCAAATATTTTGGAGTTTGGGAATGGTATCCAAAATATCTATAATTTGGTAGTTGTTACCACACTCAACTTCAAGCTACAATGTGAATTTGGACAGGTTAAGACAGTTGAACCAGTTGAACAGGTTTTATTTTTCGATAAAGAGGACATTATATTCCAGGTTGGCTATTAATTATAGCATAGACTACCAGATGTGACCAATTACATTGATGCTCAATAAAAGCTAAATAAATGCACTTAGACATTATCTTTAAAATCTTAGGATTTCTCAAATTCCACAACTATTTCAAGCAACGTTTTCTTGTTAATAGGTAGACTGTAATTACACAAATGTTATAAATTGATTTTCTGAAATAATTTTTGGTTCAATTACATAAATGTTTTAAAAATTCTGAGTTGATAACTTATGGTACATAAAAGAAAGAAACATGGGCAGACAGAATTAAAAATAAATACAACTCAACAATTCCAGTTTCATATCAAACTTAGTCTGGAAAAATTGCCACAGTAACTAAAAATAGTTTTTCTGAATGTTTTAATAATACAGGTTTTATGGGTCTATAATTAACATATAAAATGTAAAGTTGCCTATTTTACAAAGAAAAACATTTAAGAAAATACTATTCTCTAGAAATCAGTTTACTCTCTGGTTGTCATAATTTAATGTTTTGCAACTTAATTTTGTATCTTCTATTCTGTAGTGGTAGCCTCCTCGATGCACTACTTGTAACATTATCTGTGTAGTTCTCTCACATACCCCTATCTTCCAAGGAGACGTCTGGGCACCTCATACATAGAATGTACCATAAGTAGCAAATCAGTGTATCTGTCTGTCTAAAAGGCACAGTATCTCAAGACAGAAATTTTCTACTACCAAGTCTTAAAAATCCTAAATAAAATGAAATACAATAGAGTCCTATTAAACTGAAATGACAAAAGTTCAATAATTTCTAAACCACAGGCATGAAAATTAAAAGCTCCTCCTTTATTTTAGACTTAAATGCAATTGGGATCTAAGATAAAGACAATCGGGTGTCCTCGTCTTCCAGCTGCCTGAAACTTACAGATGTTTACACAAATTGCTTAACCTGTGTGATTCAATTTCTTCATATGAAAATAATAATATCTGCATTGTCTAGCTTATGCCTATGGTCAAGTAAGTTTGTGAACTAGATTCATAATATATAAAACCTCATTTAAATAAAGTTGGTTAAATTAATTAGAATAAACTACCAGGTGGGATCAATCTGAATGTGTAACCAGCCAAACTATTAGTACTTACTAATTTTCTGCAAGTTTAGAGCTGAAGAAAGTATTAAAATTAATGCAATGTTTTAGAACCTTTCATTATAAATAACTAAAAATCCATGAGGGTTACCAAAGATTTAAACAGCTACTGCCAAAGCAGTCCCTCTAAAATAAGACCAAGTCATATTAGCCTCACAATCAACTGTGGAACGGACACACTGGCTCTATTAATACAACAAAGGAACTTGAGTAAGTTATAATCTAGAAGAAAAACTTATAAAATACGTAAAAGCTCCCTTCTTACTCTACCTTACGAGTGGTCAATAAATATTGTTATTTTAGGGCCGGCTGAGTGGCGCGTTGGTTAGGAGTTGGCTTGGGATGCCAGCTCTGAGCAGCAGGGCCCCGGTTCGGATCCCACATTAGGGCCAGTGACACTGCGTCCTCTACAGACAAGATGGTGAACAACAGCTCAACCTGGAGCTGGGCTGCTGTGAGTTCCTGGCGACGGTGTTGGCTGCAGTGGGGCTGGCCAGCAATGGGGGTGAGCTTTCGTGAGCTGCGGTGAGCGGCCATCCAATGGCCAGTGACCAACTGCCTTACCCGGGAAGAGCACAATGATAACACCAACATGGGCCAGTGAAGCGACATCCTCCACAACTGGACTGAAGAACAATTCCCTCAACAAAATCTAAAAAAAATATATATTGTTATTTTATATCACCAACTGAACATACCACATGTGAGCCAGGAACCTGAAAATTGCAACTCTAATACTAACAATTTTTATAGGTAATATTTTTTCTCCTAATACTTTTTAGGTTGTTGGTTCTACTGGTAAATATTAAAAACTGACTATCATATCAACTGCTTAGGCTTATCAAATTCATAATAACTGATCATGCTTACCAAATTATCTCAGAAAACAATGACAGTCATGTGATGTGGCTAAATTACTATGTGGCTTCTTATAAAAAGTAATTTAAAAGTTGCTCTTCGGGCTGGCTGAGTGGCTCACTTGGTTAAGAGCTAGATAAAGGGTGCGAGCTCTGAGCAACAGGGTCACCAGTTCAATTCCCACATGGGCCAGTGAGCTACGCCCAAGCTGAGCTGCTGCTGAGCTGCCAACAGGTGGCAGGATGGTCAGCTGGTGAGAGTGCATGCTCCTAACAACAAAGTTGCCTGTTCGAGACAGTGTGCTACGCACACCCGCAAAAGAAATAAAAAATAATAATAAAAGTTGCTCTCGGGCCGGCCGAGTGGCACGATGGTTAAGAACTGGCTTGGGATGCCAGAGGGCCCCGGTTCGGGTCTCACATATGAGGGCCAACGACACTGCCCTCCACAGCTAAGATGCTGAACAACAGCTCAACCTGGAGCTGGGCTGCTGTGAGTCACCGGTGACGGCGTAGGCTGCAGCTCCTGTGGCAGTGGGCTGCCATGTGCTACCGTGTGTAGCCAGCAGTCAGCGTGAGCGGCCAGCAGCCGCAGTGAACGGCCATCCAGAAGTGGGCGACTGATCTGCCTCGCTCGGGAAGAGCAATGATGGTGCCAACTTGGGCCAGTGGAGCAACATCCTCCACAACTAGACTGAAGAACAAAAACGACATTAACTTGTTTGTTCCCCTTCCCCCAATTCCCCAGCACTGTTCCCATCCCCCCAATAAAAATCTTAAAAAAAAAAAGTTGCTCTCAACATGAATTTAACAAGTCTATGTATATTTTTTAAATTTCAAAACTAATCATTTTTACAGTTTTCTAACAAATTATTAAAGCAGAAGTAAAAAGCAATGAAGAATACTTATAGGTATCTATTTAAAGAAAACATACGAGTTGGTGAATGGACATTCCCAACCCCTCAAAGTTTAGTGTTTGTAAAAGACAAAAGGGGCAAAGGCTATACTATTTCTGTGTGACAAAAAAAGGGAATGGCCAGAGATGCTCTGCCGAGCACTGGAACATGACTTTCTAGGGCACTAACAAAGGGATGAAGAGACAATAGACATATTGATAGAGGACAGAAATAGGCTAAAGGATTCACTATTTTTTTTTAATAGATTTTATTGGGGATTAGGGGGAGGGAACAGCATTGAAGAATTGGGTAACGGGAACAGACAAGTTGCTGTCCTTTTGTTCTTCAGTCTAGTTGTGGAGGACGTCACTTCACTGGCCCATGTTGGTCTTATCATTGTGCTCTTCCAGGCTGCCGGCCGCTCACACCAGTTCCCAGCCACGCATGGTAGCTCATGGCAGCCCACTGCAGCAGGGGCTGCAGCTTACTCTGTCACCGGCCACTCATGGCAGCCCAGCTCCAGGTCAAGCTGTTGTTCACAATATTAGCTGTAGAGTGCGCAGCATCACTGGCCCACGTGGGAACCGAACCGGCGGCCCTGCTGCTCAGAGCTCGCACTCCCAAGCCAAGTCTTAACCAACTGAGCCACTCGGCCGGCCCCCGGATTTACGTTTTTAACACAGGGTGCACATCAGAATCACCTAGGGAGTTTTTTTTTAAATTCTGATGTCCCCCTCCTTGCCCCTACTTAAATTAACTGGTCAGGGATGGAACTTGGTCATCAGGTGCTTTTTAAAGTGCTCCAGATGTCTCTAATATACGACTCAGAGGTAAGACTATCAGGGTTAAGACTGTACAGGAAAGTGAAATTAGAAAATGTTTTCATCTCAGAGTTAAGTACTGAGCAAAGAGAAACACTATACACTTATAAATTGATTTCCTATGCATGCCAATGTGCCCTTTCTTTGTCTCTTATTCACTCTATCTCTGATAAATAATGCTAGGCCTTAAATATTAATTATTAAAATATTTTTTAAGCACAAGATTTCTGTTGTTGAAATATATGCACTGTAAACATTCAGAAGCGGATATTAAAAAGTAGATGCAAACACTAGAGTAAAATTTCTTTATTAGAAGAAATTTCCAATAAAAAAATTGCTCTAATATATTCAATCCTTAGATTTTTAAAGTGTCCACACACTTAACATTTCTTCCGAGAAGTGTAATAATAACTATCATTTGCCAACTGTTAGGCACTGTGTACTGAACACTTTACCTATATAATTTCTTTCAATCCCCAAAACACTTCTCTAAGGTAGATATTACTATCCCTTTTTACAGATAAGAAAACTTAAACTCTAAGAAAAAAAAAATTACACAAGGTCAAGAGCTAGTAGGTAAGCTACAATTAACAGGGCCAGAATTTGAGCTCTCATGTCTACTTGACTTGAATCCAGTCTTAGCCACTATGCTTTGCTACCTCTCTCATATATATACCGGGGGTGCCAAAAAAATGTATACACATGATTTGTATTCATTTTTTGTTATTGGTATATATTGAGTACTACAATTTTATTTTATTTTATTTTTTTTTTAATTTTTTATTTTTAGCTGAGCCATCCTGCTACCTGTTGGCAGCTCAGCGGCTGCTCAGCTCGGGCTGGACTCGAACTGCTGTTGCTCAGAGCTCAAACTCTTGANCGGCTGCTCAGCTCGGGCTGGACTCGAACTGCTGTTGCTCAGAGCTCAAACTCTTGAGCGAGCTCTTAACCAACTGAGCCACTCGGCCGGCCCTGAGTACTACAATTTTAATACAGTTTTTTCCTTTCTTAAAATGTGTACAGATTTTTTGGCACTCTCTGTATATACTTCACGAAACCATAAATCAGTGTCATAGATATCTCACATATATCATACATATCACATGCACATGATATATCGATTATGGTTTCATGAAAAATGAAACCATTTTAAGAAATTCCAGCTGTTAAATTCTTCTACTCAAGTCTCTGCTTTTGGTAGCTATTCTCCTACCAAAATATTAGCAAAGGGAAGACAAGTAACAGACATTAATCAACTGGAGATTCAAAGTTCAGGAAGTACCCACAGCATCGTTTCAGAAACAGCTTTAGAACCTAAGCACAGAAAAAAACAGGCATTGTGCCACAAGGCAAACAGCTAAATTGTTTTGTTTAGTTTTAAGGCTGGAAGATATTTTGTCAACTGAGGCCTTTGTGTATGTCTCAGTCACAGAAATGAATAAATTCAGTGTATCTTATCTTTATACAATTCTTTAAGAAGAGGGCTTCAAAATTCCTTCAAAGTCCACTTTCTACATCTCTATTACTACCACCTTCATTCAAGCCACAATTATTTCTTGCTCAATTGGCTTCCCTTCCTCTATTTTTTTCTATAAGAACCATGTAGTAGCCAATTTGGTCTAGGCATTTTGACATCTAAGAGTCAGGGAGATTAGATGCAACAAGCAAAGGAAATAGAGGAGGAGCCAGTGAGGGAGATGAAAGCCAAAGAGTGTGGTAAATATTTTTAAAGTTTACTGGGAAAAGTGATTCAAGGAAGATTGTAACCAATTGTTTCAAATGCTGCTGATAAAAAAACAACAAAACAAGAATCTTTGGGCTTAATAGCATGGAAGTCATCTGGTAATCTTGACAAGAGTAATTCTGGTGGAATGTGGAAATAAAAGCACTGACTGGACTGAGTTGACAAAAGAACAGGAAGAGAAAAACTGGAGACAAAATACAGACATCTTTTTCAAGGAGTTTTGCCATAAAAGGAGGGAAATGAGGACTAACTGACGGAAAATCTGAGGAGAGAGAAGCCTTTTATAAGATAGGAAAATTTATGGCACAAAAGGGGAAAGCTGATGCCACAAGATAGAGGGAGGGGAATTACTGGAATGATGACTTTGAGAAGTTGTGGATAGAATCTTTAAGAGAGAATGGCCTTAGGCAAAAAGATACATCATCAATAGAAATAAAGATAGTAAATGGATACAGAATTAGACAAGTGGATATATCTACAACTTTCATAAGTATGGAAGTTCTCATCTGGTTGTTTCTGTATTTTCTTAGTAAAATAAGAAATAAGGTCATGAGTTGAGAGTGAAGTTATAGAAAGAGGTGTTGAGAGATTTGAGGGAGGAAAAGGTATGAAATAGTCTTCTAAGACAGTGGGAGAGTGAAGAGATTAGAGGAAATGCATGAGAACTGCCAAGTAACTCTAAAGGCCCACTTGAGATTCATGTTCATCCTTGTGCTCTTTCCCAGCCACATGCAGCTTCGCGGATGCAGGAACAGTGTCAGGCAGAAGTGGAGTGAACCAAAGCTGGTGAGTAACATGAAGAATGAGATAGGCAAAGTAGTGATCCTGACGACAGGTAAATAAAGAAGTGAGGGCATATCTTACCATTTCCCTGCCATACTGACTTTCTTTGTGATTCTCAAAACACACCAAATCAGTTCTCAACTTAGGGCCTTTACAGTTGCTACTCCTTTTCAATGATCTTCCCCCAAACCTTCCAATGCCAGGCAGTCTCTTGACATTAACATCTCTGCTTAACTATCTCCCTTCAGAGGTCTTACCTAAATATTCACTATTTGAATTTTGTCCTTATTTAATGTCTGTCTCCACCCCTTCGAATGTAGGCTCCTGAAAGAGAGGAACCTTGTCTATTCTGCTTACCACTATTAACTTCAGTACCTAAAACAGTGTCACATAACAGATATACTTTATAAATGAACCACATAAAATATACTAAATCCCTTACCAATTTTAATTTTATGAAAACATCATTTTCCTTAAAAGGACAGACTGCAGAAGAAGCAGAAGAAGCATCCTGTCTGATAAGAACAAGACCCAAGGTTTATTTAATTTTACTTTAAAAGGTTAATTTTAAAAGATGGCTGCTGCATATATCACCCCAAAAAATACACACTTATAAATATAAATATACATGTACTTCCCTTGATATTTTGATGCAGGACCAAGCTTTATCTTTGAGTTTAGAGTTACTAACTAGGTTTTTACATAATCGTTTTATATAGTTTATACAAAATCACATCCTTTAAGATTTCCAGTTTTGATCTGGTTTAAATTTAACAAGATCTTAAAAGAGGCTTAAATAACAGAATCATTCTGCATTTTTACAAATGTTTTCTAGTTTTTTTAATAATTGTTTCAACAGTCCTGGTTGACTGCCTAACAGTCCTTCTCCCTTCCCACATGATTTAAGGGGAAATGTTGATCAGCCAAAATGATAATGCTACCACACAACCATCCCCCACCCCTTGTCGGTAACTGGTTTATGGAAGGAACCAATTCTGTCTAGAGAGATAAGAGGGTAAAACTGATGGTAGGATTTTAGGAAAGGGGGAAAAAACAGGCCCTCTTCTCCCTCTGCATAGCCATCTTGTAACCAGGATGAGATCAAGCTATGGAGAATGGCAGTGCAAAAAGATGGAAAGATTCTGGATAATCATTTAGCTGCTGCAGTAACCAACACAAAAAATGCCATTCTTCCAGATAATGTGAAAAAATAAATTTTCTTTACTATTTAGTCAGTTGAACCAAAGTTTCCTAAACCTTTAGGCTTATCCTAACCTAATCTTTTAGTAGTTTTTAAAGCACTTTATGTAAAGTCTTTCCAAAGCATCCATCTTCCTTTTCATTGAAACAGTTCTTTCTACACTCATATTTCATTAGCTTAGGTCATATGTAAACTAAAAATTACATTAACACTGGCATAAAAAAACCGATTCTTGGGCATATAACTAACCAGTGGATCACCTGCTGTATGTGCTCAGAATACTCTGAACTACAGGATTTGAGAGCAATGGTTTGAAAAAGCATGCCATTTAAGTGGAGGTTTGTAAAGGAAATCAGTCACAAACATATTTCTAAATATATAAATAATCTATTTGTCTATAACACATAGATATATTTCTACAGTGGGTAGGGAGGCAGCTAAAAAATCCTATAAAAACTTAGGACATATGGTTCTAGGAAAGAAATTAAAATTAGAGTAAACCTAGAATCAAACAAGTATGAGACTCTTTAACCTTAACTCCAGCCAAGTAGCACAAAAAGAACACAGAAACCATGAAGAACCTTTATCCTAATATGTGCCGTTTTACTGCTAATGAACTGAGAATACTGACAAAATACTGCCATTCAAAAATTTTAGGCAATACAGACAAAATGTACTATTTGCCTTATTTACATAACAGCCAAGTCCCATTTTATCATGTGTCATATTAAGGATAACTACAGCATTTTGCTATTTATAAGGGGTATTTGTATTCCCCTTCAAAAAACACTAGACAAATTATTTCAAACAGAAATTTTCAAGATTTGAGAACAATTATTCAGTATTAAAACAGCCAAAGATCCTTGATACTAATATTTACACTCTTTCAAAAAATACTTACTGAGCTCTACTATGTGCCAAAAAAACAGGATTCAATGAGAAATGCCCATAAGAAACACATAACCGAAGAATTTCTGAAATAAAAATGCCATTTGTACAGATCCTGGGTCAGAAACCATATCTCCAAATTATTCTCTAGTTATAAAGCACTAAATAACTGAGTTACAGATGGCAATAACATTCACATCTTTAACAGTAATATTCACTAAATTCATTTAATATTTATTAAACATAATTTTATGTTTACCTAAAACACAACAGACACTAAATTAAATATGCTGGTAGGCTGATTAGAGCGGTTCTTAACCTGGGTTCTACAAATCCTCAGTCTGTTGATCGGATGCAGTAGGTGCAATAACTTGAATGGAAAAAAAATTACATCTTTATTTTATTAACCTCTAATTGGTATTATTTCTTTAATTAAAAATGTAAACAAAAAGCCATAGTGGTACTACCTGCACCAGTGATTTTGTTACCATTAGAAACCACAGATATTTTCGTATCAGCTTAGTTGCTTAAAATTTGAAACTATCATTTACTCTCATTACTAGTTTAAAATTTACTATACACACCACTTGACTTTGTTGATATGCACATTACTGAATTTATTTATTTGATACTTAACCCTCTGTCTGGCGCAACTGATCTTACAGGTTCATTGCACACAAATTTTCAAATATCTAACAGCTAACTTATCTTGACTCATCGCTTCTGTATCTTACCCCGCTACCGTGGCCTATCACCAGTCGTGTTTGTGACTTAGTAAAGACGTATTTCATAGCGGCATCTTTGTGTGCAATGAATCTGTGACATCAGTTGCGCCCAGCTGAGGGTTAGAAGACTGCCTTCTAATGTAATTGGTGTCCTTATAAGCATACACATTTAATTTTGCGCAAATATTATTTTGAGAAGTAGTCCACATGTGTCACCAGAGAGCCAAAGGGGTTCATGGGTTAGGTTGTTTGCAGAGGGTAACAGGAATATAATACTTAATTGAATCTCCTCACTTTAGAAATAAAGGAATTGTGAAGTGCTTTGTTCAAAGTCACACACACAGCTAATTAGTGACATAATCAAAGAAAGCAGAATCCAGGTATTCTGGCTCATAATACAAAGTTAAATCAACTTTGATGTGACCTGGCTATAAGAAAGTAAGACAGGGCAAAGATAACACTGCAAATATGTGCCAAAAGGTTATTAGGAGAAGAAATAAATTACACAGGAAGAAAAGCCAGTTTGGGAAAAGAAAATGATGGGTTGAGATGTTAAAGCATTTTGAAAATATATTCTATAGCATGACGTGCCAATTCAAATGTTGAAAAAGACTAGTCAGAAAACAAATAGGTGAGACTCTCTTTGCATACTGAACCCAAAGAAACATTCCAAACATTTAAATATTCCACATTATTAAAATACACTGTCTCTCCCACTTTTCCTGAAACATGCATTCTTCGTCTGTTTTTCCACTTTATAGAGAGAGACATAGGTAAAGTGAAAATTTTACTTCCCTCCTGATCTACGATAAGAAGTACAACAGCACAAGCACAATAGTGAGTATCAAATAACGGCTGGTATCAATGTCAAGGAAACAACAGAAAGCAGGGACAACTGTGAAAAACTGGAGAGCCTGTGAACCACCTAAGAAGGTAGTTGCTACTACTCAATTCCAGCTAAATGCCACCAGGAAAAGAACTGTCAATCCAGAATTCTAGATGGAAAAAAAGTATCCTTCAAAAATGAAGGTGAAATAAATACACTTTCAGAGGAAAGAAAACGAAGATAACTCATCATGAGCAGACTTGTTCTAAAGGAAATTTCTTTAGACAAAAGGAAATAACGCTAGTAGAAAACTTAGAATTTCAAGAATGAAAAACCACAAAAATGGCAAATATGTGGATACGTGTAACAGAAATAGACCAGGAGTTGGTAAACTTTTTCTGTAAAGAGCCAGCCAGATAGTAAATATTTTTAGGCTTTGCAGGCCAGTCTCTGCTGTAACTAATTCTGCACTGTAGTACAAGAAAAGCGACAGACAACATACAAACTAAGGTGTGGCTATATTCTAATAAAATTTTATTTACTGAAGAAGGTGCCAGGCCAAATCTGTCCTGTAGTTGTAGTTTGCCAATCCCTGTGACAGACTATTCTTTTCTACTTAAATTCTTTAAAATATGTGTGATCATTTAAAATGAAATTTACATCATTGACTGAAGGGGTATTGAAACCATGTAGATATAATACTTATGACAATCACAACATAGAGGAGGGTAAGGAAATGAAACCACATGGTGACAAGATTTCCACATTCCACTTGAAGTGGTAAAATATACATTATAAGTGCAGCGGATTGAGTTTTGTACCTGAAAAATATATAATCAGGGCCTAAGCCCTTGTACCACTCTGACTACAACCGTATTTGGAAATAAAGTCTGCAGATGCGGTCAAGTTATGAGGAGGTCATACTAGATTTGGGAGGGCCCAAATCTGATAACTGGTATCTTATAAGAAAAACGGGGGAGATGATGAAGGGAGAAGAGGGGGAGGGGGGAGGGGGAGGAGATAAGCAAGTGAAGAGGGAGGCAGAAATTGGAATGCTGCCGCTGTAAGTCAAGGAACACCAAGGGTTGCTAACAACCGCGGGAGAAGCTAGAAGAGGCAAGGAAGGATTCTCCCCTAGAGGCTTCAGAAGACAGAAGCCCTGCTGATGCCTTGATTTCAGGCTTCTAACCTCCAGAGCCAAGACATAACATGAATAGTCTCATGTCTACTGAAAAAATCTGAACTCACAGTTAAAATTCTCCAGGCCTAGAAAGTTTCACCAGTGAATTCTACCAAACACTGAAAGAAGTAATACCAATCTGACACGATGTCTTCCAGAAAATACTGAATTGTGGGAAAAGTCATGACGCATTTTTGCAACAAAAAACATAGAAAAAATATATTATGACTTTGCCGACAACAAAACTGAGGGATTACTTCCTAAATCATTTTTATAGGGTTAGCATTACTTTGATACCAAAACCATAGACAATACAAGAAAAAACCTTACAGACCATTATTCCTCATGAATCCTCAACAAAATATTAGCAAATCAAATTCAACAAAATACCCAAAGATTAATAAACAATGAACAAGCAAGGCTTACTCTGGGAATATACTTGTTCTCCTTTCTTCTCTCAGTTTCTTTAAAGTAATTGCAAAATCATGTGAGGTAGTGATAACAATATATTGGGTAATCAGGAAAGTCATGACATAGTTTTCTATGTTTGTCAATGCAAAAATGCATCATGACTTTTCTGATGACCCAATACTTTTGGGCTTGTAAAATATACATCTGCAGTATGTACAATAGCACAAAAAGGGAGAAGAGGGAATAGAACTATATAAGAGTAAGATTTCTATTTCTCATTGGAATTAAATTAGTATAAGTCTAAAGTAGAATCCTGATAAGGTAAGATGCATATGGTAAGCCCTAGGGCAACAACTAAAAAAATACAAAAGAATCTAGTGAAAATATCATTAAAGGAATTAAAATGTTACACTAGGGAAAAAATATCATTTGATGGAAAAGAAAGTAGTAAAGGAGGAATAAAAAAAACCAAAAAGACCAGAAAACAAAGCAAAATGGCAGACACATATCCATGTACACCAATAACATATTAAATGTAAATGATTGAACAATCCAATCAAAAAGCATAGTGTCAGACTGCAAAAAAAACACTACATGCTGTCTACAAAAGACATTTTACATTAAAAATGCAAGTAACTGATAGTAAAAAGGTAGAAAATGATACATCATGAAATAGCAACCACAAGAAAGCTGGAGCGGCTATACTAGTATCAGACAAAGTAGACTTTTAAAAATATTATTACAGGTAAAGAGATATGTTTTATTATGATAAATGAGTCAGTCATCAGGAAAATATAACAACTTTAAACATGAGCCTAACAAAACTCCAAAATAAATAAAGCAAAACTGAAAGAAAAGAAATAAACAATTCAACTACAGTAGTTGGGAGACTTTAGTACCCCACTTTCAATAATGAATGCAACAAAGAGGCACAATATCAACAAACCAGGAGGCGGCTTAAAAATCAATACAAAAACTACGTCTGACAAACATACAATAGAACACCTAACAACAGCAAAATATACATTCTTCTCCAGTACTAATGGAACATTCTACAGGACAACTATATGCTAGTCATAAAACAAGCCTTAACAAATTTTAAAAGACTGAAATCACGCAATGTTCCCCCAACCAAAGTGGAATGAAACTAGAAATAATGACAAAGTGATATTTGGGAAATTTACAAACATGTGGAAATTAACATGCTTCTAAAATCAATGGGTAAAGGAAAGAAAAATCAATGTAAACTAGAAAACATTTTGGGAAGAATAAAAACAAACACGAAAAAAGATACCAAAATTTATGGGGTGCAGTAAAAGAATTACTTAAACATTTAGAGTTGTGGGCTGGCCAAGTGGCGCATTGGTTAAGAACTGGCTTGGGATGCCAGAGAGCCCTGGTTCGGATCCCACATATGAGGGCCAGTGACACTGCCCTCTACAGCTAAGATGCTGAACAACAGCTCGACCTGGAGCTGGGCTGCTGTGGG
>NW_017731516.1:2890060-2949042 GCF_001890085.2 Hipposideros armiger
AACAAAATGACAGCAACTTGTCTGTTCCCCTTCCCCTGATTCCCCAGCGCTGTTCCCCTCTCCCAACTCCCCAATAAAATCTTAAAAAAAAAAAAAAAATTTAGAGTTGTAATCTAAAACACTTACATTTAAGATTTCAAATCAATAACTTAACTTCCTACCTTAAGAAATTAGAAAAGATGAGCAAACTAAACCAAAAGCAAATAGAATAAAAATGAGTTCAGAAATAAGTGAAATAAAGAGAAAGAAAACAAAGAAAAATTAAAAGAACCAAAGTTGATTATCTAGAAAGAAAAACAAAATTGACAGTTTGAGCCAATCTGACCAAGAAAAAAGAGAAGCCTCAAAGTGCTAAAATTGGGAATTAGAAAAGGCACATTAATACCAACCTTACAGATATAGAGATTATAAAAAGATAATATGAACTATTAATACGCTCACAAATTAAATAACTAGATGAAATGCACCATTTGCTAGAAAGTCACAAACGCCCAAAATAGACTCAAGAAGAAACAAACCATCTGAACATACCTAGAACAGGTGACGATATTGAATTAGTAACTTTAAAACTTTCCACAGAAAATCCCAGGCCCAGATGGCTTCCCTGGTGAATTCTACCAAATATTTAAAGAAAATTAACATCAATTCTTCACAAATTCTTCCAAAACATAAAAGCACATGGAACACTTTCCTAATTCATTCTGAGGCCATTATTGCTCTAACAACATCAAAGACATCACAGGAAATGAAAACTACAGACTAGTATCTCTTATACACATACACAAATAGCAGCAAAATACTAGGAAACGGAGTTCGACAATAGATAATATGGAATATATGCTATGATCACGTGGGATTTATCCCAGAAATGCAAGACTTGTTTGACATCCTAACATCTAATGATGTAATATACCGTATTAACTGAAGACAAAAATCACATCTCAATAAATGGAGATAAAGCATTTAAAAAATCCAACAGTGCTTAGTGATTAAAAACACTCAAATAGAACAGAAAGAACTTTCTCACACTGATAAAGGGCATCTAGCAAAGAACTACAATAAGGCTCTCCATTCTTGCTACTTCCATTCAACCTACTGAGGGTTCTAGCCAAAATAAGTAGGAAAAAAATGAAATAAAAAGCATCCATCCAGGTTAGAAGGGAAAAACTAAAACTATCTTTATTTGCAGATGATATGATACTATATATAGAAAATCTAAGGAAGCTACTAAAAAAATATTACATTTTACAGCACTTTAATGGTTCAGGTTTTAATAATAACAGTTTACTGAGTTCAGCAAGGTTGCTGGATACAAAACAAATATGCAAAAATCAATTGTTTCAGGGCCGGCCGAGTGGCTCAGTTGGTTAAGAGCTCGCTCAAGAGTGAGAGCTCTGAGCAACAGGGTTGCCGGTTCGATTCTCCACCCAAGCTGAGCTGCCGATGAGCTGCCAACAGGTGACAGGGTGGCTCAGCTAAAAAACAAATTAAAAAAAGAAAAAAGCAAAGAATCTAAATCTGAACAGACATTTCTCCAAAGGCAGGCAAATGCCCAAATATGCACACAAAAAAAGTTAATGTCATTAATCACCAAGGTAATGTAAATCAAAACCATGAGCTACCACATGACATACAGGATGGCTATAATAAAAAGAAACTGAAACTGTCATCTGCTGGTGGAAATGTAAAATGGTACATAGCTGTTCTGGACAACAGTCCAGCAATTCAAGAAGTTAAACATAGTGTTAGCATATGACCAAACCAAGTCCACTAAATATGCAGCCAAGAAAAATGAAAACATATGTCCACCAAACCTTGTACATAAATGTTCACAGCAGCATTATTCATAATAGCCAAAAAGTAAAAACAATCCAAATGTCCATCAGCTGATAAATACATATATAAAATAGGATCTATCCACACAATGGAATGTTCTTCAGCAACAAAAGAAATGACATTGATAAATGCTTCAATGTGTATGATCTTTGAAAACATTATGCTAAGTGAAACAGCCAGTCAAAAAGACCACATATTTCACTTATATGAAATATACAGGATAGGTGGATCTACAGAAACAGAAAGTCGATCTGCAGATGCCTAAGGTTGAGTGGGGGTGGGGGATGAAGGAAATGAGGAGGGCCTGCTAAAGGGTGTAAGATTTCTTTTAGGGGTGATGTTTTAAAATTGATTGTGGTAGTGGTTTCAAAGCTCTGTGACTATACTGAAAACCACTGAATTGCACACCGCAAATGGGTAAGTTAATGTACGGTATGTGAATTATAAGTCAATAAGAGCTATATTATATAAAAGTGTCAATCAGTGTAATCTACCATATTAACAGGCTAAAAAACAAAGTAATCATATCAACTGACAGAAAAATTATTTGGCAAAATTCAACATTCATTCATCATGAAAACTTTCTGTGAACTGAAAATAAAACAGAATTTCCTTAATCTGACAAACTTACATCTATCATTATACTTAATGGTGAAAGACTGGATTCTTTCACATTTTAAGGCAATGATGTCCTAGGCAGTGCAATAATGCAAAAAAAATTTTTTTAATTTTTAAAAAAGAGCGAAAAGAAAAAGAAACAAAAGGCATACAGATTGGAGAGATACAAATAAGAAATCTTCCCTATAAACAAATGACACTGAGTAAAATATGCAAAGCAATCTATAAAAAAGCTCCTAGAACTACTGTGAGTTTTGCATGGTCACAAGCAAGATCAATGTATGAAAAAAATCCTACTTCTTTATGCTAGTAAATAGCTAATATAGCTCCAGATAGAACTATCTGTATTAGACACCAAAATTAGATACTTAGGTATAAATATGAGATGCATGGCTATTATTTTTACATAGTTATAAATCTAACAAAACACATGCAGGATCTGCATGCTGAAAACAACAAAACACTGATGAGTGAAATCAAAGAACTAAATAAATGGAGAGAAATACCATGTCCAAGGATTGGAAAACTCAATATAATTAGGTCTATTAGGGAGACCCTAATTGATCTATGGATCAATTAATACAATGCCAATCAAAATCCCAATGATATGTTATTATGAAAAATAGGTTTCTATTAGAAAATTTTGCAATTAGAAAAATCCCCAATTGGGCCGGCCAAGGGGCTCGTTAAGAGTTGGCTTGGGAGCACCAGCTCTGAGCAGCAGGGCCGCCGGTTCGGATCCCACATGGGCCAGTGATGCTGCACCCTCTACAGCTAAGATGGTGAACAAACAGGTTGACCTAGAGCTGGGCTGCCGTGAGTCGCCGGCGACGGCATAGGTTGCCGTAAGCTACCATGAGCGGCCAGCAGCCAGTGTGAACGGCCAGCAGCCAGCGTGAGCTACCGTCCAATGGCCAGCGACCGATTTGCCTCAGCCGGGAGGAACGCAATGATCACAATACCAACATGGGCCAGTGAAGCGACGTCCTCCACAACTAGACTGAAGAACAAAAGGACAGTAACTGTCTCTTCCTCTTCCCCAATTCCCCAATGCTGTTCCCTCCCCCAATTCCCCAATAAAATCTTAAAAAAAAAAAAGAGAGAAAATCCCAAATTAAAACCACAATGAAATCAAACTCACTAGAATGGCTATATTCACAAAAAAAGACAGTAAGTAACAAGTGTTGGAGAGGAAGAGGGAAAACTGGATCCCTCATCCACTGCAGGTGGGAATGTAACATTGTTCTAGGTGCTGGAGATATAGACACAATAATAAGTAAAAATAAGACAGGCAAAGTACCTGCTCGCATGGGCTGTTCATCTAGTTACCAAATAACTCATGGGCTTTTCATCTAGTTACCAAATAACTAACAGAAATGATTTCTGATGGTGACAAATGTTAAGCCAGACATGGTATTATGATATTGCAGCGAGGAATGGCAAGAAGTATACTATTGTAGATAAAAGTAATCAGGAATGACTTTTCTGAGATTACAATTGATGTCATTCGAAGGATGAGATGGTTATATCAGTTATATATGTAGAGGCTCATCTGTACCCAAAAATATATTTCCATTTATCATTGTATTAAATAAAATGTTTTTCTATATTCACTGAATATATGCAACTACCAACAAGTGATTCTAAGCTACAAGTGACCACTATAAATTGATTTTTTTTAATGCAAAGCCAAGAACGCTAATTTTAATTAGCCTTTTCAGTCTCATTTGAAGTAAATCAACAATTTTCATTAGGTATGATTTTTTTTTTAAATATTGAAATAATGAATGTACCCTTATCTTCAATGACTCCTTTGGGGTCTAATGGACTCAAGATTAAGAATCACTACTCTAAATGAAAATGTTTCTAGTCTATCTGAATGCCTAAAAATAAATATTAATTTTTAATGATCATATTTTAAGTGATTTTTGTATCTTTAAAAGCACAATTTACTCTGCCATTATCTGACTCACCTTCATTATCCCTCTAACCCATTTAAACTCCCATTTGTACTTTTCCACTAACTTTTCTTTCTTTTCTTCTACAGTATACATTTTTCAGACTGACCCATCATTTTTCAATTTTCATCTAGTAACTCTTCCTACTGAATGCACGATTACAGCATGTTTGATTTAACCAGTTACCAGTAAGACAAAAAATCATTTAGACTTACCCTGTAAAATTTAAGAAAAAGCGACATATTGGCAAACAGTAAAATTTTGTAGTGGGTAAAAAATATCCTTCAAAATTTAGTATTCTTGTTCTAAATTTTCTATGTGCCATACAAAACCAGCAAAACCTACTATTTTTCCCCCAACATTTAAAATTTTTCTTTCCAAAGGTCAAGTATAATTTGATAGGAACATAATTAGGAGTAAAAGCCTTATCAGTGTTTAAAGTCAAAATAAATATAAACTTTAACAACCTTTTAGTTATTTGGTCAAGTTAAAAACTATCTTCTGGACACAAGCACACACTATTGGTGTAATTGACTAAAAAACACCTTAACTCTCCTCAGCTCCAAGGCCAAATAAAAATATTAATGCATTCAATACATATACATTTATACAGTACTTAAGTACCGGCACTAAGTTGAACAGAGGATTTTTAAAATGAAACCATTAAAAATCTCTAAAGCTCACAGTGAGACATGTCTTCTAGACTAGTATCCGGCACCTAGTTGGCATTAAATTAAAATTTGCCAATGGAATAAAGAGTATGTGAAAAGCATCTACTACAGAGCCTGACTCAACTAAATGTTAGTTTCCTCGCTGCTTTCTCCCCACTGGAATATTATTACTCTTTGAAATAATTAACTACCAAATAATGAAGAGTCAGAATTACTGATTTTCCCTTGATTATTTTACTAAGCCTTCCAAGCTGTTAAAAAATTTTATGAGTTATAATTTTAATTTTAACTGGCAGAAACCTACAATTTTGTGACCTAACAGTAAAATAATCAAGACCTAAAAGTGATCACTTTCACTAGATGAAACTTTTAATAAACATAAACATGTATTTCTTCAACCACTAATGAATACTAATAAGATAAAAGTGCAATTCAATTGGTAGGCACAATTTTGTTAATAGATAAAAAGCAGACACCATGAGACACCTTTGTCCAAAATCGCCATTGAATTACACTACCAGTTTTATAAGAACCTATTGTTTGCTTTACTTATATGTACATACTATACTTTAATACTTCAACAACTATTCAAAGTAAGTAGAATTATCTCCATTTTAGAAAAGAAGAAACTAAGCCTCAGAAAGGTTAAGTAACTTACCTATACCTACAGGGTGGTAGAAAAAGGATTTTCCACCAATATCATGCCAAAGTCATTTAGCTCTAAACCTTATATATTTACTGTACCAAATATGCATTCATTCAACAAACACATCGCAAGCACCAGTTGGAATAATACATCAAAACACTATTCAAAAGAAATGATTGGTTGATACATGAAAAACATTGAAGAAGCAAAAATACTGTGTTGAGCAAAAAATGTCAGACCCAAAAAAATGCATATTGTACAATTTCATTTGTTGGAGCCTCTAAAAAAAAATAAATTCTAATCTATACTGACAGAAAGCAGGTTAGTGGTTCCTGTGGCCACAAAAGAGGACTCCTAGAATAGTGGGGGTGATGGGAACGTTTTTATCTGGATTATGATGGTCACACAGGTGCATACCTTCTTTCCCACAACTCCAGCCACACTTTCATGGACTTTCATGGCCAGCCAATGCAAGTCGGCTACCTCACATACTTCATACTCTATTGATCTCTTTTCTATATGCCCTTATTATCATCTGCCATACCATGTTTTATTTTTTACTTTGTACACCCTATATTCTCTTAGAACAATGCCTGGCACATAACAGAAAATAAATAAATATTTGCCAAATGAATGAATAAGTAACAAAGTATCTAATACAGTACTTAAATGTTCTTTTGTGTACTCCCCACTAGCAAACAACTTATTCTGTTCAAATTCATCCATGAATACCAAATTGAAGCACTCCAAACAGCATAAGCTTATGGTAAAAATATAATCCAATTTTAGAATTTAACAAAACATTTTAACTACATTTTTAGTGTTGATACAGTAAATTAAATTAGGCAAAAATCCTCTTAAATTTTTACATTAAGATTTATCTAGTCTGAACCACTTTGTGGTCAATTTTGGTTTCGTACCTCTATATAAACCTCACTTAATATCTGTGTACTATTAAATATTATTTACTTTCTTCCCCCAGGAAATATAGAATAATGCTTGGGAGGGGACAAGAGACAGGACTGTAACTGCTTATTATTTTATTCTTATTTTTATTCTTACTATTATTGAGAATAAAGGATATAAACAGAAAACACGTAAAACACAGTTGCACAATAAAAGATTTACTGCTCGGAAAAACAAAAAATAAAAATTTTTTAAATTGTAAGTTCACACCTTCAAAATGTAGGACATTTTTTTCTTTTTACACAACCATACTCAGTGTCACTGACAATAAAGTAAGGCAATTCGTTGGGGGTGGGGAGGCGGAGGCGGGAGGAGGGGGTATCACTTTGTGAGGGGTGTAAATGTCTAACTATTACATTGCTTTGTACACTTTAAACTAACAAAAAAAAGAATAAAATTACATTCAAGTAATTTAGAAAGACAGAAAGGAGGAGGGAGGAGGAAGGAAGGAAGGAAGGAAGGAAGGAAGGAAGGAAGGAAGGAAGGAAGGAAGGAAGGAAGGAAGGAAGGGCAATTCACACATAACTGGTGAGAAATGTAAATTGGCACAGCCTTGCTATGTGAAAAGAAGGCAAGTAAACATTAAAAGTTTTGGAAAATAACCTTTCATACATTCAACAAATACCTGTCAGGTCCTAAATGAGATTTCAAATACACATTAGTGAACAAGAGTGACTTGATCCCTACTTATGAACTAGTGGTGAAATGAGGGACAAAACTGAATAATGTTAGAATCAAAGGAACTTAACTGTTCTTTTTTTGTGCCAATTGATACCTTCATATCAGAAATAAAGATAAGCTTTCTGAAAGAGTTACAACTGACAGTCAATTTTGTAAAAGCAAAACTACATATCTTTGTCATGTCTTGAGATTTCAGCACATACATTATTTGCCTAAGGCTGGCATATATAATTAAAAATAAAAGCCATTTAATGAAACAATTTCGGATGTAGACTACTATAAAGAATGCTACTTTCAGTTAATTCCAGCAAATTAAGCAAAAAGCCTCTGGTATTCAAAAAGTGTTAATGAATTATCTTTTTCTTAGAAGAAACATATTGGACATAAATCAATATTCGATGCCTGAGCATACTGCTGTGCCTGACAATCATTATTAAAACCATTAAAAATTATAAAGGAGGCATAGCTTGACCAGGATTTGCAGCTCTCCTAGACGTTTACAAGTTTTATATTATAAATGTAAGTTTTACTAATAAGTTTTAGGTATAAGTAAGTTGTCTTTGTTCCACTTTAAGTTATTTGCCTTAGTTAATAAGAAAAAATGGAGGAGCAACCTAACTGAGGATTTGGGGTAGCAAGATTTCAATTTCTAGAGTTTGAACATGTTTTTAGGATTTGTATTTTATTTGAAGGCAGCTTTTATTTTTTAATAATAATATGAGATTAATCAGCAGGCCTCACAAACACATAGTTATCAGTAACTAGATTTTACAAGGGTGGCAGTAAAAGCAACACCTTTCCCTTCAATGCACAACAATCATTTTCCAAATTCATTACTCTGTGATTCACTTTCCTTACTTTGCTACTGCAGCTACTTAGTACTAGTCTGCTTTCCTTATATGGTACTGACTTTAATGCTTCAAAAGGCACAGTACCCAAGAGATCATACAGATTTAAGAGAAGGAAAAAACAGTAAAAGTTATTCATACACATTACATACACAAAGAACATACAATAGTTTCAAACTACTGCACTGACATTCTCAATGCTCTAATTATAAACTACAAATGATTTTCATTTGTAGGGTAAGAGAGGCATAATATCCACAAAAAATATCTTTGGCTAACAATGATAAGGACAAAGCATACACAGTTACAAAAAAACAGAATAGCCCAAAGAATCTTCATGATCTTTCATCCTTAACAAAGACAGGATGAAGATGAGGTAGACTTCCTGCTATATACTTAACACAGAGAAAATATCAGGACTCCAGCATGCAAAAATATCCAAGTATTAATTGGCCTACTATGATGAACATAGAATCATTTTTCCCACTCTCCACACTTCCCCCTCCTCAAAGTGCAATAAAGTGCAAACCATGTGAATGCAGCAATACCACAATGTAAAATAAATGAATGAATGAATGAATCATACAACTTAAAAAACTACTAGTTTAGTTACATCCACTAGTAATAAGGAATCATTATCATAATACTTGCACATGCTTTGCAGTTAAACACTTTTGCTTTCATTATCTCAATTCTCATCAGCAACATTAGGAAGTAGTAATGGCTAAAAAGCTGAGGCTATTCAATAGTAATTGCTCTACCCAGGCACATAGCTAATAAATTTCATGGAGGCCAAACTAATCTTTCCAAAACAATATATTATTCCTCCCCTAAATATGAGCATATATACACTCAAAGGTAAATAAATGACTTTTGTTAAAGTTCAAAAATTAAATGATAGGTTATGTTATGTACTTCCTTTGAGCTTCCTCCAGGATTCTGGAATATTTACTTTGCATAAAGGAAAAGAGATGGGAACCAGCATTGCTAAGAACCTATTATCAGGTGTTTTACATGATTGCTATTTTATTCATTTTAAAGAAATGGACACTGAGGCATAGAAAAGAAACTTGCTATACTCAACATAACTCAGGTTGCAAATGGTTGACAAGACTAAGTCCTGAGCCAATGCTCTCCCCATTAGATTTATCCCACTCAACAAAGGAATTAAATATGAATTATGTGCCATGCACCATTCCAAGTGCTTCAGATCAAGCAATGCTAAGATGTATTTATTACTCAAAATACTATACACAATACTTAACACAATGTTATCTAAACAAATTTCTTAGTAGGAAAAACATGTATAGACTCTATGAACAAAACTGTATCTTTCTTGTTTACATTTACAAAAAATAGCATGGTGTACGCTATGAAATAAATTGTGGCTAATTCTCATTTGCCTCAGCAGCTCATCTTTAAAAAAAAAACCCCACAAGAGCTTTTTATTTCTTAAGTCAACTCTATGAGGTAAATAATGTTATTTATCCATATTTTTCCAATGAGAACACTGAAGTTTAGGAAGGATAAGTCACACAGCTAATTAAAAGCAGCACAATGGTGATTCTAATTCAGGCTGGCTAGTACCAGAGATTTTAACATCATGTAAAATTCCAGCACACCATAACTCTCTTTAACAGGAAATAGTTACAATCAGCTCCATTTTGTTCAGCCACAAATGAACTAAATAGACAATTAGGCAACTTGGGCAACTCCAACTCATCATGGTAGAATCATTAACTTTTGCTATTTAAAGAAAAATCGTATATACTGAATACTATCAAAGTAGTAATTTGCTCAAATTGCATTCTTAGGGAATCCTTTATTTAAAAAAATAATTTGGACTTTTTTTTGCATTTCAAAACTAGCACATAATCCTAGCAACCTAAAATAAAATAAATGCATAACTAAATGTTATGTAGTAGTCTGAATGACACACGCATACATCTTAGCATTGTAAAATAAGTACTTCTAGTAATGTACAGGTACCAGTTCCTATGAATGATGTCATTAATTTAGGCTTTTTTTGGTATTATTCTCATTTATCTAAATAACATTCAATTTCAAGCCTGCAAATAACAACATTCAAACTTTGCCTGCTCTAAAACTTATGTAACAAATCCCATCCATTAATGTAAAACACTGAACTACTGGCACTGGTTGTTACGCACAACTTCTCTGGAAAACAAACTAGAGAGTTTCAAAGTCATACAGTTTTTAATAAAGAAAAAAATCCTGCCAATACAAATACCAAGTATTCAATTTGTCTAATGGAGAGAAAATAATCTTTCAAAAATTTCACAAATACTGCATACTACACTATCAAACTTGTAATTTTAATTATAAATCGACTGTGAAATCTAAAATTTGCCCCTAAAGCACAAACCTGATTATCACTTATATTTTTTAAAAAAATTTTTTGGTTATTCCTTATTATGTATGTCTTTCACACTATGGTAAATACATTCCTTCAACTAACTTCTCGGGAGGTCCCAGAATGTCATCAAGAATTATAGCAAATTATTGCCATTCTCCAAATCCAGCATATTCTCCCAGGCTTTGTGCATTTGCAATGCTCATTCCATATACTCACTCGCCTACTAAACTCCAAATTATCCTTTAAAAACCAGTTCAAATGCCATCTCCAACACATAAACTCCCTCAAACAAGACTGCTGCACTCTAGCATATAGCCACCGCAAAAACTAAACTTGAAGAATTATTCAGCGCATCTATAATAGTACATGGCACGTAGTAATATTTATTGAACTGTACAAGGAAATCTGATTAAACATGAAGATCATTACTAATTAATCTCTAAGAAAAAATCTACTATCTAAAAATTCGCAAAACTAAAAACTCTTAAACGTTTTGATAATTCTATACACAAAGTACTAAGTTTGCCCTCCTTTATAATTTACTAATACAGACAACCCCCAATTTCACCTGATCCTGAAAACATTATCATGGCCTTTTAATGAATCCTTCCTCTCTACATCTCTTACATAACATATTATAAATTACTTGGTCCACAAAAATATTTTCAGCAGTTGAAAGACAAGAATTACGTTTTAATCATCTATTTTTTTCCCTTTAGAGTTTACTATTGATGTAAAAAGCACTAAGTTACTGTTTACAAAACTTATTATCATCAAATATGAAAAATCTGACCCCATCTCAGAGCCTTCAATTCTTTCTGCTTTGAAAACCATTCATCCAGATTTTTTGCATGGCTTTCTCCTTTTTCAATTTCTACTCTAATGACACCTCCAGAGAGAGGTCTTCCCTCATCACCCTACTTAAAATAGTCCCCTCCTTCCATCCCTAATCAACTTGTGTACCCTTATCCCGCTTTATTTTCTTCATCACAATTACCACTATACTTCTTTAGTTGTTTACTTGTTTATACTCTGTCTCTACCTCTAAGATGTTAGCCCCATGAAGGCAGACTTGTCCTATGCACCATCATATATAGCCAGCACTACAGCAATGTCTAGAAGACAAAAAAAATGCTCAAATTATTAAAGGATTTAGTTGAAAATGTCTAGAATGCTAACCAACCGAGCCTAAAAATTTTAATTTAAATAATTTCTATCCAAATGCTACTCAAAAACAAATAAATCCTATGAATTTTGCATCTTCAGAGAGAAGAAAAAAGTCTTGACTTTTTTTAAAATGCAGATTTTAGGTTGGAACTGACCTTAGAGCTCAAGTCCAGTGGTTTTCAAACTATGCTCTGAAATACCTTACGAGCAGTCAGAGATCAAATTCCCTGAAGCACTGGACTACAATTGTTTTATACATACACATCTATTTTAGAGCGTGTGATTCACACATAGAGACCACAAAAGTGCATTATATAGTCATGCGTCGCTAAACGATGAGGATACATTGTGAGAAATGCACTATTAGGTGATTCTCTTTGTGGAAACATCATAGAGTACACTTACACAAACCTGGATGGTAAAGCCTACAAGCCTACAAGAAGCCTAGGCTGTATCGTATATAGCCTACTGCTCCTAGGCTAAAGCCTGTACAGTACAAAACAGCACAAGATTAAATCAAGCACAAGAGAAAATGCAATCAAGAGATGCAATAAATGAGACGTATGAGGTTACTGCCTGCATAACATGGCATACTGTTTTACAGCAAACTTTTTTTAAAAGTAGAAAAATTACTCTAAAATAACACAGAAAGTATAATACAGTAATACATAAACCAGTAACAGTCATTTATTATCAAATATTCTATACTGTACATAATTTTATGTGTTATACTTTTACACTACTGGCAGTGCACTCGGTTTACACCAGCATCACCATGTGATGTAATGAGTTGCACTAGGAGTTAAACAGGCTAAAATATCACTAAGCAATAGCATTTCTTCAGTTCTATTATAATCTTATGGGACCAACGCCACATACGCAGTCCGCTGTTGACTGAAACGTCATTTTGCTGCCCGTGACTGTATATCAAATTTAAACACTTTGAAGACTGCTATCTTCTGCCAGATTAAACAGTTTTGCTATAGACCTTGAATAAAGTTTGGCCTGACATGTCTATGAATATAGCTACAATTTCTCACAAATGTGCACGGATTATAAAGAGTGTAACTCTCATTTTTCTTCTAATTTAAGGCCAGACATGCTTACTCACATAAAATTATAAAAACTACACTTCTAAAAGCACTATTTTGTGCACTATTAAATCAACGTAAAGTACAAGGCATATCTGCTCAGCACATAATCTTCTTACAAAATAACTATTCAATAAGTAAATTTACAAAATATGGCATCAGTGTGCTATATTAACTACTCTCATTATAACACAATATTATTAAAGTTTTGGTGTTTCTTGATAAATACATGATAACTTTTAAAAATATGAGCAGCTGTTGTATTTTGCCAGAAAATAAAGCTTTAAACTAAAATTTCCTACTACTTCAAACTCCTATATTATTTTAATTAAATTATCCTGAATATGCAAGATGACCAGTTAAAAACAAACCTTCTACTTACATCTACTTAATATGATGGATCAGGATTTTCCCTATAAAGTAGCATTAAGTGAGAATGGTATTAGATACTGAACCCAATCTAAGAATAAAATGGCCTTCGTAATTCCCAATTACTAAATTTCATACTAATCAAGGCAGTTTGATTATTCTATCTTGATGTTAATGTTAAAATTTAACCTTATTTAAAAAGTTAACATCAAAATAACAACCATATAAAATTGAGATGATGTATACTGAAGTGCGTTGCAAGATGTAAAGCATTTTCTAAAATATTTAGTAAAATTAAGCCAAAAGGTATCATCAGGTACTTTGACATGGTAAACTTACTGTGAATACTATTTCACCAACCTATAAAAGACTTTTACAAACAGAAAATCAAATACAAAATTTGTATGAAAGGAAAGTATAATTTACAATGTAAAAAGTAACACAAAAATACAAGCCTGCCAAATAGGACACAAAACCAAATGTTCCTCTCCCAAACACATCGCATTACATAATCAGTCATTATATTTTGTCCAGGTGCTGGCACAGAATGCAATTATGTTTCAACATCCAAATATATGAATGGAAAAATGGTATATCACTATATTAAAAAAAAACAAAAAACAAGCCTACTCACTGTTACCTAAATTGCCAGGAAACATTAATTTTCTGTTGCTTATTTTATCATTCCTTGGAAAAGTACAAATTTACAAGTGTGCACTCACATCTACTTTTACTTAAGGAAAGACATTTCAACTCAGTAAAAGCAGAGATAGGATTGAGAGTCCTAAGTGCTGGATCGAATTCTCTTTCCAAAAAAAAAAAAATACCATCTCTGTATCTTTAATAGTTTTTAGACATTAAAAAGTCTCTGGAAAATACATAGGCAAATGAAACACAAGAAAAGATTTCTAAAATCTTAAGCCAAATATTAGCATCTCTACTTAAATCAATTCTGGGAGTCATTTACTCTGTTTTGATGTCTACATCTCAAAAAACCAATACAAAACTGGTGCACAATATTTTATCAGAATTTTTCAGACTTTAGAAAGACAAAATAGTGTATATGTACATACGACCTAACATGGTTAAGCAATGGTAAATATATATGACTGTAAATATATACGACCATGTAACTATAAATACAAAATATCTCCTTCAACCAATGACCTTAATCATACAAAATACAGCAAGAAATACAGATCTAAACACTATGCCAGAAGCACTTTACTACTAACATCTTTCCGTAGTCCTGCACTCACTCTACACACATTTCTCAAAGAAGATGGTTATCTAGTTTCCCCTAGGTAATTAAGAAGCAAAACTGTAAGAAAGGATTCAAGGAAGTGAAGGAATACAGGATGCACATCTCATTCCCTTTCCCAATCTGTGGTTTCTGATCTGTGGATTGGAAAACAGCACTCTGACAGCATTGTCAAATGACAATCTGGCACCAGCTCACTTTACTGAGTATTTATTGACAACCCACTAAGTACTATGCACTACAGAAGGTAGTAGAAATATAAATATAAATAAGACAAATCCCTACCTCTTAGGGGCTTACAGTCTAGCGGAGGTTATGGTAGATGGCAGGGTTAGACAGTTAATTACAAAACAGTGTGACACATTCAATTAAGAGTAGTTTGAAGAATAAAAGCAGTATAGCAGAAAGATTTGGGGAGTCAGGAAGGGTTTCATTAAGACAGTAACACCAGAGTAGTTTTGAGGAACAAGAAGTTTGCCAAACAACAGAAGTGATAGTAGAAATAAGCCCACCACACACACACATAAAAACATACACATGAAAGCACAAAAAAGAAAAGAAAAATTCTCAGGGTAAGTGGCAAATATGTCCAAAATATCTATCTATATTTAAACAGACTTAGCTCCTGAATCAAAGCATATACAACTTATTAAATTGTGTCCAGAAAAGGCAAATTTTAGGTTTTTTCCTCCTGGATAATTCATTTGGCATTTCCCTATTACATAATGAGATCTGACCAAAAAATAAACATTGTGAACCATTTTATTAGATCACAATGCAGCATATAACCAAGTGATATACCAAGAGATTTTCACCTTATTTCAGAGAACAAGCTATCAGAAAAACATATTAGGAATTTTTTTCCAGGTCATCCTAATAGTACAAAGTAAATAAATGAACAAGCCATATCAGCATGACTTGTCATGAGAGAGGAGTTTTAAGAGTTTATTTAAAAAAAAAGCCAAACAGAAGAACTAAAGTAACAAGAAAAAATATATGAAGTATTCAAATCGAAGGAAAGGGTCAATGAACAAAAACCAAGGTAAAAATTATAAAATAATTTTTAAACCCTTATGTCCATTCTATTTCTTTTCAAAGACAGACTTTCTACGATTTTCGTACACAGCTGTTCTTAAAAAAATCTAGTGAAAACCAAAAGGGAATTCAATTCCTTTAAGTATCACAAGCAGAAATCATCCTTAGTAAGAATAGTCACCTGATCATCATCCAGAATGACTCCTCTCATAGCACTAGATCCCTGATATCAATACTGTATGTAACTCTATTCAAACATTACAGTGTAACTCAGATTAACTCTGCCTGTAAAACTGCCCTACCCAAGTAAGTACCTTGGTTTCTTTTGCTTCTTTGTGTTACAAAATCCACTAGAGGTCTAGGTAGCAAATAAAATCTTAGTAGTGTCTTCTAACGAAGACTATCACTATTTGCATAAGTTGTCCTCAAACAACTATTCAAGCAAGCACATGGAAAGTTTGCTTTTATGTAATCATAACAGAATGAACTTTCTACAGTTAAAAAAAATTAAGACAAAAAATGCTATTTAACATTGCTTTTAAAGAGCAAAAAAGTTAACTTTTTACTAGTCTATTAATGTCTACTCATTTCATACATAGGCACGAAGCATACCTTTTCCTTATTATCAGAAAATCTTATGAAGCAAATTTGTCACTAAAAAGGGTAAAACTAACTTCCCACAGGTTGTGAACAATTCTGTGAGGGTCTTTAAAAATACAAGCACTTTTAATAGCAATATCTATGAAGAGATAAAAACCAAAACAACTGGGTTAGAAGTACTTCTAATGAAATCTACTCATAAAATAAAGTACTTATTTACTTTGGAACAAACAGAATTTGCAAGTTATAACTATAAAGTATCTCTCAAAAATCGAAAAATAAATTAAACATCCAAGGTTATTAAGTAAAAACATAGGTAATTAGTTATCTTGGGGAGGAATAGTCTGCGTTTTATTTTATCATCAAGATCAAGTACTTTTCAAGTAAAAGGGATATAAGTCATTCATACATTTTGCCCTCTATTTCCCACCATATAAATTCACTTTAAAACGAAAGTATTACAGAAACTGAAAATTTGTAAAAGGCTGTATTTGTTTGGTTAAACATACAGGCATTTTTCATTCCCCAAGAGTATCAGACTAGGTTACAGATATCTCTACCCAGTATACTTAAAATAAAAGGGTTCTGCCTACAAATGATGCTTACACTAATATATTTTTATTGATAAAGCATTAATTAGTATGCAAAAATGTGAAAGTTTCTCAGTTCCTCTCTAAAACACGAAGTATTCACAGAAGTCACTGCAACTGCCCCCAGGAAAGAATGAGAGAAAACTAAACTTTTTAAAATTAAATGAGGATCTTATAAAGAAGCGGAGCAGTTTTGCCTTTTTACATGAATTTTGTATTGTTCAACGTACAAAGCGTACTAAAGATCTTGATCCACTAAGAAGTGTTTCAATGAAGAGATCAGAATGCAGACATCTAACCATTTGAATGTACTTGAGTAGACATTTAACCATTTCAGTCCACTGTGATTCTTAACAGTTCCTTTACATCTAGGATAAGATTATCTCCCATAATTACAAAAAGGGTATGTTCACTGACGTTTGGGAAACAAATATTGTGAAACATAGCAAGTATTCCTAACAATTCAACATAAACCTGGTAATGTAAATACGTAGATACTTTCAAATCAAAATGTGCACTTATTCTAGAAGTCTAGAAATTCCTAATATCAAGCATGACAGAAAATGTGTTCAACTTTGAACAAACTTCAAGTATGGCCTCTACTTAACAGATTTTGTTAACTCAGAGCCTAGCATTTCACCAAGAATCTAAGAGTTGATATCAGTGTATACTTAATGTTCTTATATTAGAAACCATCCTGAAGATTAAGGAGTAGGATTCTTTGACCAAGAGTTTTATGAAAATAAAACTGTTGCATTCAGTCTGGATGTTGAAAAGTGAAGGCATCTCCTAGGATTCAAAGGAAGTTGATGTTTGGGTTCCTTCCGAGAGGGTGGTACCCGCACGTTAAGACTTTTATGGTGGTAATACCGTACTCACAGGGCCTGAAATAAAATGCGAATTCTAAAACCTAGGAAATGCTTTTATTAAAAAGAGAAAACAAAAAACCTACAACTCGCATTCAAAAAGGTCCAGTCACCAACAGTTACAAGCTCTCTCTCCTCGACGGACACAGAGCCTCAGCTAAGAACTAGGAGGGCCTCTTTTAAGACTACTCATTTCTTCCGTAAAACTTTTAAGTTCGACTCAAGACAGCAAAAGGTGGCGAGGCCCCGGCGGAAGTAGAAACCCAGGGCTAGCAACTTCACAAACAGAAACGTCTCGGGTTCCTCCGCCGCCCCAGGACTATCCGGACTGTCTCTATCACACCACGGAAGCTTCACCCTCCGGGTGCGGTGGCAGAGGAAGCATCACAGTTTGCACTCCTCCTGCCACCATCCAAAGCCTTCGGTATCCCAAGGCCTGGAGGCGCCTGAGGCCCGTTAGCCAGTCCAGTGTTCCTCATCTTTTACATACACACATACATATATATATATATACATACACATACATACACACACACACACACACGCACACACACAAGTTGCAGGTGATGTTTGTGTACTGAGAGAATGTGAACAGCCAGGGACCGCGGCAGCTGATGGGAAGGCGGGGGTGCCGTCTAAAGCGGGCCCGGGCTCCTTGGCCACCGCCGCTGCCGCCTTCTCTTCTTCCCCAGGAAGCGGCGCGACGGAGGCTCCTCGGTGCTGGCGGGAGCCCGTGAGAGCGGAGTCTGGGGGAAGCCCCAGCGCCCGCCGAAGGGACCGGGCCTAGGATTCAGAGCTGCAGCTGCAGCGACCCGAGTACAGCGACGCTTTACGTCCGGTCCACCACCCTCCCCATACACACCCCCTCCCTCCCTCCACCGCCGCCACCCCCCCTCCCCGCCCGCTCCACTCTCCCTCTCTCGATTGGAGCCGAGACAAAAGCAACGGGAAGCGGCGGGCCGGGACGCTGCCCGCAGACCCCAGGCGCGACCGGACCGGCCCCGAGGCATTCCCCTGCCTTGCGGGGGCCCCGAATCCGCCGCCCCCGCCGCGCGCCCCGCCGCCAGACTTCCGAAAATTTGCCAAAAACTCACCGCATGAATTTTCTTGTCCCGCGGATCCAAGATGGCGACGTATCCACCGCAGAGGCTGCTGGGAGCAAGACCTTTACCCTCTGACCCCCACCGTGACCCCCGTCGTTCCGGCTTCCCTCAAGGCGGCGGCGGAAGGTGGGAGCGGCGACTGCCTACGGGACAGGGTTGGGGGTGGGTAGACCGCTTCCCGCGCGTTGGACAGTAGGTGGGGAGAGGCGATTCACTCCATCACCTCCCCCTCGGCGGCCTCCACCCTGTCTCGCACCAACTCACCCGGAGGCTTGTAGCTTCTCCGCGGCCGTTATAACGAGCGGGGCCTTTGCGGCCTCTACAGTTCCCCTGGGGCAGGGTTGCTTCACACTGGGCACCGGCACTGGGTGCGAGGTGGGCCGCGGGGTCCAGGGGCGGGGAATGGTGAGGTGGCATGGGTCCGCCCTCCCTGGGGATGCCGAGCGTGTTTGTGTTTGGGTCCGACACCCCGCCCCCCCCCCCAACGTCAGCCTGGAACGGGGGCCTGCCTTCCTCCCAGCACCTGAAGCGAATTCATGGCTGTCCCCCTTTCCTCCCTCAGCCCCCGCAACCTCCGGTGCTCGTGCGCGCGTTTCCAGAGACCGGCAGCACGTCACCATCACCTCCTGAGAAGTGAGTTCCCCTCTGCCGATACCATTGGTGTTTTCTACTCACCACCCTTCTTTTTTCTTTTTAACTTGGTGGGAGGGAGCATATTGGGGAGCAGGTTTTTAAAGCGCTTCTGGGTGAGCTTGTGCCAGCAGAGTTAGATTTTGTAGCACGTAAGCTTGAGTGACCGGCTGGGCTGTCTACAAGACCGTTTGAAATTACGGTGGTTTGGGTGGAAACTTCAGGGGAAGGACAAGTCTCAGCTTTCCAGAAAAACAATTGTCTCTCAAAGTGAAATGAAATTTTTTTCTTTGAAATAATAAATCTCTCTCTATTCCTTTGTATGTTGATAAACTCTTCCCTTTTTGTTACCACTCGACATTTTTGGACTTAAAATGAGCCTCTGCATGTCTGTTTGGGAGTTGTGTAGTTTCGTAAAGTGAAAATTGTTATTTCTGTCTATTTGAATAATAGAATTCATTAAAGTACAATTCATTTGGAGTCAAGTTTCTACTTCGTTTCTTTTGTACAATTACCATTTCCTCCCCCCCCCCAAACTCACTGTAATCCAATTTAAAATTTATCATTGAAGGGCAAAGGGCATCTGTCCGTCAGGAAGACAAATAAGCATACTATAAAACAAAAGGTGACTCGTGTTTACGGAATACAAGGTACTTTGAATTAGTAGAGCCTGTGTAAATTTATTTAAACTCCGAATGGTGCTGATGTAGCCAGTAGAAAATGTTTGCCTGGTTACTCATTTCATTAAACATTCTGCTTCACTGTGTTTTTTACTCCAGAAAAATTCAGAGGAGTAACACTTTATATTTTTTTCTGTCCCTTTTGCCTCCCTTTCCCCCAACAGTTCTTTCCTGCTTCTTAAGCTTTCTCTTCTACTATGTAAGATGGTGTGTTAAAAGGCTGGTTGCACCTCTGTTCATACACATAGGTATATCTATATCTATCTATCTATATAGATAGATAGATCGATAGATAGATATCTGTGTTTTACTGAGCATTTTAACCTATTAATAACATGAAAGTATAACTATTAATATTTGGAATCACAAGATGGAATAATAAAAATGGGATATGCTGATACGTGTATAGTAACAAGTTTTACTTACCGTTTAATCTATTAGTTTGACTCATCTAGAGGACTTTGTTAAGACCAAAAGATGTACCTTATTCTTAACATCCCTATATTTACTCAAAAAAAGCACAAGTTTTTTTTTGAGTAAAACATAAACATTGGTAAAATTGGAGAAATCACTTCCTGGAGGGGACAGGTCTAATTGGACATTTTGTTACCTTGGATATCTTACTGAAAGAGAGAAGACAACAAACATTTTCAAAGTAAATGTGTAGCATAGGAGCATTAGGAAAAAACACACTGATACTATTGCTTTCTTGAGAAGACTGTTTAGGATACATTTACTTTAAGTCTTGTTGGATAACAAGTTTTAAATTGTCTTATTACTGGTGTCCAATCTGTTATAAATTTGTAAAACTTGTTTAATACCTACCTCAGAGGTTGGTTCTAGGTACTCAGTGAGCTAACATTTGTTAACAGGCTTATAGTAAGCACTCTGATACATTTTTTTATACTGCCCTATTGGAAGAAAAAGTTCATTTTTATAGCTGATATTGATCGTATTTGCCCACTTGGTAGTTTTTATTGTTATTATTCACTTTGATGGATTTTCTTAGTTTTACTGAAAAACAGTCCATACCCTGTATGTGTTTTGTGTGTTTTTGAAATGTGCATAAGGTAAATTCCTTATGCACCTCATAGAAAAACTACTGATTTCAATTGAGAGAAAAATTCCTTATTAGGGGAAAAATGAGTTTATAAATAACTAGTTGTAGGAAAGGAGGGCCTCACATTTTTTAAAAGTTGTAGACAATACTGAAAATCTTACCACGGTAAGGGATAAAAAGGACAGGTATCTAAAATTTAACAGGTACTGAAAGAGAACATTTGGATCCAGACTGTCCTCCCATAAACAGTATCAGCAGTTCGCTCACTTGCTGAGGCATGAAACTAGGAATCTTCTGTGATTCCTTAAATTCTAGGTCCAACTCCTCATCCAGTACCATCAGCTCTTCCTTGTGTGTTTTCTGAACTCAGCCACTTCTCATCACCTCTCATGCCACCACCCTGTCCAAGATACCATTACCTCTTGCACAGCAATATCCACACTTATCCCTCTGCTTCCTCTTTTCCCTGTGCCCCTTCAAACCATTCTCTACATACCAGCCAGAGTGATCATTTTTAAAAGTTCATAAGACTACTTCGCTCCCTTGTTTAAAATCCTCCAAAAGCATCCCTTAGAATAGAATAAAATCCAGCTTTCTTACCATGGCTTTTAAAACTGCATAATCTGCCTCCTGCCCTCCTCTCTACAACTTCATTTTATTCTTACCCAGCCTTCCTTTGTTTCTGTCATGTACCAAGCTTTTCCCAGTCTGTAGCAAAGACTATTAGTTGTCCCCTAAAATTTCTGTTTTTTTTTTTTTTTTTCATAATAACAGATGTGGGCACTAGCTGTCCAGAGTAAAGACTATATTTTCCAGCCTCCCTGTAGCTGTATGGTAGTTCTGGCCAATGGGATGTAAGCAGATAGGTCATGTGACACTCTTCCAGAACCATCCTTAAAAGACAGCTGTTGCACACCTTCAGTCCTTTGCTTCTTTTCCTTTTATATCCTGCATCCTGAAAGAGCTGCCAGTTTGGGCCATGTGCAAGTTCCCCCATCCTAGGGATGGCAAAACTTGAAGCTCGCAGAAACCTGGGGCCTTGAGACCTTTGTGGAGTACCATACCAGCCCTGAATTCCTTACATTCAGATTTTGATGTAAGGAAAAAGTAAACTATCTTATTAAAGCTACTATTTAGGGTCTCTTGTTCTCAACTGAACTTAATTTTAGCTGATACTGCATCCCAGGACCTTTGCCCTTACTATTTTTTTTTTCCATGAGATATGCTTTCTCTATGTCTATATATGACTAACGTTCTCATCCTTCAGGTCTTAACTCAGATATCATCTCTAAAATGCTTTCCCTGGTCACCATATCTAAAGCAGCTCCTTTTTGCATTTATTCTGTCTCATGACCCTCTGTTTTCTTAATAGCATTTATAATTTGTCATTTTTATTTATTATGTTTCCCTTCACACTACTAAATACGTACGTTCCATGAGAGCAGGGACTATGTTTGTTTTGTTCACTGCTTTATCCACACACATGGTACACATTAGATAAGTACCGTTACATGTGTGAGACAGTGAATAAATGAACCATTAAACTAATGAAATAGAGCCTTATCCAAGATTCGGTAGACTTCTTAAGTAAATGTCTTGAAAGTTTTCCTTCAACACATAATGTATAAAATCCAAGCTAAGAAGTAGCTAGGAAAAATAGAGCTAAACTAATGGAATAAATATGCCTTGCTTCCAGCTCTTGATAATGAAGATATGTACCTTTTTCTGGGAAAATTACAAGGTTATTAAGAAAAAAAAACGTAATTGGTGAGGCAGAATGGCAAATCGAAAGAGTGCTACAATATAATATCTAGGGCAGAAATTCCCACTAAATAGTAGCCTGATTTATTATATAACTTACTGGACCTCAGATTTGTCATCTAAAACATATGTAAGAATCTTAAGCTTTGAATGGTAATATAAAAGTTTAATAGTAAGTCTGTATTAGGAGTGACATAACATGTTACACATTAATTTGGTCTTCAGGTGTTAACAAGTGATTATGTCTTGATCATACTGGCAAGGGTTCAGAGAAACAGCTTATACTACTGAGTATAAATTGGCACATTTCTAGGTGCAGTTTGGCAATATACATCAAAAGCCTTGAGCATGAGCATTTGACAGGGCAATTCCTCTTCTAGAAATGTGTTATAAGAATATGTGGAACAATTTTATTGCAAGAGGGTTCATTACTGCATTGTTTACTAGAGTATTGGTTAAATAAATTAAGCTACATCCATACAATAGAATAGTATTCAGCCTTTAAAAATGAGGTGGAGAAAATGTTATCAACATGGTATATTAAGTGTGAAGAAGGTTTTAAAATATAATACCAATTTTGTAAAAATCTACAAGTTTACAAAGGACCAACAGGATATATTATCAAAGTATTAATTCAACCTTGTAGAAATAACTATTACAATTATTTTTATTTCATTATTTCTATTTCATAGTTTTTAATTTTCATAGAATAAAAATTTTTAATACTAATGAAAAGGTTACCTTTATCTTTAAAGAAACAAGCAGATAATTTTGGGAAATAGTACCACGTACTCAGTTGCCAAGCCTGATATCTTTCATTCTTTTTTCTTCCCTACACCCCACAACTAATTATTAATTCTTGTATGCTTTACTTTCTAAATATGTCTAGTATCCTCCCTTAATCTGGTCTTTCTTCATTAAGTTTTACCTCTTTCCAGTCTACCACCAGATTCTATAGTGCACATCTTAGGAGACTCCCCTGCATAAAATCTTTATAATGATGTCTCATCACCTACAAGGTAAAAGTGCAAGCTCCTACTCATGAGATAGAAAGACCTCGCTATAACACCTTTCTACATTTGCAACCTCAGGTGCTAGTTGTGGTTCTATCCCAATACTCCACGCTGCTTTATACTTCATGCCCTGGCAATTGTCTTCACTCTGCCTTGAGTGACTCCTGCTCCCCGCAAAATGTCTTAACTTTCTCTCTAGTTTTTTATGCTGGTTTTAAAAAAATATGTCCACAAATTCTTTGATATTTTTATTCCTTAAGAGGTGGAACTTTATTCACCTGCCTTTGAGTGTGGGTTGGACTTTGTGACTTTTTTCTAATTGAATAAGGTGGAAGTGACAGTGACTCTGAGACCAGGTCATAAAAGACTTTGGGACTTCCTCATGCATACTCTTGAATCACTCTGAGGGAAGCCAGCTGTCTTGTCATTGGACATTCAGGCAGCCTATATTGATAAGTCTATATGCCAGCGGTTCTCAACCTGTGGGTCGCGACCCCTTTGGGGAGGTCGAACGACCCTTTCACAGGGGTCGCCGGGTACTCATATGTGGGCGTATCTGCATGTGGGTCTGGAGACGGATAGAGGAGTGGTGTCTCGGTTCCTAAGACCATCGAAGATTTATGTTTACCGATGGTCTTAGGCCACCCCTGTGAAAGGTTGAGAACTGCTGCTATATGCCAAGGAAATGAAGTCTTAATAGGCAATAAGGACCTGAAATGGGCCAACAGCCACACGAGTGAACTTAGAAGCAAGTCCTTGGGCCCCCTTGAGATGACTCCAGCCCCAGCCAGCAGTTTGACTGTAACCTTGTAAGAGACCCTGGGCCAGAACCACGGAGCTAAGCCCCTCCCTAATCTGAGATAATGAAAGCATGTTGTTTTAAGATGCTACATATGGTTTGGGTCAAGTTGTTAATGTAGCAATAAGTAACTAATACATCTTCCTTCAGGACTCGTCTTTTGTGAAATTTTTCTGAACCCACTCTTCACTTAATTTTCCTATAGAATTCGGTTTCGCCTGCTACACAATGACCCGCTGAAGGGCAAGGACTAGCTCTCATTTCCCCCGACGTGTTTTATGCAGCAACATTTGTGTTTAGCACATACATACTTAGCATTATACTAAACAGTCAGTAGCAACATGATTTGATTAGAGGAACATATAATTAGGAAATAGTAATAGCACCAACGGATATAGCAAACATTTAAGACACACTACAGGCCAGGCACTATTTTAAGCATTGTATCTATATTAACCCATGAAATCCTTACATCTACTTGTGTTAGGAATTGCTAAAATCTGTGGTACAGACTATAACTTCTCTGACCAGAAAAGGGAAGTGAGTGAGGACTCGTGTGTCCAGGATAACTTCAAGTGGCTGTTTAAGTTCCATGTTGAAGGACAGTATAGATAGATGTGGATGAAAGGAAGGGGGGTACATTTTCAGTGAGGGGAATAACATGAGCAAAATCATAACAAAGTACCACGAACTGGGTGGCTTAAATTTATTTCCTCACAGTCTGGAGGCTAGAAACCCAAGATACAGTTGGTTTCTTCCAAGGGCCTCTGTCTTGGCTTGTAGGTGGCTGTTTCATTTCACATGGTATTTTCTCTATATGTGAGTCTCCAAATTTCCTTTTTGTAAGAACACCAGTCATATCGTGTTAGGGGATACCTGTATGACCTCATTTAACCTTAATTACCTTTTTAAAGGTCCTAGCTCCGAATACAGTCACATTCTAAGGCACTGGGGGATTAGAACCTCATAAATCTGGGGGTGATACAATTCAGCCAATTTGGAAGTGAAAGTGAACATGGGCCAGTGACTAGAACTAGACTAAGATAAGAAGAGGGGGCTAATAGAATTCAGGTAGAATAAGGTGGCAGGATTTTGGAGAGCTTTAAATGCCAGGCAGAAGAGGTGAAATGGATGGTTTTTGATAAGTCACTGATAATCAATTACAAGGTTTAGTCAGCACCAAAAAGGAAAAATAAGTTAAATAGAATCAATTACATGTTTTTTCATACCCACTTTTATCACCTCGCATCCCTGCTCTCATCTTTCCAAGATAATTAAATTATGAGTCATCTCCAAATTAGTGTAAGTTTTTACCCATTCAAATCAATTTCATACAATAAAAGAAAAATTTTGTCCCCACTTCATGCAAAACACCCAACAAAATACTTTTTATTCTGCTTTCTCAACCTTATTGAATGTTTAAATACATGATTAAGCTGTTTTCTTAATAAAAAGACCAATTATTTTATGTATGAATTATAAGGTATCTTCCACTTAAAAAAATAAAATTATTCCCCCAAAAGTTACCAGATTCAGTGAATGTATAATAGTAAATCAATTTAAAACTCCCATGTAACCAGCCAATACAATTTTGCTGGCAATGAAAACTTAAAATCTTTTTAAAAGGGAAACATGGATTAAATACTGAATTGATAGAAGGAATGAAAGTAATTTATATATATAACAATAGGTTGATGAAAAAAATTATCTGTGGTTCTTAAATAGTAATGGCTTTAGTGATAGTCATTCAAAAGCTGAATGTTAATATGTTTTTTAACTGCGGAACTTAAAGTGAAAGTACAGTTAATATTAAAGACAACATTAGGAAGACTGAGACTATGAAGTACATAGATCTCAAGGAAACCTTGGGAGAATCTAAAAACCCCTACCTAAAGCTGATTCTATCCTATTCAATAATTCTTGTGCTCAGGAACAGTTATTATGTTTAACCTAAAATTTTTACATTGCTTTTTCTTGTTTTTACATTTTATTTTTATTTATTCCTTGAAACTGCCCACATTGCAGATTGTTCATGGATGAAATATGGAGTCGAGCAGATTTTTTTTTCCTATAAAACTATGGTATAAACTTACTCAATTTTCCATCTAATTGCTAATAAACCTTAGGGTACACAGTTTGTAAAATGAACCCCCTTAAGGACTGAATCCGTAGAACGTGCTGCACATTACAGGAAATAAGCTAAAAATGAGCATATAAACCTACATCCCAATCAACAGTACTGAATGCTGGCAAACTTTATCGTAACACAGGAAAAAAAATTTAAAGAGGCACAGCTCAATCCTGAAAGGGTTAATATAAACCTTAATTATTGTTTCTAACCATCCATCTCACATTACAGTGCTTGAAAGCAAAGTCTAGCACAAAAAATTACATTCACTACACATCAGAAATAACACCTTTTAAAATGAAAAGTAACTTGGTTAATAATTAAAAAGCATTTTGTTTCAAAAAGGTACCCTGTGTCAATTTTCTGGTTAAACATGAATAGTTCACTTTAGTTCTCAAAAACTGCATTGGGGGTGGCCTGTTAGCTCAGCATGGTGCTAATAACATTAAGGTTGCCGTGCTATCCCAGCGTGGGCCACTGAAAGCTGCGTCCTCAAAAAAAAACTATTAGAAATCTTCTGTGTGAGAACACATGATAGCAATTTCATTTAAGCAAAACACTTATGATCACAAATAAGCCTGTGCAAAAAGAGTGATAAATATTCCAATAATTAATATACTACATACACCAGGATACCTTAAGTATCCAAGACTTAAGTCAGCAACAGGTTACATATACTAGTGTTCAACTCTGAAATCTTTCAAAATATAAAGGGAATAAAGTCTTTAGCTCTCCTTCCCAGTCTGTGACATTCAATAGAGCTAATAAAAACTGTTTTTGGATCACAGGCTCAGCTTCTATGCATATTTTTAGATATTGCATAGAATCATAAGCGCATACTAAAAAAAAATTCAAGAAAAACCAGAACATACTGTACTTTAAATGAAGCATTCACCATTCTAAAATGAGAGTCATTGTGATGGTCAATGATTAGCATCCTTAATAATGCCATCATTTTGGGAAGAGCGATATGTTCTATTGTACATATTCTTAAGATCACTTTTTAACATCTTCCATACAGATGGAGGTTACTGTTTACTTACAAAAGCATTTTGTAATGCTTGAGAATCTTTATTAAACTTCTCTTCAGTGTTTTGTGAAATCTCATTATGATGACTACAGTGACACTATATCAAACACATAACCAAAATATTTTTGTCTTCATCCTGTCACCTATATATTTCATGCAGTATTTGATGCTCAAAAATACCAAAATGACAATGAAAATAAAGTAAAATAAAAAAATTGGACAGTCCCTTAGAGTTTGTTGATAAGGATTTCCATAATTGGGAGTTTCCAAATCTTTGCATTATTTTCATGGCACTCTTGCTGACTTTTGTAAATATTCTATATCCTTTTCGAATTGTTTTCCAGATCTATTAAAAACATGAGGGTATATTTTTAATATAACCAGTTTTGAGAATAAATGCTTCCTCATCTTAATACAAAGTTGAGTTCTGACTTGGTGTCCATTTATCATTGATTATTCAAATGTCATTAAATCTCAGTTAAGTGCTTCTCATTGTGTTTCGTTGTCATTTAGTTCTCAAGAAAACTATGTGATGTAGGTATAGTGGTATAATTTCCCTCATTTTCATGTGCCACAAGTATGTAGCCGATCTCCAATTTAAACTTATGAGCCATATTTTACCCTTTAAATATTTTTGTTTTTATATTGAATTTCTGTTTATTACTAATCACCTTTGGAATTGATCACAGCAATATTAAAGCCACTTAATGTTTTAAACCGAACATTGAAGATGTTATTACTCTCCAGTGCTTTCATGGGTCACTATCATCTGTAAAAATAGTCTAAAAGGAAAAGCCAAATAAATGAGGTAACCAGTGGGAAGAATAAAATAACCTTGGAAATTAGAAAGTGGCTGCAACAAATCAATCAGCACAAGAAAACCTCAAACAACAGTAATTAGAGATAAAACAGGAGGTCAGTATTGGCCTGATAATAATTATAGCTACCACTTAATTTGGCATCTAGTAGTTTGCAAGCACCATAATTACATGATTTCACTCAATCTGCATAACATGAGATAGGTGGTATTTGCATTTTACAAATGAGGAAGTGGAAGTTTGAAGAGAGGTCACCAAGGATTACACAGATTATTTCTAACTTCAGAATCTGTTCTCTTTTAATGTACGCAATTTTTTTACATTGTATGTAATATTTTTATATATCCGTTTTTCTGGAGAGAAGGTCCATAGATTGCATAAGATTCTTTAAGGGGTCCCTAGTGAAAAGCTGAAGAATTCACTAAAACTTGCTGTGAGCTCAGTGCATTTATTATGAGGAAGAAAGTAACCCTAAGATAGTTTGGCTTAGTCAATCAAATGAATAAATGTGGAGAACTGAGATAGATAATTAAAGTTCTGATTCAACTAACATTCATCAAGTTCCCATCAAGCCATACAGATTATATATTAATAGTACTGTTTGTCAATCTTAATTAATATAGGAACACCTTGTAAGAATTGTGTATACCCAATGTGATAAATTTTATTATAAAGTTACCTTAATATGTGCAGTGTACAAATAGAAAATTTGGTGTAAACCTATGCTCATAGCTCTTCTCTAACTATTAAACTGGAATAAATAGAAATTAAACTAAAATATTTTAAATTAATAACATTAATTTTAATGTAACAAAGAAGATTGTTTTGCCGAGCCTAAATCATCATTGGAAATGAATACAGCACAGATTTGTTTTAATTTGGGATACCAGTATTGCTATGTGATAACTCAATTTCCCCCCCATTTTTTCTACTGTAATTTTTTAAAAACCTTCGTTCAGAAGCAAGCAATTACAATATTTGGTCTTTACCTGGCATGTATGCATCATTAATTTGTTTCTATTCTTTACTGTAGCCCAGGGCAATTTAACTTTTATAGGTTGGCTCCAACTAATTTATAAACATAAACAAAAATATGGGTATTTAAATCAGGTGAAAGAATATATTTACATTGTGGTCGTCCCTGTCATCCAAAGTATAGCTATATTAATTTTTAAATTACTTTTGAAGTAAAATTTCAAAACTAAAAATTTTTATGAGAAATCATAGATATTCAAGAATATTAGTGAGAAGCAAAGGTTAAAAGCTTGGGGCTTTAGATTAGTGCAGACCTGGAATATTATCCAGCTAAACCACAGGCAAGCAAACTGAGTGCCCTCGGGCAAGATGCTTCACTTCAAACCTCAGTTTTGTTACCTGAAAATTGTACACAGAAATGTTCCCATGGCTTTCAGGGTTGTTTAAATTTTTATGAGATGATCTATGTAAATGCTTATAATATGGAATGAACCTAACATTCAAAAAATAGTAGTTGCTATAACAATTATGGTATTTTTATGTGAAATACCACATGTAATCTAAGAATTTTAAGTGAAGAGAAAAGCATAATTATTAAGGGAGAATCAAAGGGAAAATGCAAGAAAATGATAGACTATATAAATGGGTATTTAAAACCACCAACGACAGAAACATAAATGTGCTAGCTAGCTGTTACATATTTCCTGCTGAGAAATAAAACTAAATCAGGTAAAGTAGGAAAGTGAAACATATTCATATTTGAGGGGGAGGAGGGGAACAGTGTTGGGGAATTGGGGAGGGGGACCAGCCAAGTTGTTCTTCAATTTTAGTTGTGGAGGATGCCAGTCGCCATCTGGCTGCCCGTCGGCAGCTTGTGGTCTCTAAGCTCAAGGTGCTGTGTTACAATCTTAGTTGCAGGAGGGCGTAGCCACCATCCCATGTGGGAGTCGAACCAGCAGCCTTGTTGTTAAGAACGCACACTCTCCACTAAGCCATCCCGGCGGCAGCTTAGCTCAAGGTGCCAAGTTCAGTCTTAGTTGCGGGCGGGCATAGCCACCATCCCATGTGGGAATCTAACTGGCAGCCTTGTTGTTAAGAGCACATGCTCTATCCGCTGAGCCAGGGGTCACCAAACTTTTGAGATGGAAGAGCCAATCCTGCCCCTCACAACAATTTAAAAATTATTCAAGAGCCATACAACAAATGAAATCACCATTATGTGAATAATATCCTTTAAAAATTTTACAAACGAAACTATGATAGTTTTATTTTCATTCTCAGTTTTACTTCAGAGCCATATGTACGTACCCAAAGACCGCATGTGGCTTGCGAGCCACAGTCTGCTGACCCCTGCACTGAGCCATCCAGGTGGCAGCTCAGCTCAAGGTACCAAGTTCAATCTTAGTTGCGGGCAGGTGTAGCCCACCATTGAACAGGCAGTATTGTTGTTAGGAGCACGTGCTCTCACCAGCTGAGCCATCCGGCCACCTGTTGGCAGCTCAGTGGCAGTTCAGCTCGGGCACAGCATCACTGGCCCATGTGGGAATCGAATTGGCGGCCCTGTTGCTCAGAGCTCACGCTCTTAAGCTAACTCTTAAGCAACTGAGCCACTCGGCCAGCCTAAAACATATTCTTAAATGATTACATTTCATAGCATCAACTAGTGATTGTTTTATTTTGCTACTGTAAGAATATTTTTTAATAGTAAGGTTTTTTTAATAAAGTAAATACATTAGCCAGTCTTTCAGTTTCTACTATCAGGATTTTAAAAGGACCATCACTTTTCAAAGAAGGAAATTGTTTACAAGAAGATAGTTACTAAATATTCACAATAATTCTCAAATAACATTGCACTTTTAATATGGTATCCAACTCTGTATAAAGTAGGTATAATCTATAGTTATAATCAATTAAGGTGTTTTAAAAACACTGCCTATAATAGAGGTAAACACCACATTTTGTAAAACACTTTTACTTCATCAATATGAGTGAAATTAATTCCTATCAGCTTCTAAATCTTAAAAGTTACTACATCTGCTATATCTCATGACTGGTGAAGGTGGTCCTCAAACCTCTTTTCATTTTAATGAAGCAGCCTGCAATTAGGAATAACACTTCATAAGCGTAACCCACATAAGTGAGCATAGAACAGTTGCATGGTAAAACCCAGAAAAACTGCCAATTGATCACTTACAAACTCAGCAGCTGCCGCTGAAGAGATAATTTGATAGTATAGCACAAAAGGAAAACATAAAAAATAAGACTTCTAAACAGTAGGGAACAGCTTTTCTGGTTGCCTCATTCCAGAAGCTACTTTTTTCCTACGAAAAGCCAGGGCCTCTTCTGGAAAACAAAAACAGAAAAACCCTCTTACAATACTGGCACAGGGAGGAGAAATCCTCTGTGTTTAATGAAGCAACAGCAGACATATTTATCACACTTATTTAAATTGAAGAACTTGCATGAATCTGTGTGGTTTCTCATGGAAACAAAAATTACAAAAAGGAAAAAGGGAGGGAGAGTGAATCCAAACTGGGCTCCTCAGATTGGTTCTACGACATTCTGGTTAAGTATCCTGTGAAAAAGAATTCCATTTTAAATTAAGCATAGGAAATGCTGAATTAAACCAAGTAAAAGAAGTTTCATTATTGCTGGGATTTTTAATATGCTAATATTTGTGTCCCTAAGTGCCTTAGTTCTTTTTTATTAAAGACCTCAGCTAATACCTCACAAAACCATGAACTATCTAACTACTATATTTAAGAAAATACTGTGTTTGAAAGGCTGAATTTGGGGTTCCTGTAAACAGAGAATGAGGACTCTATTATCAACTTCGTTATAAGGAGTTGTCATGAGATGTGAATTGGATACCACAGATGTTTTGAACAGGACCGAAAAGAGAGATTTATCCACTTAGGATTACAGTTTACCAATACTTTGAGCAAGGACTGGCTGGCATTTACTATCATAACACTATAATGATAGCTGAATATTTGTATAGGCACATTTATAACATATTGAATGGGAGTCTTCCCATTGCCCTGTAATTGTGATTATGCCCCAGAGTTGAAAATGCAATACATCAAATGCCCCACATTGTAAGTTCAAGTAACTTTAAATAATTGCACAGTATTAACTGAGTAATGTCACAAGCAGCCCTATTGCCACCGCCACTACCACTCCTATCCACTCTTAGTCAAAAAAAAACAAATGAGAGATGGAAAGGAGGCCTGTAACATTTGTGGACAAACTGTTCCTAATATGTGGTTGGGGTGAATCGCACATAAGATTGAATTTATAAAATTCAGGGAGACCAACTTCTTTTCACTGTAGTTATTTGCTCGGCCACGGGACTTGCTGATCTGGAGCTGAGAAAGGGGAAGAGAATTTGGACGATGGTGGACTGACACAGGCCAGGACAACAGGGAAGTCGCCACCATGTGTGGCATAAATGATGGCGTTTCCCATGGGTGGTGTGAATACCAGGGAAGGTAAGTGGGCTTGAGCCACTTGGTCAGTATGAGGGCTGACAACATCTAGACGGAACTGCTGCAGCAAGAGGTGTGCAAGAGGTCTAGAGAGCTGAAGCCAGATCACCACCTTCGGGCAACTAGGTAATGGTAAACCCCTGCAGGCTCCCTCAAAGAAGCCCCACTGGAGATGTAGCATTTGGACACTGTCACAGAGAAGTTATCAATATCCAGTCATGAAGATTGCATCCTTGCCCAGTCAAGTAAGGAAACATTTGCCCTTTTCTCTCATCGCTGTTCTAATAAAGTGGCCGAAAATCATAGAATATATGTAAGATGTCATTAAAGGAGCCACCACTCTGAAACAAGGGAATTTCTACCTGGTACTGGGAGGGAGAGTTATTGAAAAAAATGAAGACATTCCTTGTTTATACTCTCAACAGTTGGAAACATTTTAGTAAAGACAGAAATACTTAAAAACATTTATACTTATATAGTTCATTTCAAAGAGTGGTTTCTACAATTCCATTATCAATTTCTTTTGTGAACTTTGTAAATTCTGAAATTTAAAACATCCTTGCAAAGTATTATAGAGGCATATACACAACTGACAGTTTTGATGAAGATTCTGAGGCCCAGAAAGAATAGACTAAGCAACACCCTTTACAGAATGGTATTTTTTAAAAGTCCTGCTTCTTTTTGTACTTGCCATCTATTACAAAGACAGGCAGCTATGTCATTCAATCCTGACATTGTCACCAAAAGCTGCAATGTCATTCAATCCTGACATTGTCACCTAGTCCAGCTTTTAAACAGAAAAGTAAGATGTAAAAGCAAGACTATGAACCACCTCTTTTCTTTTACATTGTCCTTGCTTCACTTTTTATATCAAATGGAATTTCACAGAATTTTAGATCATTGTCTTTACTTCTAAGTCAATAAAATTAATAGTTTCACCCAAAAAAGAGCAAAGAGTAAATGTAAAGCTTTTATTTCATGTAATTTAAGATTTAATCTTGCAGGTCAATATTGAATTTCATTGATAGCTAATGGAATAATATCTAGCATATATTTATTCAAACCTTTCAATCATCTCACTCACTATGCTATGAAGCATGAAGAACTACTTTTGTTTGTTTACTAGTGATGGAATAATACAATGCAAGTGATTGCTTAGCAACTTTAGATCTGGAGACAATTGGATCATTCTCATGTGAAGAACTACATGTCTGCATGCAAATTCCCAGGGCATTCATGCTGACAGATATTTACTATGTGCCAGGCACTGATCCAAACTCAGGGAAATAGAGCAGTAAGGAAAGCAGATAAGGTTCCTGTTTTCCTGGAGGAGAGAGACAATAAACAAATATTCAACATAATATTATGCAACGATAAGAATTATGAAGGAAAAGAAGCAAAATAAGGGCTAGAGAGTGACAGGGATGGAGTGTTCTTTCAGATAAGGTGGTCAGTGAAGACCTAAGAAAGTAACATTTGAGCAAGAGATCTGTAGGAAAGGAAATTGCATCAAGTTTCTTTGATAGACATCCCCATCCAAGAAACACAGTTAACTTGTCTTTACAAAAAGCAGCATATTGCTATGTACAGTTACATCTTTATAGAAACTTTGAATTTTTGTTGCTTCTGGTCTCATTCATTTCATTTTAATTCAACAGTTCTTTATTGAGTGATTACTATGTTCCGGGCTTTATTTTAGGCTCTTGCCATATGCCAGTGACTAAAACAGACAAAGATCCCTGGCTATGTGGCGATTACATTCTAGCAGGAGAAGACAATAAATAATAATGAATGAATAAATAAAATTGGGTTGCTACTACACAATGAAATTAAGGAAGTATATGCAGGAGATACCCTAGGGCATCTGTTAGTACAGTCAGTGTTCCTTATTTGTGGGAGTTATGTTCTATAAAGCTGCTTTAAACACTGAGGTAGAAAATATGGAACCACTACTCCTAGGGGAAAAAGGATAATATACGTTGTAGGGGGCTAAGGTGTGAGCTCCACTGCACCCCAATCCCAAGGGGGAAAGGAGAAGCCTGCCATCTCATAGAGTGGTGGAGCTTCCCCAGGGCTACTCAGAGAGCTTTGTATGCTATATAGAGGTGGGGTTGGAGGTGGAGGGTGGCTCCCTCCTGAGGCCGTAGAGGTTAACTTCCTCTGTGGCAGAGGCAGGAGTGGGATATTGTGCTGAAATCTATATACACAGAGTTTGTCCCCCACGGGACAAAGAGAGCAGACATGAGGTCACCAAAGGCCTGGTCCAAGCAGACCACTAGAGAAGCAGAGGGAACCAAACAACAGGTTAAAATCTATAGATAGAGCCTCAAGTAGCCTCCAGAAATGGGGATGCATGTGCCTAGGGCAAAGGCAGTGCCCGTAAGAGAAAGGTTGACTAAACATCTGCCAGGTCCACAGCACATTATAACAATACCCTGTTCTTTTAAGATCTTTCCCCTTATGAGTCTCTGGACCCACTCCTTCCTATTTCAACTTTTGGGGGTCAGAAACTGGCAGAACCAGGGGTAAGAGGAATAGAAAAAAAAGTGTGGGGGGAGTAGAGACTAAGATGAGGTCAACTATATGCCACTTGTCCACTTCTAAACTCAAGCCTATGCTGGGGAGTTAAAGATTAACACATAAAATCGTCCAGAATTTCTATTAGTACCTTGGAATGGACAATCTAATTATTGAATTGAGACTTCATGTCACTTAGAACTGTCTAGTATCAAACTATCAGAAGGAGAAATTAAGAAAACAGTCCCATTTACAGTTGCTTCAAGAACTATAAAATACTTCGGAATAAATCTAACCAAAGAAGTGAAAGACCTGTACTCAGAAAATTATAAGACACTGAAGAGAGAAATTAAAGAAGATACAAATAAATGGAAACTACCATGCTCATGGATAGGAAGAATTAATATAGTTAAAATGCCCAGACTGCCTAAAGCAATATATAGATTCAATGCAATTCCTATCAAACTACCAAGGGCATTTTTCACAGAAATAGAAAATATAATCCTAAAATTTATATGGAACCATAAAAGACCCCAAATAGCCACGGCAATCCTGAGAAATAAGAACAAAGTCAGGGGTATCAGTGCTACCCGACATCAAATCATACTACAAAGCTACAGTAATCAAAATAATATGGTACTGGCATAAAATCAGACACATAGATCAATGGAACAGAATAGAGAGCCCAGAAATAAATCCATTCATATACGGTCAGTTAATCTATGACAACAAAGTAAGAATTTACACTGGGGTAAAGATAGTTGATTTAATAAATGGTGCTGGGAAAATTGGACTAACACATGCAAAAAGATGAAACTGGACCACCTCCTTATGCCACTTACAAGAACAAACTCAAAATGGATTAAAGACTTAAATGTAAGACCTGAAACCATAAAACTCCTAGAAGAAAATACAGGGAATAAATTTGCAGACATTACCCTGAGCAATATTTTTACTGATATTATCCCCGTGGGCAAGGGAAGTAAAAGAAAAAAAATAAACATATGGGATTACATCAAACTTAAAAGTTTTTTCACAGCAAAGGAAACTATCAATAAAACAAAAAGGAAGCCTACTGAATGGGAGAAGGTATTTGTCAACGATATGTCTGATAAGGGGTTAATATCCAAAATTTATAAAACACTCAGGCAACTCAACACCAAAAAACAACCCAATTAAAAAATGGGCAGAGGATATAAAGAGACATTTCTCTAAAGAGGACATACAAATGGCCAACAGGCATATGAAAAAATGTTCAACCTCACTAATCATTAGCGAAATGCAAATAAAAACCACAATGAAATACCATCTCACTCCAGTCTGAATGGCTATCATCAATAAATCAACAAACAAGTGCCGGCGATGTTGTGGAGAAAAGGAAACTCTGGTGCACTGTTGATGGGACTGCAGATTGGTGCAGCCACTATGGAAATCAGTATGGAGGTATCTCAAAAAACTGGACATGGAACTACCACATGACCCAGAAATTCCACTCTTGGGTATCTAGCCAGAGAAACCCAAGACACTAATTCGAAAAAGTATATGCACCCCTATGTTTACTGCAGCACTATTTACAATAGCCAAGACTTGGAAACAAACGAAGTGCCCATTGGTAGACGACTGAATTAAGAAACTGTGGTACATTTATACAATGGAGTATTACTCGGCCATAAAGAAGAATGAAATCATAACATTTGCAACGATATGGATGGACCTAGAGAACATTATGCTAAATAAAATAAGTCATACCATATGCTCTCATTTATATGTGGAATGTAAAGAATTGAATAAATGAGCAACGTAAACAAAAAACAAAAGCTAAAGAGAAGATACATTTGAGGGCCTGCTCGCCCAAAGTTAATGACAATCATTGATTTCTTTTTTAACTGAATTTCAGAGATAAAGTCATTAAGATTTAGATCTTTACCATGCTTGATGGCTAGATCTCTAGAACACTTTGTCCATATTGGTAACATTAATACTATGAAATGAGTCTTAACTTGAAAGTGAGCATAATTATGTACTTTAGTGTTGAGATCCATTTTAAATGATATTCCATCCTCTCTTAAAAGGTACCTCTGCTTCTTAGGAAATCATGGTTTTTCTTACCCAAGAGCATCTCACTACACAATTTTGAAATCTATTTTTCTGTTTGCTTAGATGCATTTATAGAGGGCATGCCAATAAATAGAAAGCTTGGGCGCTGGCTGAGTGGCACATTGGTTAAGAACTGGCTTGGGACGCCAGAGGGCCCCGGTTCGGATCCCACATAAAAGGGCCAGTGACCCTGTCCTCTTCAACTAAGATGCTGAACAACAGCTTGACCTGGAGCTGGGCTGCCGTGGGTCGCCAGTGACTGTGTAGGCTGCAGTCCTCTGCTGCAGTGGGCTGCCATAAGCTACCATGTGTAGCCAGCAGCCAGCGTGAGTGGCTATCCAGAGGCTGGCAACTGATCTGCCTTGCCTGGGAAGAGCGCAATGATGGTGCCAGCTTGGGCCAGTGAAGCAACATCCTCCACAACTAGACTGAAGAACAAAACAACAGCAACTTGTCTGTTCCCCAGCACTGTTCCCCTCCCCCAATTCCCCAATAAAATCTTAAAAAATAAATAAATAAATAGAAAGCTTGGTTGCTTAATAAGAATAATAATAAAAAAAAAGAACTGTCTATTTAAGAATTAGCACAGAAGCTATGGGACTTGCCAAATTTTTATTTAGAAGCATAAGAACTTTCCCCACTGAATACTTTTTAAAGAGTCAATAGGAGTAAAGAGGCAATAAGAGAATATATAAATAAATATGTAAATATTATAAAGTGTTTGGAAAATATCAGCATACCAGTTATATTTATTATAGGGACTTTCTTTTCCTCACAGCATATTCTAGCTGGGTTGGGGAAAAACAAAAAAAGAGATAAAGGTGTCTCGTTATTCATTACAAGCCCCTGTCACCACACCTGAGTTTATGTTAATAAGGTGACTTTTGGAAAATCCCTAAGGATGGGGCTGGTTGCCAGGAAAACCAACTACATCACTGGATGACTGGAACTTTCAGTTCTGGGTGGCCCAACCTCCAGGAAGAGGCAATGACCAATGCTTTAATCAACCATGCCTATTGTAATGAAACCGCCATAAAACTCAAAAGGACAGGGTTGTGAGAGCTTTCAGGTTGGTGAACATGTGGAGGTGCTGGGAGGGTGGTGCCCCTGGAGACAGCTTGGGAGCTCCGGGCCCCTTCCCTCATTCCTTGCTTGCCCTGTGTCTCTCTTGCATCTGGCTGTTTCTGATGTTGACAGAAGAAATGTCCAAACCTGTAGAGAATTTGTATAAGAGTTTATTTGAGCCCAAACTAATGACAATTGCCGAGAAGCTCTCAAACGCTCAGGAGAATGAAAGTTTTGCACTTTCTTTTAAGCATTTGAAATTAAGGTGGGAATAAGAGAAACCTTCTGTGAAGATGAATAAAAACAAGGTGGGGACTGGATTACAGGATAGTTAATTAAGATTAGGTGCTCTCTTGATGGTGGCTAAGACTATTTTAAAGGTGTGTTAACCTAGATCAGCGGTTCTCAACCTGTGGGTCGCGACCCCTTTGGGGGTCAAACGACCCTTTCACAGGGGTCGCCTAATATCATCGGAAAATAAAAAGATATTTACATTACAATTCATGACAGTAGCAAAATTACAGTTATAGAGTAGCAACGAAAATAATTTTATGGTTGGGGGTCACCACAACATGAGCAACTGTATTAAGGGGTCGTGGCATTAGGAAGGTTGAGAACCGCTGACCTAGATGCACAGAAACAATGGACAGAGCTTGCTTAAGGCAAAGAGAAACCTTTTCCTAAAAAAGTTATATGCCTGGGGTGTGACTACCACCATGACCTGCCCTTTTAGGAATTTATGGCCAGATCACCTTGTGAAGATATTTTCCATAGAATTCCTTTTCCTTTAAAAAAAACTTTTATTGAGGGCCGGCCGAGTGGCTCATTGGTTAAGACTTGCCTTGGGAGCGCGAGCTTGAGTAGCACGGCCCCAGTTTGGATCCCACATGGGCCAGTAATGCTGCCCTCTACAGCTAAGATGGTGAACGACAGCTCGACCTAGAGCTGGGCTGCCGTGAGTCGCCGGCGATGGTGTAGGCTGCAGCCCCTGCTGCAGTGGGCTTCCATAAGCTACTGTGTGTAGCCAGCAGCCAGCGTGAGCTGCCAAGAGCCGCCATGAGTGGCCGTCCAGAGGCCAGCAACCATCTGCCTCACCCAGGAAGTGCACAATGATAATACCAACATGGGCCAGTAAAGCGATGTCCTCCACGTCTAGACTGAAGAACAAAACAACAGCAACTTGTCTGTTCCCCTTCCCCTGATTTCCCAGCGCTGTTCCCCTCCCCCAGTTCCCCAATAAAACCTTAAAAAGAAAAAAAAATCTAAAAAAAATAAATTATTGAAATGTAGCTAACATACAATATTATATTAGTTTCAGGTATACACCATAATTATTCAACATTTATATGCCTAAAGAAGTTGGAGTCTGTTTGAGTTTCAATGTGTTTATGTAGTATGCTTCCCTGAGTCAGGGAAGAAAGATTCAGGCTTTCCACCATGCTTCCTTTCTCTATGACAGTTGGGATTCTATTGCTTGAAAAACTGTATTGCTAAGCTGGTAGTCACCAGCTTTTACATATAAAAAGTTGGTCATGAGGAATATGAGGTAGAAATAAGTTTAGCCCCCAAATGTTTTCATTTTATATTGACACCAAAATGCTTTTGCTTTTTCATCAGTCTGAAGATTTAGAAGGTAAGCAAATAAAAGGGCAATGTTCTAATTTTTCCCCCTCTACCCTGCACAAATGTTAAATACAGAAGTGGAAACACCTTGGCCATGAAAACATGAGCATTAGATTATAAAAGCAGCCATGAAACACCCTGCTATCTGGTAGACTTAATCTTTGAATAACTAAGGTAACATGTTCCCTGGTTCTACCCAACTACTGATGTTAAACTGGATCCTGTGTCAGAATCAGTTGTGTCTAAGATGTTTTTAGGAAAGCAAGTTAATCTGTGAAACCTACCCCTTACTTACTTTAGGTTGTCATATCTGTGAGTCTTTCTTTTCTGCAGGAGTACTCCATTTCCAGAGGAGACTGGGGATGAGGGAAGGCAGACTTATCTCAGAGAAATTGGATACTGCACAAGTTATCAAGGTCTAGGGACCCAACTGCTTTGACCAGAAACATTGTACGAAGTTGGAGAAGGGTTAGTCAATTAATCTGATGCAGAGTATTATGAGCTATGGACATCGTGCTCCTAAATGTTTCCTGACAAAGAACAACATTGACCCATTAGCTTTGGGCAGAGCTGAAGCTTCATGTGAACTTTGAAGTTCACAATGTAGGTAGTGGAGAGATTGAAAAGTTCATACTGACTTACAGTTTCCCAGAATTTTTTTGCTGCCATATTTCTGCTCACCCTATCTTCCCTCTACTTATACACAGTCTCCATGGAAACTTACTATACGTGATCTTCTAAAAGTCAAGCAATCCCTACTTTAAGAAGGGTATCAAGTAGTTAATCTGATAATACAACCACGCATGGAACCTATGCTCCTGCCCAGACTGCATGCCCATGAAGCTGGCCCTCTGTACAAGTGCAAGATACGTAATGAAAATCCTAGAAGCCTATTGTGACTAACACAACTTCTAATCTTATCTTCTGCAAGGGCTCTTAAGAGTATGCTTATTAAGATTTTACTTGGAAAATTCATACTATAATTGTAATTATCTTATTTTCTCATAGTTGTCATTAGCTTATTTTATTGGTTCAAATTAAAATGTATAGCTGCGTTAAAAATTGAAAGATTAGTACTAGTTAAACCATAATTTTTGTTATTTTTCTAAATAGCAGATATAAATCCAGACTTTCCTAGAGAAAAAAGTTGTTTTTCAGTTCTGATAAAAAGAGGAATTTTTTTCACAAATAAGTTTTATTTGTCACCATGGAAAGCCTGAATTTTGAACAAATTCTTGGACTGGGGACTTATATCCATCAGCTTGTTCAACTTTAGCGCCTGTCTCATCCCCAGTAGCTTTTCCAGAGCGGCTGCCTTCACCGTGAAGCAATATGAGTTTTCCCATTTCAAACATGGGCTTCTTCAGCATTTTGACTTTTCTAACAAAGACATCACGGAGTGCATAAATTGATTGGCACGCCCTTTCTATATCTTTTCCAATGCTATCTGGAATCAATTTATTGACCACTTCTTTCAAGGCATTTGTCTGCACCTCTTGGGTCATGATTTCCTTCATTTTCTTCCAGATTTGGTGGGTCTGTGGATGCTGAGCACAAGAAGTTTTCTGAATCGGAATGTTGCGGTTTTTTTTGTTGTTGTTGTTTAAAAAAAAACCAATACAGAATAGACGAAGCGAATCACCATCGGTAGTCTTGACATCAACATGAGCTTCAATCGTGGTCTGCCATTGTTTGACCGTGGAGCACATTTTGTCATGGGGAAGATTCATGCCATGGAAAAAAGTCAGGTAGTTTTTGCCCGAACATCCTCTGTAATTATTGTAGCTTGAATTTTCCAAATGCAACGTCGTCATGCTGTAGATTATCTAGGCTCACTTCAAAACACAACCCTTGAGACCATCAGATGTGATTTTGGTTCCCTGAGTTTGTATGACGACTGTTTTGCCAATGTTTCTTATATTGAGCACAGCTGGTGCTTTCACATCATACCAATCTTAGAAAATGAGTAAACCACTTTTTTCTTGGCCCCCTTTTTGCCGCCTTTTGTAAGGCGCTTGTTCTTGCCGAATGTGATGGTGCTGCTCAGAGAGCCAAAGGGCAGTAGCATGAAACTTTTTAATAAGCAGTCTTAGGTCTTATTTTCTATAAGTTAATGGCATCGCTTGAATTATCATAGTTTCAGTAGAACATTTTTTGGCCTCATTAATAAAAAATTATGCTTTAGTGAAAGAACCATAGTATTATGCCATATAACTACTTCATTGGCCTGATCATTAATAATCATTAGACAAATAACTAGGGAAACACACACACACACACACACACACACACACGCATTTCACATTTGTCAGACAAGCTTATGACTTTAGAACCTACAAAATATAGCAGTTAAATTGCAATGTGCTTAATCAAGCTTGTTTAGTTTACATATTCTTATAATGTGGAAAGTGGAATTTGACCAAAAACCTTTCAACCTAATCTATTACAACAGATTTAATAGCCCTTCTCACTTTAAAAGCTTTACAACAGTTAAGAAAGCCTAACTAACTTGATTTTTTTTCTTTTCTTTTTTTTTTTTTTGTAACTTCTGGTTTGGATTTTTAGGTTGGCTACCTGATTAGTGGGTAAAATTGATAAACAGGCATTATAATTCTCACTGTGACAGTTCTTTGTAAATCAAATGAGTGGCTATATAAATACAGAGCTTAAGTTTCAACTTTCCTAATTTGCTCTCTTGAACTTGGTAACTTACTCTTGACTTTGAGAAATTGGATCACTGAATGAAGTCTCCTCTCACACTACCTTCTCTCTAGCAATTTACTATGTGCCAGATGGAGCTACCTCAGTTCGCAAACCAGACCAAAATCCCTACCTCATGGAGCTTAAACTATAGAGAGCATGAGGCAGGCAATAGACAAAAATATAAAAGTAAAATTTTGGTATTTTAGATGTGGTTAAGTACTACGGAGAAAGAGAAAGCAGAAAAGGAATATAGGGAGTCCAGAGAAGACATGGGGGAGAGGGGGACTGCAATACTAAATAGGATGAATGGAAGTCTCTCTGAGAAGGTGACTAAATGGAAACCTGGAGGAAGAAAGAATATGAGTCATTGAATTTTCCGGGGAAGAGCATTCCAGGCAAGAGGGTACTGCAAATGCGAAGCCTTGGTGTGTTCAAGGTCCAGCAAGAAGACCAGTAAGACTGGAAAGGAGTGAGCAATTGGGAGTGCAGTAGCAGACAAGGTAAGAGAGGTCAATGAGGTAAGAGTGGAGAGAGCCCTGTGGAGAAGGATACAGGTTTCAATCACAGAGGTCAGTGTAAGCAAGATAACAAGCCATTGGAGGGTTTGAAGCAGAGGGATCTGTTTTGTCAAGAAGGTGACTGAAGTGAGGCAGGAAGGCCCGTTAGGATGCGAGAGCAGTAGTCCAGGTGAAAGGAGATGATGACTTGAACCAGAGCAATCGCAGAGGTGGGGAGGAGAAATGGTCAGATTCTGAATATAGAAGAAAGAGCTCCCAAATTTATATTGATTGGAATATTATAACAATTTGATTTATACATTTTCATGGTAAAATATTACGATCATTTCCCAATTCTCTAGATATTCTCCAGCACATAATATTAGTGGCTGCATAGTATAGTTTGGATATAGCATAATTTAGCCATTGTATAGATAGAACAGTTTATTTCACCAGTCCTCTGTTGTTGACCATCTAAGCACTTTCCAGTTTTTTTTTCTGTTGTAAATACCACTCAAATGAACATCCTCATTGTTATATCTTTGCAAGTGTAATTACTACATTATATAGGAATCTCTGCCTGTTGATTTTAGGAATGATCCTGCTGAATTTGAAGTAGAAAGGCAAAAACTAGAAAAACAGAACTATTATCATAAACTGCTAACTTAGATGGTATTTTTTCAGCTATCACTATACAAACAAGATTATCTACATTGGATCCACATTGATAGAGTTAAAGGGTACCACAAGTATTTGAATATGAAATATTTATAAATTCCTGCTCAAGATTGAATAAACATTCATGTATTTCAGAATTTGTTTTCTATTTCCGATAGACTTAGTTATTACTAGCAACATGACCAATTACAAGAAATGCCATCATTTTCACATTCTACGTGATCTGTGGCCATGCTGGGTTTCTGGCACCTGCGCTATCACATCCGTCTGTTTCTAGGGCATTTTGCCCGTTCATTTGATTTTGTGAGTTTCAAAAAAGTCACGTGGAAATCAAGATAGACTGATGTGATATATAATAGCTCTAAATCATCTATTATTTAATCTCTTTGAATTATGTTTCTAGAAAGACCTTTAGCCACTTACTGATTTGAGATAACTTTCAATTAGGTATATATAGAAAGCAAAATATAAACAAAATTTTAACTTTACTAAGTAATAAATAAATACTAGGCTTCTTTAGAGAAAGTTGAAATTATAAAAAGTGCTACAACAAATCCTTGAAAAAAGCTTTAAATATACTATTTGAGGGAAAGAAACTAACATTTATTTGGTACCTACTATGTGCAAGGTGATTTTACATAATTTGTTTATATAATTCTCATAATTACCATGTGAAATTAGGTATCATTATTCCTATTTTGCAGATAAGAAACTAAAGGAAATGACCAACCTAAAATCATACATAGGAAATGACCAAGATAATTTCAAACCCAGTTCTATCTGACTCCTAAAATTCATGCCCCCTTTTTTTTTTAGCTCTACTACATTATATAAGTGGTTGGATTTCAAACATTAAGGTGAATTTACAAATATGTGACATCAACTGAAAGTAGTTTTCAGAAATTAAAATTTTAAAGAATAATCAACCAACCAAATGACTGCTTTACTCTTAAAACTCAACTACACATTCCAAGGTAAGTGGGAGGATATGAATTAGGTCTCATTACCAAGAGGGCAATAGCAAATAGCAATTAATTATTTTTACTCTAAGAGACTGCTAACCTACTTAGACAAAATATCTAAGAGAAAACAAAGCTGTTGCCTTTAGAGCAGTGATTTTCAAACTTAAAGAAAAAAGCTATTTTTTTTCCCAAACAAAAGTACATAAAACAGATGAGAATGGTTGAAGCAAGGGTACACCTGGGAAGTGGAGGTTATAGCTCTGTTTGCTCCCCACCCAGTTTCCTCCCCTAGGGTGACCCTGTGGCCTCTGAAGTAATATTTATAAATCCCAGGACTCAGAATGTCATTTAAAGCCCATGTTGTGTCTGGAACACTTGGTTGATCAGCTTACTTTTGTAATATTCAACTGATTTATTGTGGTGACCTACTGATCACAATAAAAATGTGACTTGAAAGAGGTAGAAAACAATCTGGGGCAACAGCCAAGAACTTTTTATTGTATACTGAATTATTTTTCCTTATTTCTCCAAGTCAGAATCCATTAATTCGTCTATCATATATTTTTGAACCTCAACTGAATGCTAGGCACTCTCATCATTCTTACTTTCAGGAAGAAGTGGCAGGGGAATCAGTTTATGCTATAAAGAAAATGTGTGTTTTAAATAAAGAATGGTTATAGTACATTGGACTACTTTACTTTTGTCTCATTGGTGCAAGTTACTTGTATTGGGTTGAATGTGTCCCCTGAATGTTCACATTCCCCCAAAATCTCAGAATGTGACCTTAGTGGTAATAGGGTCTTTGCAGATATAATTAGTTAAGATGAGGTCATATTGGAATAGGGTGGACCCGAATCCAATGATTTGTGTCTTTATGAAGAGAGACACAGACACCTAGGGGAGAAAGCCGAATGAAGGAGGCAGAGATTGGAGTGATGAGCCACAGCCAAAGAACACGAGGGGTTACTAGCAACCACCAGAATCTAGAAGTGGCAAGGAAGTCCTCTTCCCTGGAGCTTTGGAAGAGAGTAAGGCCCTGCTGATACCTTGGCTTTGGATTGCTAGCCTCCAGAACTGTGAGCGAGTAGATTTCTATTGTTTTAAGGCACCCAATTTATGTAATTTGAATGGCAGCCCTAATACATTACTTTAGGTAGAATAGGAAGGTTTCTCTTAGTATAAACAGAAACATGAATGGAATGATGAGAATGATCCAACCAAGATGAAAAACTTACTGGTGTTATTTCATCTCAGTGATAAATATTCTACAGGTATTTAAATTACTAGTTTTAAAATAAAGTCATTATTTTTCCCTCACTACAAATACCTTTCCATTGCAAAAAACATATGAAGTCGATATTAATATTCTTACTTTTCATACAGAGGCTAAAGAACTTGGACAGGATCACACACCTAGTAAGTGGCAAAGTCTAGGTTCAAACTCAGCTACTCTGGCTTCAGGAGCCTAACTTGACCAGATTACGCCGGCACTATTTCTCACGCTTCAGGCACCATGCTTTCCACTCTATCCACAGGCCTCCAAGGTCGCCCTTTGGTGATGTTCCACTTAATTTAGTCTTATGTGTAGAATGTGGCTTCTCTATTTTGTCTCCTTTTCATTCTCCCCTTTACAATAATAATAGTACTAATGATGATAACCATGATTGCTAAATTTATTGAGCACTAAATTTGCCAGCTTTCTTAATCCAAGCAACAACCCATGAGGTAGGTATTATTATTATCCCAATTTTCCAGATGAGGTTTCTATGTCTAAGAGAAGTTAAGAAATATTATATAGGATCTTAAAACTAATAAATGGCAAACTCTGGGTTGGTCAGCTTTGTCTGACTTCAGAGCTCTCACTTTTTAAAAATGTTATAAATCAATAAGGTATAACTTACATATAGTGAAGTGTACAATGCTTAAACATATAGCTCTATGAATTCTGATAACTTATACACTTGTGTAATAACCACCAGAATGTTCTCAGCCCAGAAGACTCCCGGATGCCTCCTTCCCAGTGTGTAATCCTCGAAGGTAAACATCATTCTGATATCTCTTACCATGGATTAGCTTTGCCTGTTCTTGAACTCCCTAAAAGTGGAATCACACAGTATATACTCTGGTACCTTGTTTCTTTCCGGAGTCCTCACTTTGAATGACCATGTTAGACTCTCTCCAACAAAACGTCAAGGAGTTTATTACCGATTTTCTCCCATGTTTTTAAGTCTACTATTTTTAAATTACGTGACCAGGAACAATAAGTTCTAATTACCCTTAAAAGCTCTTCTAATTTCTGGTCTGAAATTTGAGCTCCCCCAGCTTTAAGAAGCTGTTTGAACAGATTAATATAAGGTCTGTCTTGGCTTTTAGCATTTTTTATGTTAGTAACAAGAAAGAAAGTAAGCCTTTTACTCAAATTTTATTTAGATGCCCCTCTGGCCGCTTCCCTCGCGGGAATTTAGGTCCGTCTTGACAAAGGCATACCTGTATAAGCCCCAGGCCAGGTTGACTTTTTAGTCAAATCCTTATGTCATTTTGACGTGACCACGAAACCACAGACAGGGGCACACTCAAGCTTTGTGGTTAATACCGTGAAGCTGTAATCAGTCACTCACACATTTACACTCTTTTACACAAAAGTTTTTTAGTAAATTTTCTTTCACCCTGGTTAAATTTTCTGGGGTATTCCCTACCTCTATTTGGTAGTTGCCACGGCTCCTCCCTGGGGCTCTATCGCCCTTAAACCTTTTTTTTTTTTTGACTCGGAGTCTCACTTTCCCTCGTTGAGGCCCCACGTTGGGTGCCAGATATCACGTCCCGCGTGACAAGGGCTGGGATTTCAAGGAGGGACGGCGAAGGGTTAAGGAATCACAAGAGTCAAAAATAGAGTTTTTTGGGGGCCAGGGGTCTTGACTCTGCAGACTGAGAGAGCAAGCCCTGATACTGGCAGGCAAATAACTTTTATTTACAACAGTCACAAAGAGGTCAATTTGAATATCTATACCCAGTTAATTGATACGATTAGACTGGCAGCTGCTTTACCGAAACTTATTGTGATTAAGCACGAGTTGTGCTTTCAAACATGTGTATGATCCCGGGGATGACCTCGGCATTCCGAGACCACCGGATAAGGAAGTTTTACCGAGATCATTCCCTCGGGTCTTAGCATTACAAGATACTTCCTTATGACTTCAAAGGATCAGTGCGCAGGAGCATTGGAGTCAGCAGCTGCAAGGCGACACCCTAAAAGTGGAATCACAGTATATACTCTGGTGCCTTGTTTCTTTCTGGAGTCCTCACTTTGAATGACCATGGTATTATACTTTCTCCAACAAAACTGCCAAGACCGCTGCCATATTTCCCTAAGCTTTTGCTAAGGAATGTTGATGATGTAATAAACTAATTCTTGCTAAAATATTAGTGAGTGAAAATTGTTTAATTCTTTTCAGACAACGTATTAGTATTATAGCTGACCTTACGCCTAGAAAAATGACTACTATGGGAATTCTAAGCAGAGTCTCAAGAGATTTTTAGAGGGGAAGTAGAGAGATTTTGTTTTTCCTTATATCTGAACACATAGTTTTTAAAACTAGTACATTAATTGTGTACCTTTAAAATTTATAAAATGTAAATGCTCTGTCTATGACTGCAGTGAAATGCTATAGGAGAAATCTTAGATACATTAAAATAAAATGTTAATGATGTGGAAAAATGAGCACTGAAGTTGTGAAAATCTTTGGGCTCTATTCTCTGCTCTGCAGCTTACTAGTTGCTTACCTCACTTAAATCACCTACTCTTTCTGAGTCAACTTTAATGTGAGGATAAAAACATTTGCTATACCTAACAGGGCTAGGTATATCAGTATATCTATCTATCTATCTACCTATCTATCTATCTATCTATCTATCTATCTATCTATCTATCTATATGTATGTATGTATCACACTTCCATAAAACAGCTAATATAATAATGGATATATGCACAATTAAATATTCTGACTATCTGATGTAATAGGAAGTCTTAGTGAAATTGTTTCTGAAGAACTTTTCATTTAATAACCTGGGTTGCCAATCACTTGTTTCAAGTTTGATCTCTAAATGAGTTGATTTGGGAAGACATAACAGCAATTTGCTTTCCTATTTCCTTTGATATTGTTTTTACAAGGAAAGTGAAATACCTCTCCTCAGTTATAAATTTTGTTGGAATGCAATGCGTAATTTTTTACTTTTAACTCTTTTCTTAGAATTTCCTATATGTTTATATGAGTTTTTCTAGGGATTCTCCTGTAACAAGAATTCTCTAAATGACACATAAGAGTGTATAGAATTTATTAGAAAGAAAAATGTGAAATACTTTTATCACTGATAACCACTCACTAATTAACCTATATCCAGTGAAAAGAAGTTTTTTGAGGGGGTTGGATAGGAGAAGTTGGGTAGTGACAGTATGTTCCACTTTACTTTGGAGCGCCACCTGCTGGTAAATTAAGTCTAATAGTGTTTGGCAAACAACAATGAGAATTATATTGAGAGATTAGAACAATCAATTTGTTTTACATAAAACGTACTAGTTAGAATCATTGTGGAAAATGCTGATTTGATTTACTAACTGAATGACTCAATTATTAAAGAGCTTTTTCTCAAGGCTTTTTTTTTTGGAGAATTTCTTTATTCTAAAATCTGAACTCTAACCAGAAAAAACACAAATATGTATTGAGAGTCTGTTATTAATTAGTCAGTATATGTTTAAGCATTTATATATCACACTGTGCTAGACACTGGGATGCAATGGTGAAAAAAAACCAGAATCTCCCTGCCCTCGTTGAGCTTAGAGTTAAGACTAAAAAGAAATAAAATGACAAACAGGTTGCTGAAAGATAATATTAATAAAACAAGAGACAGAGGGAATACTGGGCGTTTGAGGTAAATACTCTAGGTGGTACTTTCAGGAAAGGCATTTCTGATAAGACTTTTAAGCACTTCTTCTTTGCTGTATTCCCAGCACTGAACACACTGCCTAGTACACAGTCAGTGCTCAGTGAATATTTGTTGAATAAAAGGACTGATGACGCTGGGTGATAACCTTGAATAGAGGCATTAAACGGAGCTGAAGCATCACCGGCTTTTCTTTTTGGTCTGGTCATATGTACATGGGTCAGGATGGCCTAATGATGCAAAAATATGGTGGGACAGGGAGTGCAGGATAACTACTGGAAATATACACAGCATCATCATTTTCCCTTTCAGCTGGGTCCATTTATCAAATTCAATTGAGGTTCAAAGATTGATGAGAATGATGATGACTCAGTTCAAGGCTACTTGTACTTTCGTTTACCACTAAACTACCCAACACGCAATGCTGGGGATCTCTACACCAAATAAGGATACAAATGAGTGGATGCAGCTCCCAATACCTTCCTTGTACTTCACAAACGGCCCAAGTTCAGAGCCAAGGCAGCACGAAAGGAATCAGATCAAAGCGTTTTAGAACTGCAGACCTTTATAACATTAGGCTGGGTGAGAGGTCATACTTGAGGATCTATTCCACTACCATATTAACAATTTATTCTTGCTCTACAGTAGTATTTTTATGCAGTTTGTTTTTTGCTGTATCGTCTGCCTTACATTAGACCTATAGGCCTCCGAAACTTTCAGTGAATCTAAATCTAACCGCAGAGCTAAGAGTAAGATGCTCTTGACTATAGTTAATACTGAAAAGTAATGTAATATCTAGGTATTAATAGTAGTTCTCTCTGCTAATCGGATTATTTGTTTGGATTACTGCCTTTTGCTTATTTACACTTTTCTCTATTTTCTAAATTCTTACAACAAATATATATTCTTTTCTAATCAGAAGAAAAGTACAATGAGAAATAATTAAATGTTAGCTTATAACTGCAAAATAATTTAATGAGAAAGAAAGGAAACGTCTTTTTTTATAATCTGCCTAACTCTTGTGAAACTGGCTCTGATAACCTTTCACTTCGCAGTCAATGGATCCACTATCATGCACATTTTTTCTCATGCATAAACATACACAAATAATACACCTACAAATACAACCTATAAGCATTGATAAATCCCTTCTTCAATAAGAGAACTCTGAATTTTAGTTGGGCATATTCTTGTCCAGCTAAAAGACTACATTTCCTAGCCTACAGCTCTGCTTGGAGAGGCCATGTGATGAGTTCTTGCAAATGAGTTTTAAGAGGAAATATCATATAGTATTTCTGGAAAAATCTTGAAAGAGAATGAGTGTTTTCTGATTCTTTTCCCTCTTCCACGTTGCTGCTTTGAATATAGTTGTGACTGGTGCTCCCAAATGCATACTGGATGAAGAAGACAAAGGCTATACCTAAGGCAAAACAGGGCAGAAAACGGGATGGATCTTGGTATAGTGTAGAGCCAACAGACTAGCCCTGGACTATCTCGTGACTTCTCATTATGAAAGGAAAAGCAGCAGCTGTCTTGTTTATGACATTGCTCTTTGGAGTTTCTATTGCTCTCTGCTGAACTTTATCCTAACCAAATTGGTGAGCACTGTAGATTTTGCTGATGTTTTCATGACAGATGGAGGAGAAGACAACATTTCACGCCACACAGCCAATTTCATCTTTTCATTATACAAGTCTTCTCTCTAGTCTCTTCTCAGATCCAAATTCCCTTTAGGCCTGACTCCTCAACTCCAATCACCTGTAACATTATTTTTCTCTCTTGGAGTCCCACTCTCATGTCTCTGATTCTATAATGACACTTGAGTGGGTATTCCATCTGTTTCAGCTCTTCTTCAGCAATGCTTTTCCCTATAACGAGGGACAACTATTTCAGCTGAGGCTAATATGTGAATATGCTGCATGCTGTACAGTGTGCCACAAGATGATAGTAAAAATAGCATCAACAACACCCCACATGATTACGCGCTTACTGTGGGCAATCGTTTCATTCTCACCCTAGAAAGTAGTATGCTATTTTCCAGAGAGTAAGTCATCTGTCTGCGGCAGAAAAGGCTAGCAGTCTACCCAAAATCCATGATCCTTCCCTGGAACAGACTTTTCATTGGGAATTCACCATCCGTCACAGACTACAGATACATTCATAACTGTCATATTTTCCTGATACATTGATCCTTTATCATCATGAAGCATCCCTTTTTGTCCCTAGTAATACTTCTTTTCTTGAAGTCTGTTTTGTCTCATATAAATTTACTGTTTGCATGGGGTATTTTTTCCCATCTTTTTTGTTTTAAACCTATTTGTCTTTGTATTTAATGTGTATCTCATGTAGACAGCATATAGTTGGTACCTGCTTTTTTTTTTCTTTTTACCAGTCGTACAATCTCTGCCTTCTGATTGGAGTGTTTAGTTTGTTTGCTTGAATGTAATTAGTTATATGGCAGTGTGCATTCAGGCCTGCCATTTTGCTATTTTCTATTTTTCACATGGACTTTTTTGTTGTTCTTGTGTTCCTCATTTCCTTCCTTCTTTTGTGTTAATTGAATATTTTTTTAGTATATCATTTTAATTCCTCTGTTTACTTCCTAAGTACCTTTTCATATTTTTTGCTTCTTTAGGCTTTAGAAATACATTTTTAACTTATCCCAATCTACTTATAGCTGTGTTGAATTACTCCAGATAAAATATAGAAAATTTGCAATAGTTTTCCATTTGCCCCTTGTCCTTAGTGCTATTGTTTTCATATATGTTACATCTATACTTGTTATAAACCCAATAGAGTGTCATACTTTTTTGCCTTAAACAGTCACATCTTTTAAATAGGAAATAATATATGTATGTTGATAATTTTTTACACTTACCCATATATTTTCTATTTCCACTATTTTAGCATAATTTCACTATACTATCAAGAATCCTGAAATATATATTTTAACTAATAATTACACTAACAGGAATGGTTATGGAAATAATTAAAGATGGGAATACATTTGTTATAATCATGTTTTTCTCACTGGTTTTTATAATTAAAATTTTAAATAATTTAAATGTCTAAAAATAGGAAAATCAGTACATGAACTATGTTACATATGTAGGATGAATAAGCACATTCTTTTTTAGGATAATGGTTAACTGAGATACATATATATTATATAATATTGTTATGGTTTTTAGGGAAAAAAGACTAAAAAAGTAATGTACCTAGATATTAATAGTGGTTCTCTCTCATTAGTTGGGTTATTTATTTGGATTATTGCCTTTTCTATATTTTCTAAATTCTTATAATATATGTTTTTTATAATCAGAAGAAAAGTGTAATGAGAAAGAATTCAAGATCAGGGAGCCCTAATCTTGTTATATAAACACTGGTCAAGATCTTTGAAATTAGTTAATCTATATAGTATTAAGAATAAATAATTTCCATAAATATATTTATCAACTTGAATTTAGGATAATATATGTCTTTAGTGAGACAAGTTTGGAGCATAGACTGTAAGAAGGCAAATTGTGGTGAAAGATATATGGATTTATATATTATTCAGTATATTAAAACCTGTTCTGTTGGTAAGATTTCCTTTTTTGGTATGATTTAAAGATTGTTACAGGTCCCTAAGTGTCCAAAGGTATCTCCCTGGCTGGGTACATCAGCCCTTAAAGTTCCCTTAAAGCAATACCTTTTGTTTAAAGTCTTTTTTTGTTGTTGTTGTTTTACTATGAAACATACCTTATTTTATCTAGGAGGTTAGCATCCATTGACACATACCCATGGGTTACTGTATCAGATTCAGGACATTCTGATGAATATGTTGGCAGTTTTGGTAAAGATATACAGCTATAGAGCTGACACAGCAGGGCAACTCTAGGTAGAATTCTGTAGTGGGATACCCTGGAAAGTTCAGTTGGCAGCCTGAGGGTGCTAGGCACTTTGTAGGATTGGAGGCGGGTAGAAGGAAGAGGAAAAGTTGAAAAAGGAGAGAGAATGCCAAATGTGGAGGCAGGTATACCCAAAATGTATTCATTCATTTGGCTTGTGTTCAGCTATTAAGTTTGTATTATCTTCTAAGTGGAATTTGTCAGTGACCATTTACTCCCATGGTTCCTCATTTGCTTGTTCCTTCATTGAGATAGACATAAAAGTCCTCTGTAAATTTGATAGTCCTTTACTTAGGCAAGATGTGTTTATATTTTGCCCTTCACATTTTCAAATCTCAAACAGTTGCCTCAGTAATGGAAGAAATTAATACCCAATAAAGGGACATGGGAAGTAAACCATTCCCAGGGAAGAAATGTATGTACTAGTTAATCAGGACTTTCTGGAAACTCTACCTCTTCTTCCCTGGCTGTCACACATGCTAACAACTCTAACATGGAATTTAAAGCCAGATGAAAGAGAGACAGAGGTCTGTAGAAGCTCTTGCTAGATGGACTTTCAGAGGCTCACAAGTCAAGTTACATTGACAGTCTCTGTTCAGTCTTCTCAAAGGAACAGTTCAAAGGAAGGATGTTGGAGGGAGAGAGGGAGAGAGAGAGAGACAGAGAGAGAAAGAGAGAGAGAGAGAGAGAGAGAGAGAGAGAGAGAGAGAGAGAGAGAGAAGGGAAAGAGAGAGAGTCAGGGATTCTGAATACATAAAGATGTAATAAATGCAAACCTAACTCTATTGTACAGATGAAAAAACTGAAGTCTTAACTATTTGGCTTATCCAAGATTATAACTGGTTAATAGCAGAGCCCGGATTAGAACCCAGGTCTCTTAGCTGCTAATCTAATGGGTTTCCCACAATATCAAGTTTCCCCAAGTCTAGGTACTAGATACACACCTTCAAAGCCCATAAAAAACACCAAACAAAGCAACAAGCCAAAAGCAAGATCCTGCAAGTCTGACATCAAACACTGGAAGAAAATGTGTAAACGTTTTGGTGGACTAGAATCTCAAACCATGCTGCCTTTTATAAAAAGTGGATTATATCAACGGTACTAAACAATGTTTTCCTCCTAAAATTGCTAAACAAAAGAAGGGAATATAGGTTGCTACTTATTTGAGCCCTGAGACATTTTTGATGTGAAATGATGTATATCATTTGAAGTCTGGATTCAACTGATTTGGGCAATACTTTTTAGCCATGGACAAAGAGTAAGAATGAGCCTGTTGTGTCAAGATGACTGGCTGACTGCCATAGGAGTTAGAATAAGGTCATGTTTATTTTATTGGACATTTTAGTCCTTATCTGGACTCCAAGAAGCAAAGAGCATGATAATGAAGCCCATTGGTGACCTAAATTGGGAGGCATTGTCAAAGTGAATAAGGAAAGAGAAATAAAATTAAGTAAATACCAGGTTAGACATATATGCCAAAGAGGATACAGTGGGACTTCACTTCAAAAGAAACCAAACAGCCTGGAATAGAAATGGGTTCCAGAAATTCTAGAGATAGGAAAGTCGTATAAAATGGTAATGATTAAAAAAGAAAAGGGGAATTATAATAGTTTGCAAAATGTTTCAAGATTACAATACAGAATAGTGAAAAAAGTACCCCGAACAAAAAGGTGCAATTATGTACTTATATACATTTACGTAAATCTTCCATAGATTTTCTTTCCAAAGATTTTCTGTTATTATTTGGGAAATATAAACATTTTTGGTGTAGAATTAGAGCTGGTATCAAAATAACCAAGTAAAGATTGAGTTGCATACAAAAGGAACTGAGTACAGCGTGAAGGTGTTGGTAGTATCCTCAGGAGCCCAATGACATTAAAGAGCAAAGAAGAATTGAAAAAAGAAAAAGAGAAAGATAGTACTGTTTCTGCCCTCTGTTGTCTATTATGCTTTCCTCTCTGTTGCTTCATAAGGAAACAACAAACAGATTTTTTTTTCTTAAATCCTTGCCAATTTCTAGGTCTAGAAAAGAGCAGCCAGGATATAGCTACAACTTATGGCCAGCTGGTCAAGCTGAGGCTCCCTGTATAATTTTATGAGTATTTTTGACATCTCAGGGGAGTAGAGTCAGTGATGCTCAATTTTTATTATTCTCCCACGTTTTTGGAATTTGTAGAGTTAGAATTCTCTCTGAGTGTCCTTATCAGAACACACCGCAGTCTGTTTCACCCTGTAGAAGTAGTGCCATGATGAAATTTAACATATGCAATTGCTGTGTGACAACAGTCAGAAATCATATGCCATTGGACTAGAGATACACCCTCCCTCTACACCTGTATAGAGTAACTGAGGTGCCCTTTTCAGCATATACTTCTATTTCATGGTAGAAGGAATTCGTTAAAGATTGCAAGAGATATTTAAAGACTGACTCACCCAGAAATCTTAAAGGATCCAAATACATCAATTCTCACTGACCCACACCTAAGCAGGAGTTTAAATTTTCAGCAAACATATAATAGAAATGATAAGGGATGGATGAAAAGTAAAAGGGAACAGAATTCTCAGAAACAAAGATATTTTAGCATAAATCTTAGTAAACATCCATCCAGCCTCCAATTTTAAGAGCCTGATTCACCTTACAATGAAATAGTCAATATTTACCAGTCAGAATTCCTGGGAGCTTAAAAGCAACTTCAGATGATCTCTGGGAGTTAAGAATGACCTGGATACTGCGTTTTCCCATTCTCTATTCTGAAAGTCTGTCTGTTTGAAACGTTCACCTGTAACACAGCCGTCTGGAATGCTCTGCTCTTCCCCAGCCAGCACATATGCTGCCTGTGATCCTTTTCTTGACCAGCACACTCTTTTGACAGAGGGCACTGTGTCAGCATTAATTTACCTCACTATATCATTTCATGAACCAGTCCAGGGACTCCTAAACCACATCCTCTTTCTTTTGCCTACTCGGTTCTATGCATCTGAAAGATTTAGCTTAAAAAGAAACTGAATAAAGGGCCACAACTCTAAAGATTTCTGGAACAACACTATCATATGTGCTGCGACAGCAGTAAAAGGGACACCAATGTCTGTGATGCAGTGATGATTACAAAGAATTTACTGAGTGCATCAAATGGAAGTCCATCATTGAACGATTTGATTTATATTCAAAGACCTTCAAATAAGTGCCTTATGGTTGAAGGGAAACTTGTTTCTGAATCAACTAATATATATGGGATTTATGGGTACTTGCTACATGGGCCAGGCACTATTTATCTGATTCCAGTCCTACTAAATGCCAAGTATTGTGGTTATGCAGGGGATACAAAGATGAATATAACGTAATCGCTGCCTTCAAGAGGCTCGTAGTCTAGTAGGGGAGAGAGATTCATAAATAGATAGCTACATTTAGTAACAATGTGGTAAGTTTATGAAAGAGGCAAGCATGGAGGGCTATGGAAGCACATAGGAGGAGTTAGGCAAGGTTTTCTGCAGGAAGTAGCTTTTTTTAAATTAATTAATTTATTTTTATTATTAGTTTCATGTATACAGAACAATACAATGGTTATCCTTTTCACCCCTCACAAAGAAACAACCCCCCACCCAGCTTTTGAAACAAGTGGAAGAAGGATAGAAGGAAGAAGGAGCAGCTTGAAGGAACAGCTAGGGCCAAGGACTGAGAAACACAGCTTCAGTGGTACTAGAGAACAGAGTGGGGAGAGGGGAGAAATGATAGCTAAAGAGTCAGGCAGAGTCCAGATCATGCAAGGCCCCATGTGACATGTAAAAGAGCTTTCTTAGCAGATACTTCATGGAATATTTTATTCCTAGCAGGAGAATTCTGTGGGGATAAAAGTTTGGAAAACTTTGAATCAAAAAGACTTCTTTAATGTAGAGTCTCCTGGAAACTCAAATATGCTAATGCACATTGTGATTCTCCAAAACAAGGATACACACACTTCTGACCATGAATCCCTTATGAAAGATCATCTTTTGGGACTAGAGTTCTAAGAACCACACTTGGGAAGTAACGCACAAATCTTTGGGAAATCATTAAGGATTTTAAACAGATAGATGAAAAGGATAGGTTTGCATTTTAGAACACCCTGGTAGCATTTCAGTACTCAGTGTAAGAGACAATTATAGGGGGACAAAATTGATGGCAGAGACCAGTTAGGAGATCATTGTACCAGAGGAGCAAAAAAGAAACATTAAAAAAAAATGTTTGGGAGGTTAGATGCACAGAACTTGATCATTGATTGAATGCAAGAGGGTGAGGGACAGGAAAGATTCAGTTTCTAACATGGGTGATCAGGTGTACGGGATGCTAACAAGTAATTATAAGAGGAGAAGTAAATACAGGTAAGATACCCTGAGTTTAGTTTTGGAGGAGTTCAGATTGAGGAAATCTATGACAGATCTAGTGGAGATTTTAGATCATTGGATATGAGTGTGAAGCTTCTGTTAAATACCCAGGTTTGGTAGTCAACAGCATATCGGTGTAGCAAACATTATGTCAATATTAAAAATCACCCAGGAAGAACAAGTAGAATTAGAAGAAATATGGGCCAAGGATAGAAGCCAGGGGAATTCCAACGGAAATGTTTATGTACATAACAACTTCAAAACCTTAAATCAACTCAAACCATAAATACAGGTTGCTATTTAAAAATACCAACAACACAGTATTAGATCTATTTCAATGACGATTTTGGATCTACATTAAGTTTATGTCTTTCCTTAGGCTTTATCGTTGGTCTATATCAAATATTTTAACAAGCATTCTTCATACCCACTTTAATTAAATTACCCGTTGTTTTCTTTTTAAACTTTGAGGTTCTTTCCTTCTTTTAGTTACTATTTGAAAACAGAGAGCTTCAGTAGCAAATAGAGGTTTGAACTGAGGTTGTCATATTTAAACCTATGAATTTACAGATTGCTAGTGGTGG
>NW_017731516.1:2950782-2952353 GCF_001890085.2 Hipposideros armiger
ATGTATCTAATTCCCTCTTATGTTGTAAATGACATACTTAGGTGTTTGTGTTGCAAGTTTAATGTTATATGAATGTGAAGGAGTATTAAGGAACACAGAACAAACTTTTAAAAAATAAAACCATGAAATATTCTGTGTGTGTATGAATTAACAGTAATTCAATAGATTATACCTCATTGATCTGAAGAATTAAAGCAATTCATTTCTTTGGCACAGAGCTTTCTTCCCAAGAATAATTTAGGCATTAAAAAAAAGCTAAGTTGTCATGTAGTTATTAGAACCTTGGAAAAAGCAGAGGCAATATCTGTGGTGTATGTGCCCATTCCAAATGCAGCTTTGCAAAAGGCAGGTTTGCTTGGAACCTTTGCAAAGGATACAATGAACTTGAAACTTAATGAAGTCAAGGTGGTTTTCCATGTTTCGTGATCAAAAATGAGGTTTATTGTAACGTTCTGAGAATGTCAATGTATGGTCTGCTTCTTTAGCTCGAGAGGTCATGTTAAGTTAACAGTGGTAACAATCACTTTTCCCCAAGACTGGCTTCTTCCAAGGAATGCCAAAGGAAGGACATTTGATATCTATAGAGTCTTTGCAAATCTAGAACAGAAATAATAAACTGCATTTCAGAGAACCTCAAAGCTGGTGCTTTTATAAAAAATATCATTTATGAAGAAATAGGAAATATCAGGTTTTGGGGAAAAGATATTCCATATCTTATTCTTTGTCTTAAAAGATTATGGTTTAGGCACTGAAGCTGAGATTTTAGTGAATAGGATAGATGATTATATTAGCTGATATTTCTTAGGAAATTTAGCTGGTCTTTCTTAGGAATTTCTTGGGAAAGTCTCATGAAGCCTGCTATTATGGACACATAATGTAATGGTTATGAGAACATATCTCCCCTACAGAGGATTTCAAGCCCTTCTTTGATCTGACTTTTCTTGCTTCAAATTGAAAAGGAACCTCAGAAGGTGTGAATCTGGAGTCTAATGATGACTAAAAGCAAAAAGTCTGAGCAGAAAGGCTAAAGAAAATTTCAAGACCCTGAATGTTTAGAGGTGCCTTTTCTGCCACCCACTCTTCCCCAGCCCCATTCTAGAACATAAACAATCCAAAATAGACCTAGGAAAATATAATTAAGAGTCAAAGAATAGCAAAATAATGTTATTAGGAAACTAAACAAATTTTATCCAGATATATATAATAATTTTCTTATGAGTCTTCATTCATCAGAGATACAGGTTTTATTGTATCATCTTATGAAAACCAGGCCCCAAAAATGATCAAGAAACCCAGACAGATGTTTGTAAAACAATCTTGATAGAGTTTCTGTGTTTAAATATGTGCTTTTACTTAATCCACTTTCAAGTAATACATAATCTACAATAAATTATAGATTCAGTATTGGTTGATTATTTGGGTAACATTTATATACCTGCGTTATTTATTTCTAACCATATTTTTTATTTAAGTAATGGCTGCTTTTGGCCATAATGTGGTTTACTTTCTATTTTTTATATAATTATATGTGTGTATATAGAATATTTATTATTTATATATTATATAAGCAG
>NW_017731516.1:2955153-2957207 GCF_001890085.2 Hipposideros armiger
ACAAGGGACTCAACATGCTCCACAAAAATGTATTAAGTACCCAAAAGACATTGAAAAATTCTGGGAGTGAGGCTAGGAAAGATGAAAGATAATAGGATATATAGATGAATAAGACAATGTCTTTCTCCACCAGGAACCTCCTGTCTGATGAGGGAGATACACTCATACAAAGTAAGCATGTAAAATATAAAAATCTGTGGGATAGGAGAGACTACTGGGATTGGATCTTGAGCTTGGATTCAGAAAAACGGTTCTCTTACTTACTGGTCTAGACTAAGTTGCCACATAAAAATACAGGACACTCAGTTACATTTGAATTTTAAGTAAACAATAAATAGGTTTTTAAAAAATTATTATTATATGAGTATACCTCTTTGCATGGAATATACTTATTCTAAAAAAATCATATTAAAAACATTTAACAGAGCATCTTGTATTTTTATTTGCTAACTCTGGCAGCCCTATCTTGGACAAGTGTGCTGCTTATACATAGTTTGCTAAATCCATCCACCCTTTTCTGCCCTACACTGTGTCCGTCCTGGATGCTGACTCCTGTGATCTCTAGTTCCTGTGCCCCCTTGCCAGTTGGCTTCTTGTTGAATTCAGCCAGTGGGAAGGACTGGATGGAGACAGTAGGAGGGGAAAGGGGCCAAGCCTTCCTGATGGCCTGTTCCATGCCTCAGTGAAGCATCTCTGGTGATAGCAGTATCCCTTTATCACTACAGCTCATGTCTGATGGTTCCTCCTACGTGGCTTCAGATCTCCTGGGACCCTGGTCACACATTTTGCTCCCATTCCTCCTTCAGCTTTAAGAGTAACGACAGCTCATCTTTGCTGCTAATCTCTGGGTGCCTCAGCGTCCCTTTTGGTTTCCCTAAATTTGTCCACATCTCTGTAGGTAGTCCATTATAATCTTCATTTGAACCATTTGAATTAAATTGTTTCCTTCCTGGACCCTGGTTGGTAAAGTCAGTTGCTTTAACTTTTTTGAGCCTCATCTCTTTATTCACAAAATGAGGAAAATAATACCTCTTTCATACATTATTTTTGTAAGGAGGTTATATATGTGGATATCATGGGGGTGGGAATCTAACCTTTGAATTAATATTTAGCACATTATATCAATAATTCTTTCCAGCTTTGGTATGGCCGAGTAGTGCCCATTTAACCAAATCTCCAGTGTATATAACAGGTATAAACCCCTGAAAAAATATTAAAATCACCTCTGAAGGAATTGGATAACAAACCAAAACAGGCAGATACTAGAGAAAAGTTAATCCTTGGATAAAGGAAACAGTACTGGGTGTCTCATTTTTGTAGCTTTTAGACTGAGGGCAGGCCCCAGTCTGCACCAGATGGGGAGGCTAAAAACCCAATTGAAAACCTATAGTCTCACTGACTGAAAAAACAGAGTTTAGAGCAACTATAGCCACTAGAAATGGAGGGAGGAAATTCAAGAAAGGAGAGTTGGTTCCAGAAAAGAGGAGCCCCAAATTCTATGTATAAACACTTCCCAAATTACTAGCTGATACCTGAATCACACCTTCATGGGGCAGACGCAAGCAGGTCAACTAAAACTAAAAGAACAGTATTGAGATTTAAGCTGCTGCCAATTCAGGAGAGTTTGTAGTTCTAGCCAAGTTAAGTGTTTATTAAAGCAAAGCAATCAACCCTTTTCAGAGAAATACAACAGAATATAGGGTCTCTCTACAGCACATCCTTCACAATGTCCAAAATATAATCCATAATTACTTGATGAAGAAACAGGAAACATGTGGGGCGGCCGGTTAGCTCAGGTGGTTAGAGTGCAGTGCTCATAACACCAAGGTTGCTGGTCCAATCCCCACATGGGCCACTTGAGCTGCACCTTCCACAACTAGATCAAAACAACTATTTAACTTGGAGCTGATGAGTCCTGGAAAAACACACTGTTCCCCAATAAAATTTTTTTAAAAAAGAGAAGAAAAGAAACAAGAAACATGAACAACTTTAAAGAGAAAAGACAATTATCAGAACCCAAACTCTAAGAAAACTCAGATGTTGGAAGTATCAGA
>NW_017731516.1:2958262-2972576 GCF_001890085.2 Hipposideros armiger
AGACACCAAGATACAAGGTGTCTTGAATAGAGGGCACATTCCAATGGCTATGGTAACCCAGATGCAAGTTTTCAAAGGAAACAGCCAAGAATATGTTAGATGATCTACCCATATTAAAAGTATAAAACGTTTGGATTCCTGGAAAGTTGAATTGATTTTTGAGGGAGATTAATTTGGAGAGAGCCCTGCTGTCCTGTGATCATCAACCTTTACCATCCAAAGAGATTGGGGTAGGGGTCCTGGCACTTAGGTCCAATGAAACCAATGGGACCAACCATTTGGATAGTTGATATGATTGAAGGGTATAAGTGGATTCATTCTTTCATTATTTATTAATTCAGGTTTATTGAGAGATACATATAGTAAAATTCACCTTTTTATAGTTGTACAATCCTATGAGCCTTGACAAATGTATACAGTCATGTGAATAACACCACATCATTACACCCAAAGTCCTCTGACATCTCTTAGTAGTAGTCAACTCCTTCCCCATACTCCTGGCCACTAACAAACACTGACTTGATTTTTGTCCCTGTAGATTTGTCTTTTCTAGAATGTCATATAAGTAAAATCATATAGTATGTAGCTTTTTCTATCTGCCTTCTTTAAACTAACATATTGCTTTTGAGATTCATTCATGTATCAGTAGTTTTATGGATGAATTTGTTCTGTTCAACTGATAAATTTTGGGGTTGTTCCCAGTTTTGGGAAGTTATGAATACAGCTGTTTTAAGCATTTGCGTACAGATCTTTGTGTGAACATGTCTTCATTTCTCTTGGGTCAGGCCTGGGGTTTCTGGGACAATAGGCTAAGTGTATGTTTAACTTGATCAGATTGCTGTTTGAGTTTACTTAGGAAATCGGCAAGCGGATTGACCAACAGCTTAGGAGCAGAATGAAGGAGAGAGCTGTCTGCTCTCTCAGGTTGTGCTAGGATAGTATACATGAGTACTTACTGTAAACCAGACAGCCTCTTTTATCAGGAGCTTATGATAAAAACAATTATTTGTTTACAATTCTGCAGTTTGGGTGGGTCTCAGGGCTGGCTTGTCTCTGTTGTGTTGACTGGAGTGTCTGCTCAGTGTCACTGGAGGATCTAAAATGTCTTTACTCCCATATCTGGTGCCTCAGTTGGCATGGCTGGAATATCTGGGATCTGGCTGAGCCTCTCTCTGCAGCAGAGTAACTGGACTAATTTACATGATGACTCAATTCCAAAAGGGTATAAAAGCAGAAGCTGCAAGGTCTCTGAGAGTCTAGGCTTGGAAGTCACATAGCATCAATTTTGCTGCATTTTATTGGGACCATCCTAGTTTCAAAAGGAAGGAAAATAGACCCATTTCTCTGTGATACGAGTGGAAAGGTCACATTGCAAAAGTGAAATGGGATGAAGGGTGAATGTTAAAGCTAGCTTTATTTTTATTTCATTTTTTTAAGATTTTATTGGGGAATTGGGGAAAGGGGAGCAGACAAGTTGCTGTCCTTTTCTTCTTCAGTCTAGTTGTGCAGGACGTCGCTTCACTGGACCATGTTGGTATTATCATTGCGCTCTTCCTGGGTGAGGCAGATCGGTTGCTGGCCACTGGACGGCCACTCACGGTGGCTCTTGGCAGCTCATGAAAGTGCATGCCAGCTGCCGGCCAGCCCCACTACAGCCTACACCATCACCGGCAACTAACGGCAGCCCAACTCCAGGTCGAGCTGTTGTTCACCATCTTAGCTGTAGAAGGCGCAGCGTCACTGGCCCTCATGTGGGATCCGAACCGGGGCCCTGCTGCTCAGAGCTGGCACTCCCAAACCAACTCTTAACCAATGAGCCACTCAGCCGGCCCAAAGCTAGCTTTAAAGACAGTCTGCCTCAGTCAGCATTATGTGTATTCCAGATTCTGTTCAATAGCTATGTGGAGGAGTGATAGGACCTCCAAAGAGGGAAGCAGAGGTGTGTTACAGGATTCTAGGAGCTAGGAAAGAGTAATTAATTGCCAGAAGAGCATATTCACGCAGATGAAGGGAACTAAAATTGTGAGGCTTTAAACAGGGTTGGAGATTTCCAAAGAGCCAATGAAAATGTCCCATAGGAAGAAAAGTCAAAGTTCACATTTGTCCATCCAGTCCCACAGAACACAAAGCCACCATACAACAGTAATAGTCATATAAGAACTTTCCATCCTTGTATATTGTCTCCCCTCCCATCCCAACATCAACTCTGGTAGAAACAGAAATCAGAAACCATAGTTAAAAGGTTAGGGGAGGAGGGGCAGGGAAAGAAAGGTGGGCTGCCCTCACTCCCAGCTTGTCCAGGCTGCAGCTGGCCCTTGTCGGAAGCGGTGGGAAGATTTTAACATTAAAACAGTTTTGGCATTTTGATTATTCTTGACATTTTAATAACTACTCAGATTGTATTTGTGACCTCACATGATTGTAGGACTTTATCTAAGGAGAGCCAGAAAAAATAAGGGGCCTGTCTGGGTTTTGATCCACTCGCATTCTACTGTTTAAAGAGTACTGGAAAACACAAATATATTGTCTTAAATGCCAGTTAGGTCTATAGGTGAATTTTCATGACAGTTAAAGAATCATTTAAAGAGAGAAAAATTCAGTGTAACCAGATATTTGGTATCACATGACTTATACTAGAATGTTCCATCACTTACCAGCTGTGCAATCCTAGGCAAGTCAATCTCTCTGTGCCTCCTATTTTTCATGTGTAAATGAGATAAATAGTATCTGCCTTGTTTGGTAGTTGTGAGAATTAGATAAAATATAGATTAAGTGTTTAGCACAATGTCTGGCAAATAGTAGCTGTTCAGCAAATGTTAGTTATCATCATCGTCATCATCTGCCCTAAATTGTTTTGCTGAATTAAATTTTTTTGTAAGTCTACTTTTTATTTCCATTTTGTTAGTAGTTACTCATCTGTGGGCTTTTAAAAGCAATAATATTTTATTGTGCAATATCCTTACAAATGCTTAACATAATGACTGGAACATACATAGTAAGTGTTCAACAAATGGTAGTTTTTATTATAGTCACTTGAATGCAAGCTCTTTTAGCTTGCTCTCTTAGCACCATGTACAAGCGACATGCCACTGCTGCTACTCCATTTAATCTCTTTGAATGTTAGTTCCTTCATGTGTAAAACAGGGTGCTTTTACTTCCTTTCCCTACCTCACAGAGTTGTTATGAGGAATAAGAGCATTTTTGTGGCAGCAGTTTTAAAACACTATGCATTAAGTTGGGGAGGATGTGGAGAAAAGGGAAACTTTGTGCACTGTGGGTGGTATTGTAAATGGGTGCAGCCACAATGGAAAACAGTAGGGAGGTTCCTCAAAACATTAAAACTAAAACTACCATATGATCCAGCAATTCCACTGCTGGGTATTTATCCAAAGGAAACAAAAACACTAACTCGAAAAGGTATATGCACCTCCATGTTCACTGCAGCATTATTTACAATAGCCAAGATATGGAAGCAACCTAGGTGTCCATCAGTAGATGACTGGATAAAGATGATGTGAGATATATATATATATATATATATATATATATATATATATATATATATAATGGAATATTATTCATCAATAAAAAGAATGAAATATTGCCATTTGTGACATGGATGGACCTAGAGGGTACTATGCTAAGTAAAATAAGTTGGACAGAAAAGACAAATACTGTAAGATTTCACTTACAGATAGAATCTAAAAGAATAAAACAAATGATTAAAAAACAAAACAAAACGGAAACAGACTCATAGATAGAGAACAAACTGATGATTGCCAGAGGGGAGGAGGATGGGCGACAGGAATGGGTGAAAAAGGTGAAGGGGAACAAGAGACATAAACTTCCAGTTATAAAATAAATAAGTCACAGGGATGTAAGGTACAGGAGAGGAAATATAATCAATAATGTCATAACTTTGTACAGCCTCAGATGGTTACTAGACTTATTGTGGTGATCACATCCTAAGGAATATAAATGTCAAATCACTATGCCGTACACCTGAAACATAATATTGTATGTCAACTACACTTTAATTTTTTAAAAAGCTATGTAAATATGAATTAGCATTATTGTTGTTTGCTGTGTAGGTCACTTCTTTTTTTATGTTATTTATAAATCTCTTTTAAATGATATTGAATGGCACTCAATGTTTTTCTGAGCTGAGACCTCCATTCACAAATAAACTGCTTCCTAAAAGTAGGTGTGTATTTTCTAGCCCTTATACACAGATGCTGTGATTGCAGAGAAGTTAACAAGATCCCACTAGCCCACCAATCCTTCTTCTTCTTGGTACGGAGCTACTCTCCTGTCTTAACTGAAATGGCTCAATTAGTGTTTTTAGTAGGATAGACAAGAATGGTCACACTTCCGAAGACATTCATATTTCACCCGGAACGGTAAGGAAAATGTAGGTGTTGAGAGAGAAGCCTGTCTCCTACAACTTCTCAGGACAAATGAATTGATTAGATCAACTCAGAGTTAGCTGAGAACATCCATTCTGAAAGTGTGAGATCGTAAGATGGGCATATTTCAGCGGAGGAGCCAAACACGATCACAACCATATGAGAATAAATAGCTCAACAAGCTTTCATTCTATTTATGTCCAACAGAAGGTGGCTGCTTCCCTCCTAAGATGCCTCCCACCAGATGGTGACTTCTCAGTTCATTTTTAACTACCTGCAAAATGATGGCACATGGCTCTGACCTCTTTTCATTTTGGAATCCACCTTTTGTTTCAGCCTTAGGTTACTACAGCTTCTGATTTCCATCTGGGCAGAAAAGTTTCTTAAAAGGCAGGAGGTCAAAGTCACAGGCAAACACATGTGCACATGAATATATTTACTTTTGTAAAAAGCTGTTTGGCTTACTCTTCACAATCCCTCTGTCATTACAGGCAACTGATATTTTCTGTTTCAGACCAGGTTCTCTTATCTACCTCCATGATAACAATGATCTCTATTGACTCAAGAAATGAAAGCCAATTTTAAATTATTCTAAAGGAAACATAATTATGAAGGCATATTGGAAGTTTTCTCCATATAGGCCATTCTAAAGTCAATCTAAAATCCCTTGGATTATCTTTATCAATCCTTAGTCCCCAAATCTCCTTCTGTTAGTATTCATGATTGAGATTTGACAGCACAATTATACTAAGCCTCTAGGATAATCAGGGTAAGACCTTTCAGTAATGAGGAGTCACGAGGGAGCTTAGCTACCACTCTAATCAATCACTTTGTTTTGTCATAATTTATGATCATACACTGGCCCCTTAAAATTAGTCAGGGGCAGACATCTTGCAAGTAGGTGCTGCTTGTAGAAAGAGGTATGGGACCAGTAGAAAGATCAGGATTGTTTGTCATCACTATTGGGCAATCAACTCACAATAACCCAAGGGCAGGCTATTTTGTCATCTCCTTGATGCAATTTAGCAAATGATATTGTGGAGAAATGACAATGATGTACTGCTCTGCTATCAAGGGTAAGTTCATCTAAACTGTTTTCTCGTTATTTCCTAGGGTGAGCTGATTATTGTACTGATGACTATAAGTAGGTAATGGGAAAAAGTGATACTATATATGAAAATAATATTAGTTAAAATGAAATAATGAAAATATTTATGACATAGTTCCCTAAATAATGATAATAAACACTCTCAGCATCATATGGGGAAGTTTTGGTTGGTGTAAACTTTTAATAATTTCTGATTTTTTTAGCACAGGGCATTATACCCAAAAATATGAAGTTGGAAAGAACATTTGAGAATACTGTCCAGCCTCCTAATTTTACAAAGGAGGAAACTAAAGCCCATAGGGATTAGGTGTCTTTCCCAAGGACACCAAGCTGTCATGGTAGAGGATCAGACCAGACACAATTCCACATCTTCTGACTCTTAGTTTTGCATTCTTCCCACTCCCACTCACATTATACAGATAATTACTTTAATATTAAAAGTTAAATTAATTTATGCACATAATTAAAAACAAAATTATACTAAAAAGCGGTCCTCCATCTTAGACACACATTAAAATCATCTGGAGAACTGTTAAAACCACCAACACCATACTGTACCCCATCAATTACATCACAGCATCTGGGGATGGGATCCAGGCATCATTGGTTCTCAAAGCCCCCCAGGTGGTTCCAGTGAGCAGCCAAGTTTGAGAATCACTGTATGCACTAAAATAATTATAGTGAAAAACAGGTGTCCTTGGCCTAACTCTTCCTAACACCCTACTTCTACTTCCAATAGCAGTTCTCAAAATTTGGACCTAGGACCAGCGGCATTGGCATCACCAGTGATCTTGTTAGAACAGCATATTCATGGGATTCACTCCTACCTACTGAATCAGAACCTGTGAGGATGGGGCCCAGTAACCCGTAATTCTTACTCGTGTTAAAATTTGAGAACCCCTACCCTAGAGGCTATGATTTTTTTACTATTTTTAATGATGTCCTCTGTGTTTACCTCCATGCCTGAATATGTTTGTAATCCTATTTCTTAATTTGACAATTTTCTATTTCATCTATTGACTTGCTTTTATCGTAAATGAGGATTTATTTATCATTTAGTTCTTTGTCCTTTTTCTCCTACCCTCATCCTTCCAGAATTTCATCACAATTTTTCGCTAAATCAATCAGTCTGTGTTTACATCATTCATACCATAAAAATATTGTTTCCTGCAAAGCTAATATAAATCTATGCTTATATACCTTTTCTTATATACTTATTGTTTTTCCTGAGATTAATAATTGCCTTGTTTATTAATTAGTTAAATTTCTATGTATTTATTCTTAATATTTTCACATGTTCCAGTATATACCTACTAATATAACTTTCAAATATTCAACTCTGAGACATTCTGTCCATCCTATTTGGAAACCTATGCCCCTCCATCTTCCATCCTCCTGCGATGATATAGACTGGTTATTCTCTGAGGTCTGCTATACAGCTGACATTCAGCGGTTCTCAACCTGTGGGTCGCGACCCCTTTGGGGGTCGAACGACCCTTTCACAGGGGTCACCTAAGACCATCAGAAAACAAGAAGATAATTACATTACGATTCATAACAGTAGCAAAATTACAGTTATAGAGTAGCAACGAAAATAATTTTATGGGTGGGAGTCACCACAACATGAGCAACTGTATTAAGGGGTAGAGGCATTAGGAAGGTTGGGAACTGCTGTATCTAGAACGTAGCATCATCTTGACCCCTTTCTCTCACAGCACATCCAGTCTGCAGGCAAATCTACTGCAACCACCTTCAAAATGTATCCAGACTCTGATCCCCTCTTCTCAACTTCCTCTGCCACCACCCTTGCCCAAGCCACCATCACCTCTCACCTGAATGACTGAAATTGTCTCCTTAGTTCTTTTACTCATCCCCCCTTCAGCCTATACTCCACACTGTAGCCTTCAAAAACAGCTCATATCATGTCTCATGTATTTATAGTTAAGTGTAAATAAAGAAAGGAACTATGTGCTGTTTGGAAAATGTTTGTTTCTTTCTCTATATGTGTGTGTGGGCCGGATGGGTGGGGTGGATAGATTTATGGGTGTGAGAATTCCATGTATCTTCTCACTGATTGCCCTGCAGTAGATCAATGTTATGGGAAACAAAGAAACAAAAACATTAAACAATTATACAATGAATACTTACTGTAAGAATATTAAAGTAGAGTATGTGATTCTAGCCTGTGAAAATTCACAAATTTTTATAGGAGATAAAATTTGTACACACATTACACTGACAGGGCAAAACAAGGTTGGATTATATGTGGAAACTAGTATTATAGAAATTAAGAGAGAGAAAGAATGCACAATTTTGGCTGACTAATCAGAAACACTCTATAGAGAAGATAGGATTGAGTTAGGGTTTAAAATATGTGTAATAATTTTACGTGCAGAAATTGGATGGAGAATTTTTAGACTAAGATAGGCATGACATCAAAGCATGGAGCAAAGAAATATAAAACCAATTTAAAGAGAATATGGACTAGGATAATATGACTGATAATTGAAATTGTACCAGGGCGCAGCTGAAAATAGGATAAAAAGGGTAGATAGGTTTTTATTGATGTTTAACATCTAGTAGATTAGTTGCCTTTATCTTATTGATTTAATTAACTCTTCATATGCTAAGGGCAATAATAATAGTACTTAACAAACCCAAGAAAGTTGATTTTATTATTATCTTCATTTTATAGAAGCAGCAGCTTGAAACCCAAAGGTGTTAAGTAACTTGACCGAGGTCAAAAGACTAGAATGTGGCATAGCTGGTATTTGAACCTGTGCAATCTAATTCCTGAGCCTATTCTCTTAAACACTACCTATACTGGCTTTGTATATTGTATATATTGTAAATATTTTTTCTATTTTTCATTTATCATCTTAACTTTGCGTGTGGTGTCTTTCACGGCATAGACATTTAAAATCATATATAGTCAAATTTTCAATATTTCAAAAATTTTACTCAGTTTTGTTTTACACTAAGAAAGGCTCACTATGGGGAATAATAAAAATATTCTATATTTTATTTTGAAATTTTATGCTTTTATTTTTAACTTTAGGTAATTAATCTTGAATCTTTTATTGTGTATGTTTATGGTCTGAGGTAGGGATCTAATTTCACTTTTCCCCCAAATGGCTAGCTAATTGTTCCTAAAATATGTCCTTTCCTTAATGAGTTGACATGCCACCTTGATATAGTAGATATTCAGAAATGTGTCACATTGCTAGACAGTCTATTAATTAGTGCTTCATTCTGGTTAAGAATTTTTTTAAAAAGTGCAACCCGAGAAGTGATACCAATTGAAAATACTGGTGTAAATTAGTTAGATAATGTTGGGTTCTTAATACCCAGCTGAGATAAATGTAGCCAAGGACAGTAATTTTGGCTCTGGAGGTCAAATCTTCCAGGGAAAGATGATGAAAGAAAAAAAGTTAATTTTTAAATTTAGGGCAGGGATGGGAGAAACTATTGCCTTCTTCATAATTTTGCCTTTCACAGGCAAAGTTCTCACTTTTTTTATGACAATATTGTCAATCAAATCAAATAATTTGACAATAATCTGCTGCCAGTTGAAGAGACGAGGACTTGTAACCCGATTGTTTAGTAAGCAAATCTCTCCAAATTTTTCTAAATATCTCCCAGCTTTGGACCAATGGAAAAGCAATGAAATAAAAACAACCCTAAGGATACGTAGTCCAGTGAAGACCCTTTCTCCGGAAATGTGAAACTAGATGAGTTTGTGGGAGGGGGATTTAAAATATTTTCATTTCCTCCAGGACAATATCATGCATGTATATCAGTGGTCCTTCTATATAGGGTATCAGGAAATCCATATGCAAATATGAATAATTCCCCCCCTCCATTTCACTATGTGCATACTCTGAACAACTGATGTCCTTACTTGCCTCCACAATGGTTCAGTGTGATCTAACACAGATTCAACCATCTGTTTGTGTTTTATTCCATTTGCGACATTTGTTCTTCCTGCAGATCTGACTGCTTCTTTTCTCTGCTTTCTGATTCAGACAGAGCAAGCTGTCCCGGCAATGTACTTGTCAACCAAAAGCAAGTCCCTTGGACTACAGAAATATAAAATTCACACCAAGCTAGTAATGTTTAAGAAAACCATTTTTTTTTGCTTGTTTTGTTTTAAAGTATATTGCCTAGAAAGCACCTCAAGGTCTTACTGACAAACTTTTTAATCTGTTGGCAAAATCAAATGTAAATCTAAAATCATGCTTGCAAGAAATAGAGTTTTCTTAGACATGGCCTAGAAGATCACTAGTGTCCTGTTTCAGTCAAGTCCCCACATTTCTTCTTGAGAAGTGCTACTCAGTACATCCTACTGGAATGATTTACATTCCTCTTGAACTACATTCTTTCATTATTCCTTCAATGAGAGTCTTTTGGTAGTAAATCCTCTTGGTTTTGTGTGTGTGTGTGTGTGTGTGTGTGTGTGTGTGTGTGTTTCTTTGATAGTATATTTCATTTTCATTCTCAGAAGATCATTTCAATGTTACATTATTCCACTACCTTCTCACTCCCATTACTGTTATTAATAAATTAGCTGCCAGTACGTCTCCCTTGTGGATTAACCTTTTTTTTTTTCCTAGTTGCTTTTAAGATCTTCTTTCTGTCTTTTTTTGCTCTGCAGCATCACTCTATGTATCCAGTTGTGGATTTCTACTTAATTGTACCATTAGTGACAACTGATGTCTTTCATCAATTTTAGAAAATTCTTAGCCATTAGTTCTTCATATATTGCTTTTCCTTATTTGAATTGCCTCTTCTAGGAATTCTAATTAGCCCCTCTCATACTTCATGTCTCCAAAACAATCTTTAGTGTTTGACACCTATTTATCTCCCTGAGCAGTAATCTGAATATTTTTTTCAGTTCTATGTTCCATTTATTTATTCTAATCAGCTGTATCTAACCTGCTTTTTAATCTTTGAGTTGAGTTTTAAATTTCACTTATTACATTTTCAGTTTTAGAAGTTCAGTTTAGTCAGTTTTCAAATCTTCCTGAACAATTTCTATTGTCTTTTTTTATTTTATTGTATTTCAGTATCTGTTATATTTCAGCAAACATATTAGACATAACTATGTCTAACAGTATGCTATTTTTAACATACTATTTTTGTATGTTATATACAAATACAAATATATTTGTATTTTTATCTGATAATTTCAATATCTAAAGTCTGTGAGGGTCTGGTTATCTGGTATACTGTTTACGCTTGTTTCTAGTGGCTTCTTTCCTTTTGTGTTTGTGATTTTTAAATTATTATTAAGTAATATCCAGAACTTTATCTGTAGAATTGAGGCTAACATAAGAGTATGCTCCACTGGGAGGGTTTGTATTTTCATTGTCCAGGGGCCTAGAAATAAAACACACCTGTTCCACTTAAATTTTAACATTCCATAAAAGTAAGTTTAGGCCCTGAGATTATAGGCTTTCCATGATTCTACTTTTATACAGTATGATCTCTGGTATATACAAAACTGTTCTCACATACTCTTCTGCATAGTAGTTGTAAGCCACCATGACTCATATAGTTGGCCAAGAATTTGGTAGGTACAAAGTTCATATATCTTCCTGATCTTGTTTTCCTGATTAGTCCTATCTTCTGTGGAGTTCCCTTATTTTGTTGCAGGCTCATTCAATAACTTTAAGTGAATTATCTTTAATTTATAGAACATCTTTAGATATCCTGTGGCAGGAAGTTTTAAGATCTCTAATTCACCATACTACTGACATTTTTATTTCTCTTTCACTTTTGAAGGATACTTTCATTGAATATAGAATTCTAGGTTGACTTTTTTTTTCTTTCAACACTTTAAATATTTCACTCCACTCTCTTCTTGCTTGCATAGTTTCTAATGAGAAGCCTGGTGAAATTCCTATTCCTTTCTCTATAGATAAGATGTTCACCTACCTCACTCCCCATATTCTTTCAAAATTTTCTGCTAGCCTTTGGTTTTATGAAATTTGAATATGATATGCCTAGGTGTGGCTTTTTTTTTTTTTTTGTATTTATACTTCTCGATGTTCTCTGAGCTTCCTGGATCTGTGGTTTAATGTCTGTCATTAATTTAGGGAGATTATTCATTATTACTACTTCAAATATTTTTCCTGCTCTGTTTTTCTTTTTCTTCTCCTTCTGGTGTTATAATTATACATATATTACACCTTTGACTGTTGTCCTACAATTCTTGAATGTTCTGTTCTGTTTTTTTTTTTTCATTCTTTTTACTCTTTGTATTTCACTTTGGAAAGTTTCTATGGCCCTATCTTCAAATTCACTGATTCTTTTCTCAGCCATGTTGAGTCCACTGAAGGCATTCTTAATTTCTGTTACTGTTTTTTTATTACGAGCATTTCCTTTTGATTTTTTCTGAAAGTTTCCATCTTTCTGCTTATATTATCCATCTATTCTTACATGTTTCTCCTGTTTCCAGTATAGTCTTTAAGATATATTTTAAAATTATTTTTAAATTACAGTTGCTATACAATATTATATTAGTTCCAGGTGTATAACATATTGAATAGACATTTATGTAATTTATAAAGTGGTCACCCCAGTAAGTCTAGTACCTATCTGACAACTATATAATTATCACAATATTATTGACTATATATATAAACAGCCCATGACTGTTTTTATAACTGGTAATTTGTACATCTTAATCCCTTCCCCCTTTTCACCGATCCCTCCAACCCCCCTCCCATCTGGCAACCATCAAAATATTCTCTGTATCGCTTAACTTATACTTTAAATTTCCTAGCTTATAATTCCAACATCTGTGACATATCTGAGTCTAGTTCTGATGATCGCTTTATCTTTTCAGATTGATTTTTCTTGCCTTTTAGCATGCCTTGTAATTTTATGTTAAAAGCCAGACATATTGCATCAGGTCACAGCAACTGAGGCAAGCAGGCTTTAAGAGAGAGAGGTGTGTTAATCTGACTAGGAGATATGCTGTTTAGTGTTTGTTGTAGCTTTAAATTTCTCCAGTGGTAATAGTATTGGTATTGTTATTCTGAGACTATGTACTATGTATGTAATGTGGAATAAAACAAATGAATAATTATGGAATATTCTAAATCTGTTATGACCTGTGTTCTTGAGAAATGGGATTCTCAGTGAGGAGGAAATTTCTGGTTTTCATAGTTCCTTATGAAAAATTATCTATCATTTGTATCATTGTTCTGCTGTCTGTTATATGTCTTTTTTTTTAAATCTCTGACTACTTTTAAGATTTTCTCTTTAATTTTGCTTTTCAGCAGTGTGACTGTGATGTGCCTTGTTGAAATTTTCTTTGTATTTCTCCTGCCTGGACTGTGCTGTGCTTTTTCATGCTTTCTCGGGAAAATTTCACTTGCTTTGTCTTCATATTTCTTTTGCCCCTGTTCACTGTCTTCCCTCCCCTTCCATGACTCCAATTATTTGTATGTGAGGTCACTTGATATTTTCTCACAGTTATACCAAGGCTGTATTTATTTTCTTCATTTTTTTCTTTCTCTTATTTAGATTGGGTAATTTTTATTTAAATCAATTAATTAACCTCTTTAGTTCACTTACCTTTCTTCTGTCAGATTTATCTAAAAGTATCTTTTTTCCCCTTCATTTTTGGAGGACACAGTTACTAGATATAGAAATATGTTAAAATTTTATTTCTACTTTAAATATAACATTTAATTATCTTATGCCACTTCCAGTTTGCTACAAACCCTAGCCAGTGAATGAAAACATCTTAGATATATACTTTTTAGATCAGAAATTTCCATTTGGCTCTTTTTATTAAAAAATAGTTTTTATTTCTCTACTGATATTTCTCTGCTGAAATCTGTCCTTTAGTTCACTCATTATGACTAAATTTTAATAGCTGTTTTAAACTCCTTGTCTACTAATTCCAGTGTCTAGGCTTGGTTTCAATATTGATTGTTTTTCCTCTTGTCCATGGGTCATATATACATATATATATATATATTGCTTCTTTGCATATTAATTTTTTATTGTATTCTGGGTATTGTAGGGACATTGGGTTTTATTATCTTCCTCTGAAGAATATTAGTGTGTGTTTTTTTTTGTTTTTAGCAGTAGTTAACTTGACAGTATAGGAACTCATAACTCTGTCTTCCTTGTGATGGACAGTAGCTGAAATGTGTTAAATTCCCTCACCCTTTCAGCTTTTGTTTTCTCCTGGGTGCCTTAGTTTCCCCTTACATGTGTATAGTTCTAGGAGCAGCCAAAGATCTGCATGGAATTTTTATGGAGATTTTCAGACTTTCTTCTTCTCAGGGTTCTCCCTTTACTTCCAGCAATTCTAACAGCTCCACACTCTGTCTTATGATTCCTTCTGCCTCTAAGACTGCCGTTTTCCACTTGAGTTCTAGTTACCCCATGCTGCACAGATTGGGGATTTCCTTCAGGCACAAAGCCGTATGAACACAAATACCACATAGTACATTTCCTTATTTCAAGGATCAACACTCCTTTAGTTTTTGTCTCCTTTTATTTGTTCTCCAGGGTCTTCAACTGGTTGTTTTTAAATTTTATTTATGACTATTTTCTCCAGATTTTAAATTTGTAATATGCAGGAAGTTTAGTCTGATATATGCTATTCTGTTATTAGTAGAAGCAGAACTCATTCTAGTAATCTTTGATTTCCATTGAGTGGGTTTATTTATTTATTTATTTATTTTTAAGATTTTTATTGGGGAATTGGGGGGATGGGAACAGTGCTGGGGAATTGGGGAAAGGGGAACAGACAAGTTGCTGTCGTTTTGTTCTTCAG
>NW_017731516.1:2972851-2991872 GCF_001890085.2 Hipposideros armiger
GGGCCCTCCGGCATCCCAAGCGAGTTCTTAACCATCGCGCCACTCGGCCGGCCCCATTGAGTGGGTTTAAAAACAATGAATGCTAGTAGCAATGAGCACATCTGAGCCCAAATTTTGGTTTCAAATACCATTCTTTACATTTATACCACTTCTGTGATATTTCTGCCCAAAATGTATAAGCCGAATCTAATCATAAAAGATCAGACACACAAATTGATGATAGCCCCTGAGTTGGTTTAGATTTATCAATCTTTGTAATTGCAGGAGTGTGGTTGAGTGGAATGGTATGATTGAGAGAATTCTGCATATTTTCTCAACTTTGCCTTTTTGTTATGCTGTGATTCTGACTAGATTATGACTGTTAGCGTCTAATCACAGAACATGTTATGATGCTTCTCCCTCAAGGAGTAACTCAAAATAGAAACAAAACACTAAACCATAACATAAATAACTTACATACTGAAAATAAAATACATTCTTTCTAAAAAATAAAAATAATAGTCATGTTAGTAGGATGCAGGAAACAACTTGAATAATCTCCCACTGGCCAAATATGAGATAATTTGAGCTTCAATGAGGATAAGAATTGCAATGGGTCAAAATCTATTACACAAGTTTAAATATGTGATAATGAATTATCATAAGGATATTAAGAAAAACAAACCAATTGATTCCTTTCTGAGGCTAACAGAGAGCCAATTTACTATCTTGAAATCTAGGGAAATAAAAGAATCATGTATTTAGCCTACATTTCCTATATGAACTGTATCACTGGGTAGCCAAGTAATATAAAATTATTCCAGCTAATAAATGAAAATGAAATGACAGAATTAAAATATCAGCATTTTTGCTGATATTTTAAGGGATTAATAGATCTAGGCATTGAGCATCAATGGCTACTAACTTTAAATAAGAGAGAAAACCAGACATTATGTGCTTCCTGACAAATTTGATTAAGTCTCTGAAGTCCACTGGCACTTTGTAGGCAATAAGAGAGAGCAGCATGTTTAACTGCATCATGAGTGTATAATCAGCAAAATCCAGACTTTGGAGTACTCTATAGGTCAATTGGTTCTAAGGTTCTTCAATGGCTGTATCTTAAGGAAAGATAAATGATAGAGAAGAAGCCTGTAGATTAAAAGCTACTAAAAGACATATGAAATTTTTTTAATGGGCAATACTAAACTATAATATCTAGGGACACTCTCTTGAATGATAAAATCATAAAGAAACTTAAGAAGTGATCATTATAAGAGTCAGGATGATGATAATTTTTGTAGCAAGAGAAATAGCCCTTGGGATGGGCAATAGGAAAGGAAGAGACTTCTGGAGTGGTTGGAAAAGTTATTTTTCTTATTGTGGGTGGTAGTTACAGGGGTGTTGTTGTTTTGTTTTGTTTTTTTGAAAGAATTCATTAAACCATACATTTATTTTGTGTAGTTTACCATATCTGTGCTTTATGTTATAACAAAGAGGCTAACATATATATATATTTTTTTAATATTCCAGGAAAGAAGTTCCCAACTAGCCTAGTTTAGGGTATAGGGATATCTGTTGGTTAGGAGAATTACAGTCCCATCTGATTGTGTTCATTGGGGTAGAAGTTATTCCACCAAAAGAAATACAGTTGCTCTCAGAATGGGGCAATGTATGCTAGGTAGCCTAAACCCACTATTTCTCTATTACAATACAACTTTCTTAAATATTTGGGATAGTCCTGATGTGATATATATCAATCTTTTTTTTGTAAGCAGCAAACCTTTCGTAGGGGCAAGACCATTCAAAAGAAATTTCTAAAACTCAGTGAACTAGGAAACTAACACATTTTAAAAAATGATTTTAGGGCCGGCTGAGTGGCACGATGGTTAAGAACTGGCTTGGGATGCCAGAGGGCCCCAGTTCGGATCCCACATATAAGGGCCAGTGACACTGCCCTCCACAGCTAAGATGCTGAACAACAGCTCAACCTGGAGCTGGGCTGCCGTGAGTCGCCAGCGATGGCGTAGGCTGCAGCCCCTGCTGCAGTGGGTTTGCCATGGGCTACTGTGTGTAGCCAGCAGCCAGCATGAGCGGCCAGCAGCCACAGTGAGCGGCGTCCAGAAGCCAGCGACTGATCTGCCTCACCTGGGAAGAGCACAATGATGGTGCCAACTTGGGCCAGTGAAGCAACGTCCTCCACAACTAGACTGAAGAACAAAACGACAGCAACTTGTCTGTTCCCCTTCCCCCAATTCCCCACTGCTGTTCCCATCTCCCGAATTCCCCAATAAAAATCTTTAAAAAATGATTTTATAAGCAAGAATATGTGCAGCTAATTAAAAACAAAACTTGATTATTTATAATGAACAAAATACAAGGCTTTTCAAAAAATTAATATTTCAAAAGATTAAATACTATGGTACCTCCAATTACAAATAGAACATGTTTTTGTTTACTAAATATATATGAGCTTTTTGGATTGTTCTGGAAACCATTACCTGAGATCTAAAATATTCTAACATCAAGGTAGATAATAAATTACCTCAAAAACGATTCCATATATATATTGCTTATCAGCATTTTGATCAAGAGACATTAGAGCCATGATGACTCCTGACTCTTGGTCCTCCAAATGATGTAAGACAGTCATCCCCTCAGATAATTTTTTTTTTTCTGTGTAACTCCTGACCTCTCCTTCTCTTTCCACTGGCTTGAAAGAATTTGGAATCAGAATGAGAGGTACTGATCATCTTTGATAATTTAAAAAACAAATGTCAATATTGAACAAAGCAAACCAATTATAGACATCAGCTACATTAATGTATGGGTATGCAATTACCTGATCCATAATATACGCCCTAACCCTGCTGATCATTCATTGCTATTAAACATTAACTACATGAATAGGTATAGATGGCAACTTTGACAGCCCGCCTCAGCGTCTATGATTGTACATTCGTTCATATTTATTGAGTATGCAGATGGCCAATAAGCACTTGGGAAGATGCTCAACATTGTTAACTGTTAGAGCAATGCATATTAAAACTACAATGAGACACCACTTCATACCCACTAGGAGAGCTAACATCAAAATGACAGACAATAACAAGAATTAGTGAGAATGTAAAGAAATTGGCATCCTCATTCATTGCTGGTGGAATTCGAAAATGATTCAGCCACTTTATAAAAACAGTTTGGCAGTTCCTCAAAATGTTCAACAGTTACCATATGACCCGGAAATTCCATTCCTTGGCATCTACCCAAGAGAATGGAGAACATATGTCCCAACGTAACCTTATCCATGATGGTTCATAGCAGCATTTTTATAATAACCCAAAACTGGAAACAACCCAAATGTTCATCACCTGATGAAAGAGTAAACAAAATACAACATATTCGTATAATGGAATATTATTCAGCCATAAAAAAAAATGAAGTGCTGATAAGGCTACAACATGGATGAACCATGAAAACAGATAAGTAAAAGAAACTTTACATGATAAGTAAAAGAAAACAGGCAAGAAAAGGGCACATTTTATAGGATTCCATTTATATGAAGTGCCCAGTATAGGCAAGTCTATACAGACAGAAAATAGATCAGTGGCTTCCAGAGGCTGAGGGGAGGCAAGGGGATGGAGACTGATTGCTGATGGGTAAAGGATTTCTTTTTGAGATCATAAAAATATTATAAAATTATACAATAGTGATGGTTACACAACTCTGTGAATATACCAAGAAATAAATATTACACTTTAAAAGAGTGAACTTTATGGTATATGAATTATTTCTTTATAAAGCATTTATAAAAATATCCATTCTGTGCTGGAAACTCTTCTAAGTGCTGGGAATAACTGAGTGAAGACATAAAAAATCGTGCTTTCAAAAAGCTTACAGTAAAGAGATATATCTGTTGAGTCTAAGTTTGTGTCCCTGATAGATTGCACATAGATTGGGGTCCTACCACTTTTTTTTCCAAGGGAAAACTTGGCAGAATAATTTTCCCCCACAGTAATCCTCCTCTACTTTTCTCTGCAGCCTTTTCCACTAAGAATATATAAAGAAGAAACTGTCAAAGAAAAGAGGAGAAGGAGCTGTCACAGATTACAAGAATTTCAAGAAGGTGAGAGTGAGTAAAATTATTGGATGCTGCAAAGAGGTCAAGAAGCTTAAGGATCAAAATATACTCCTTATGTTTGGCAATTAGGAGGTCTATGCTAATCTCCTAGTACAGTTTCAGTAAAACAGTGGGGACACAGCAATTCTATAATGGTTACACACAGCACAGTGCCTGACACAGAGTAGTTGCTAAAAAAATATGTGTTGAATTGGGAATAAATGTGCTGTGAGAAAGTAAAGACAGAAAATAAAGACTGTGCTTACAAGAAGTTTGTATGAGAAGTGGAAATAGATGGTGGGTGGTATTTGGGGGGATATGAGTTAAGGGAGTTCATTTAATATGCGAGAAATTGATTATAATCTGAGAACATGTTCCTAGTAGAGAAGGAAAATTTGAATGCAGTAGAAAGAGAGAAGGTAGCAGATCTGAGAGAGGTGGCAGGGTTCCTCTGAGATTAAATTTGATCTATGTAAATACAGTCCTAGTTGCAGGAGTAGGCAAGTTCACAGAAATAGTATCTGATGGCTTATCTGATGGTTTCTGTATTAACCAGGAATTTAGTCATCTACAAAAAAAGTGAGTATGGGTAGTAGAGAACCAAAAAGGGGCTTGAAGACACCAGTGAATATTTGGAAACAGCTGTAAGAAGTGGAAATATAAACTTGCCAAAGACAAGTAAAAGGATTAACAAGACATGTTGGAGTTTGAAAAACTGTAACTGATAAAATTATCCATTAATGTGCTTAAATATTTAGTATTTTGAAGTTTGCTTGGGCAATCTTTCTTTAAATGTTTTCTAATAGCTATTTAACTTCAGAGATAAAAGATAAAGAAGGTGGATGAATGCTATATTGACATTTGCATATGCGTATGGATGTTAGTTGCAGAGTTCAATTGTAGTATTTCAGATTATAAGCAATATTTAATTTTTTTTCTTTAATGACATGTCAAACATAACTTATGTAACTCAGATGACCCCTTGGTTTCCTGGGCAACCTAAGACATGGATGAGATTGACCTAATTCACCATCATCCTGTGGATTGTAGATGTCTAAAATTTTCCTCAACGTTTATGTGTATTCCCCGAGGTCTTGTGATCTCATAGCCACTTCTTGCTCAGAGCTCCTGCTTCTATTTAACTGAGTCTAGTTTACAGATCATGCACCATCCTGCTCATGTTGCCTGTTTCATATTATCTGAGCCCAGTTGTGGATTTTGGTCTTTCCCCTAACGGCCATTAAGACGTGCACAGAGGCCTGTTTGTATACGTAGAGACGACTCTGATGAAGGTGGTAATTGTCAGGGATCCATTTATCACAGTAACAGGAAACAACTCAACTTGACGTCAGTCTCCTGTACTTTGCTTACTCGTCTCACTTTTCTGTCCTCTCCTCTAAGGAACAAAACTTCAATCCCTTTAGTGGCAGAGTAATTTAGCTATGTCCCCGCCTGCCAAACTCACCTAGAGGTATACCTTGGCCTAGCCAAAGCCAGTATAGTTCTCAACAGAACAAATGGGCCTTCTTTAGAAATCTTTTTTGCATCCCCTACATAAGTCTCTAGCCAATTTCATTTTTTCCTTCTTTTTTAGGACTTACCATTAAAATTTTTTTTTCTTGAAAAGAATACGGCCATTAGGCAAAATAATCCTATATCTGAACTAAAAGGAAACTAAATACTCTCCCTCACCCCGGTATTGTACCACAATGAATTCCAATGAGGGGCAGGTACCATAGCCTTTTATACTCCTGAATTTTTAAAACCCTTTGTATAATTATCATAGTCTATAAAATATCCCAAGTTTTCAAAGCAGGCCATGTTTTTCACTAAGGCACAAAAGTCACAAAGTTTCTTCAGTGTTTTAATTTAAACTGTGATGTCATTGATAAGGATCTCTTCCTGACCATCTTGGTACACTATCATTACATGCCTCAGAGTCCCTGTGTTGGATTTACTCATCCTCTTTACCAAGAGAAAAAAAAAATCAAAATTTACTTTGGTACCTGCTCTAACCCATGTTTCTTAGGTTAATAATTTAATTACTTTCCTCTGATGTGGCCAATTCTTTTCCTAAGGAGCCCTGTGTGGGGAATCAAGCAGACTGGGTTTATGTCATTAAACCTGCCGCTAGCTGTTTATGTCAGCTAAGCGACCTAAGGGAACTGGATTGTTCCTTAATTGCCCCCTCACAAGGCTGAATAAAGAAAAAATAAGGGACTGTTTGGGAACAGATGAGAAATGTAAATAACAATCTTATAAGACAGGAAGGTAGTGAAATGGCCCAGTGAGTCCAAGATGGCGCTCCAGGGATCCTGAATGGACCAATCAACGGTGAGGAAGGTCACAAGGATATAATCATGTGCTGCCTTCACCAGTGGGGTTGTAGCTCACATACCCACAAAGTAAATAGGAAGTATTTTAACAGGAGGATGTGAAGGAGTCTGTGATTTGAGCAAACCAAGGTTCTTGTTTCTAGGGAAAACACCCTTCTGGGATAAACACAGCAGGCTTTTCAGGTTCAGGATAATTCAGCTGTTATATTAAAGCAATTTTAGCTTAATGAAAAGGATTTTATGCTGTGACAACAATATGTGACTAGAAATCATTAAACAACATTAATAAAGGCGAAATAATGAAGGGTCATTGATAGTCTAAAACAAAAGTCATTACTAAGAGCTGTAATATGAAGTTGTAAGGAGTAGAGAAAAGGAGGATATTGCCACCTACATGAGCAATACGAGCTTAGATGAAAGAGGATACGAGGTTTGTGGAGAAATGGGGAAGGGGAGGCAGAAGATTAAGGAAAGCTCGAAGACTGCTCAGCAGGCAAGACCACATGTGAGAGAACATCTTAGGTGGTACTCTCCTGTGTTATTCTGACTCTGTGAATGCCAGTAGTCTTGTATCTCTGTTTTGGACACTGTAAAATTATAAATGTCAATCATCAGACTTTTCCTAGGACATTCTGAGGGTTCTGAGAAGTCAGAGAATCCTTCAGAAATAGAAGACTAAAACTGTTCATTTAAAACAAAATGAAACAAAAACATCAATGAAATATTAAGCTTGAGATATGTACAAGCCCAGTTAGTCGCAATTGACTTGGGAATAATAATAACAGGTACTAGCATTTATTATCTACCCTATAGCAGGTATTTTACAAATGGAACCTCATTTAGTTTGCATAATAAGTAAGGTGAGTATTTTCTCAGGTTTACAAAAGAAGGAGATTGAGGTTAATTAAATGCTTTCCAAAGACTAGTATCTGTAACATAAATGGGAAATTCCAGGCAGGCATATTTGTACAGGAAAAGCTTAGTCAACTCTGAGCCCAGGGATAATGAGATGGTGTTATCTACTTTGTCTGCTTTAGAGCAGACATTAAAACTTGAACTAAACTTGGGATATTAGTGAGGTAATTATCAAAATCTTATCCTCCCCTTGCTACCTTTTCAAGCACTCATTACTTGCTGATGTTACTATGCTAAACAAATTAATAGAATCTTAAATCTCACGGGGCTTATATTCCAGAGAGGGAAACATCATAAATGAGTAAGCAAATATAAGTTATTTCAGATAATGATATCGCTATGAAGAAAATGTGACAGTGAAATGGGGGGAGGAGTTAACTATAATTAAGGTGGTCAGGGAAGTTTTCTCTAAGAAGGCAAATTTTGAGATTGTTCTTATGTAATGTGAAGAAGTCAGCCATCTGAAGATCTGGTAGGAAAACGTCTCAGGTAAACAAGGTAAATATTTGGGAAATGATCTGCTTGTTAAATATGCATGTCCTAGACTGTTCTAAGTTTGGCAATATTTTGGTGAATAAAAAGAGACCAGTTTGTCTTGGTGTTTCCCCTCTCTCTTTTTAGTATTTAAGTATTCATGGTCTAGTCTGCTTCTAAGATCCCATATAAATGTACTTGGTAGCCTTTTGTATGAGGCCGCATGTGACCTTCTCAGCTTCTTTACCAGCTCCTAATGGAGAAAGGCATTTTCCTAGCTGTGGCAATTGTTTATAAAAACATCTGCCATGATTCTTCTATGTTCAAGTGTTTCTTTGCAATTGTGACTTTGCTACTTCTTTTATCTACAGGTCAAATTCTTTCTCCAGACACTTGAATCTGAGCTGGCCTTGTGACTTGCTTTACCAATAGAATGCAGCAGAAGTAACCTTGTGGGACTTGCAAGTGCAGCCTCCAAGAGACGTTTGAAGCTTCTGCTCTTGTCCCCTTGGAACACTGCCATCACCATGTGAAAAAGTCCCAGCCAGTATCCTTGAAGTTGAGAGACCATGTGGAGATAGAGGCTCAACCGAAGCCATCACTAACTGCCAGACTTTCGAGTAAGGCCATCTTGGACCATGCATCTCATAATGGTCTCCAGTTGATAACATCTGCAATGAGTGACCATCAGCAAAATGAACGAGATCAGCAGAAGAATCACCCAACTGAACCCAGCTCAAATTTCTTACTCACAGAATTATCAGCAAATAAAATGGTAGCCATTTTAAGCCACTAAGTTTGTTATGCAGCAATAGATCATTCAGACACTAGCTAGACTCCAAAGATCTTTCTTTTAGGCTTTGTCATCTTGCATTGACCTTGAAGGTGCTTCTTTAAGAGGTCTCTTGAAAGGTGCCAGAAGGCATTATGCTATGCTTTCACCCATTTTTCAAATTACTTCATTTTAAGAATATATATATATATATATTCAGCAGAATTGAAAAATTACTTCTATTCTGATAGAGAAAGGATTCTAACATGCATATGATACCGCTAAACTTGAACAAATGGATTCAGAGTCCTTTGTCACTGTTCCAAACCTTTGCTTTCTTTTAAGACATGCTCTAAATTCCCAGCTTAGGAACAGTTTATGATATATATCATGCTACTCACCAAATATGGGTATTTAGTGCCCTGCATACTAGAATCTTGACTACTATTTGCTGATTCCTGGGGTTTCAAGTACCTACATTAGTAATAAGAAGGGCCATTTTCTACTTGGGGTGTTATAAAGATAGAATTGAGAATAATGGAGCCCACATTAATAAAGGGGTCTTACATAGCTCTCCTGTACCATGTAGCTCTGGCCTAATTACTGCTTCCTTTCCAGTAAGATTTGGAAGGGTATGATGACACTGGTTACCATGTCTTTATGATTTTTCTATTGTTCTGGCTACACTTATTCCTTTCTGCTACTGAACAGATCCAGGCTGAATAATTCTTCAATTATAGAAGGATGCCTGCTACATTTCCTTTTAGGCACCTTCTTTTTTTTTGCTACTATGGTAGTTTTATAAGGATCTATGGAGTTTGATGAGTAGTCAGTTTCTGACGTGTGTTTACTGAAAACTCTTCCTCTGTTACTTATAACCCCACCATTCTATGGTTATTTTGTATGCTGCTTGATCAATATCCCTTTTTCTACTTTCTCATCAACATCAGCTGCGGTGAAAGCTATCCATTTGCTGACCCACTGGGGTTCGTGTGGTTATCCACGCAACGGCCCTTGCACGTGGATTATTCAAATGATTTTCTCTCTTGCCCATGCAATGCCTTCGCCAGTTTCATTTTCAACTCCAGTTTTTCTACATGGTGGCATATCCCTCTTAGACTGCACTCTTTCTGTTTCTGAGCTTATGTCCTTTTAGCCTAGGCTCTTAACTTCCTGCTTCCTCTTTGAAGAACAGTTCTCAGTTTAGACTGGAATTAAATGGTATTTCCTGAGCTCCATCGATTGTTGAGACTGTGCTCCTATCATTCCCTGGATTACATATCCAGCTCTGCACACTTCCCCATATTCTTTTTGGTGCTTAACACGCACATGTTTTTTAAGAGATAACATTTCTAAGTGTACTTTAGTTATAGTATTATAGTGCATGAGACTTCAAACATTTTAAGATAAGAGACAGATAAATCCCATTAGTGCTCTTTCTTGAGGGATAGCAGGTTTATGAATGGCAGAGCTTTATAGATTTATAAATCTATAAAATTCCATTTTAGGAGTTTCGTTTCTCTATGATTATATGTTACCAGTCTCTAAATGTGAAAGGCCAAGAGCAGAATGAGCTGGGAATATTTGTAGGGCTCTGGACCTAAATTTTGAGAGATTTAGAAGAGTGTAAAGACACTGGTTACCGTTTACAAGGTCTACCCTTACTAAAACAAAACATAAAACCGTAAAACAATATTCTAAATTCACAGGTCCGATTTAGCCAGGCTGATAATTTTTAATTATATATTTTGAATGACATAAGTCCTACATGAATACGTTTTGATTGTGAAAAAATAATATTACACAGAAACATGCAGAGTAAAAGCTTAAGTATTTTAGTTGCGGTTCCCCCAAAAGCAGATTCTGAGAAAATAACTTGAGTATAGGTATCATGGAAGAAACTCCTTGTTTTCCTCCTTTACTCACCGCTTCCTAAATACTTCTGTACTCCAAGTATGTGGGGTTTTTTCCCCATACTAAGCAATTCTCCAGTTCCCTGCAGACACCAGCTGGGTGTTCTATTCAGTTCACTTCTGACACAATCTACCCGGAGATAACATCAGATCCCACAAGCTAAGGGCTCAGTCCCACAAGACTGCCGCCCCACTTCAGATGCCAACTGCACATCCAGGTTTTCCACCTGGGATCCTGACTGACTGGTTGTAAATCAGAGGTTCCCACAACCGCCTCCTCAGGTTTGGTCATTTGCAGCATGGCACACAGAGCCAGGGAAAACAGTTTACTTACTAGATTACCACTTTGTTACAAAGGATACAACTCAGAAACAGCCAGATGGAAGAGATACATAGGAGAAGGTGTGAGGAAAGGAGCACAGAATTTCCACACCCTTTTAAGGCACACCACCTCCACGTGTTCACCAACCCAGAGCCTCTCCAAACCAGTCCTTTTGGGTTTTCGTGGAGACTTCATTATGTATGCATAATTGATTAAGTCATTGGCTGTTGGTGATTAATTCAACTTCCAGCCTCTCTCCCCTCTTCAAAGGTTGAGGGGTGACACTGAAAATCCCAACCCTCTAATCACTTGATTGGTTCCCCTGGCATCCAGCCTCCAGCCTGTGGTTATCTAGGAGCTTTCCAAAAACCTCATGAACATAAATGTAAGTGTAACAGAAAAGGACTTGTTGTGAATAACAAACACACCTTTATTTCTCTTATTACGTAGGAAGTTACAAGGGTTGAGGACTCTGTGCCAGGAATAGAGGTGAAGAACAAACATATGTATTTCTTATGATAAATCACAATATCACAATAGGTGTTTTAACTGGGAGGTGAAGAAAGTGAGATGGAAAGGGCAAGAGAGCCAATAAAGGGTTTGTCAATAAATGGGTTACTATTGTAGACCACTGAGGTTTAATTTTGTTGGGGAACCTCTGGAGATCCTGTAGAATTGTAGAAATTTGCTTCTGAATTGTCCCCCTAAACGTGATTATTTTCCTTGATTTATTTATTTAGTCCTAGGCTAATCAATATTGTACTGTTTTATTCTAGTGGTATAAGATGTTTTGATTTCTAGTAGGGAAATTCCCTTCCCCATTGTTATTTTTTTTTGAAACCTCATCATATTTATAAATGTTTTTATTCCCTGTAATTTTTAGAATAAGCTAAGGGGATTTGGATCAGAATTTCTTTATCATACCGAGTATTCCTAGTCAGGAACATGTCTCCATTTAGTTCGGTGTTTATATGTTTGTAAAGGTTCTATTTTTTACATGGGTTTTGTACATTTCTTGTTTCATTTACTCATTATTTTATAGCCCTTATTGCTACTGTGAATGGGATCTTTATAATATTTTTAAAACATGTCATTATTAGTGTGTAAGAAGGCTGTTTATTTCTTCAGGTTTATCATGTATGTATCCAGCCACCTTACTAATTGGTTATTGACAGGCAAATTTTTACCCCTTCACATTCTCGCCTTTCAAACTCTCTTTTTAGCAGTAAGAGACACAATTTGGCTACTCTTTCCCTCATCCCTTATTTCTGGAGATTAAAGATTTCTGACTTTTAACTAGATTTTACTTACCTTTTGGGATCTTGCAATCTAATTTCCACTACTGCCACTACACAGTGCTACCCTGGGATACACTTTTCCACTTACAACATTCTGGCTCAAATATGGTTAAATCTTTTTTAAAAGTGTAGGATTTTTACCATAGCACTGTTTACTTACTTTTAAAAACCATAAGCACTTTTTAAATAAAGAATGTCTCTTCCCAAATACCAACATATTTCTTTACACTGGAACTGGATTTGATCTTCATTATTAACTCTATGGACATCAAGAACAAGAATAGCTTTTAGGGAAAATGTCCTTGCTATTGAGTTTATATTAATAACCCACATAATCTGTAATATAATATATTGTGTTCTTCAAAAATTCAAATATAAATTTCTCCTAATAATGTGTCTTTTTTAGGTTCTTGCCCCAGTCCATACCAAGTTCTTGTTACCTCACCCTTTTAAATAAATCTTTACACACAACTATCTGGGTTTCTGAATTTAAGTAGTAATACAGCATTGTCATCAAGAGATTTGAAATTAGATGGACCTGAATTTGAGTCTTGACTCTACCAAGTATTAGATGTGTGAGTGTGAGAAAATTATTCAGCCTCTTTAAGCTTTTGTTTTCTCTTTATAAAATGCTAATTATAATAATATCCACCTATAGAATTGTCAAGATTAAATGAGCTATTTTTTGGCAATTAGTACATATTATTATTTCTATTGCCACAGTTCTTATTTTCCTAGGCATTATTTGATATCCTATTGTTTATGTTAAATATTTTGAGTTGATCAAATAAAATATAAAATCTTAGGAAAATAATGAACTCTGAGATTGATTTTACAATACTATCCACTTCCTTCTAATATTCTAATCAGAATCTCACTGGTTCCAAGTTTTTTACTAAAACTTTTTATCCTCAACTATAAGCAAGAGATGAGTATTGATATCAGTAGGAGTCCAGACTTTGAGTCAAGTAATTTTTATTTTTTTCAATGGCATGGGTCACAAGAGACTATTTCTTTCAAAATATAGAGTTGAGGAATAAAAGATAAGTAAAAAGTCAAGCTGTGTGAGGCAGGAATTGGAAATACCTTGTACTAAGCCCTAAGAGATAAGTGACTTTGTAACATCAAAATAAATGACTCAGTGTGCTCTTTTGCTATAAATTCAGGCTATACTAAATGACTTGTAACTCCTTTGCCACACCATACAGTTTTACTGTTTCATACTATTTCATCTTCCTGGAATTCCTTCTCTCTACTTAATGTCCATTTAGTGGATTCTCCCCAAAGAGCCAATATACTACGTGTGCTTTCCTCATGCAGTTTTTCAGGTTTTACTCTTAAAGATCATCTTCATCAGACATCTTTTGTAAAGCCCTTTCTAGTCTTTCAGTTCTAGTTTCTAGTGCTTATTATACTGAATTATTACTTTTATTGTCTATGTCCTATAGACAGAAAAGGGGCCACATACTAAACCTGACAAGCTCAAGAGAGGCCAGCATGGCAGGCTGTATAAACTCAGAGACTAAAATTAACCACATAGGAATGGTCTGAACATCAAAATTCCTAATAAAAGCGGGTCCTGGCGGGTAGTCATGTCCTGGGCCTGTATCTTCCTTGACAAAGGTCAATCTTTACCTTTAATAAGCCTGTCTATTGTCTTTTTGCGTCTAAGATAACATATCTGGAATGTTAGAGTAATCCTCTTTCCAGGCCTCTCAGGGCATAACCCACCATGCCAGAGCATGAGACCACAGAACCCCTTCCTGTTATCTTATTCCAGGAATACCATCTCTATGTGCTATAAATGTTAATTATTAATATTTACATAATGTTAATGTTAATTACCCTGTACTCACCAATGTAAAAGAAGTATGCATGTGGGGGTGGGGGAGTGGGGCAGCAGATTGGGGGAGGAGAAAAAAAAAGAAAATATATTGGTTTCTATTTTATCTAGCATTTTAGTTGTTTTCTGCAGGAAAGTTACTCCGTTTCTATTGAGTATACTTTGAAATTTTAAAACTATTTCCCTGAAGAACACCTTTGATGCTTCCTAGACCAGATCTTGCACCTGGATAACATGAAACTAATACTGTCAATAACCTGGGAAAGTAGCCAATCAAAGTCTAAAAATAAAGTGACTCATTTGTTTGGGAAGACTCACATATCTCAACTGAAATCACAGTTAGATAGAAAAATGTCAGATTGAGATGGCAAAAACTCTCCCTATAATATAGAGACCTTTAAGTTGTCAAATGTATGTATGATATCCTTGTAAGCTAAATTTAGCCTTTAGAGCACTAATTTCTCTCTGAGATGTATAAAAACTCATCTAGCCTGATAGTTCCCTGTTGGCTGGACCTCTGAGAAGTCAATTATTCTCACCAAAGCTAATTTTAATTTATGCACATGAAATTACTCCTGAAATTTTTATGTGATTTTTTTATAGAAGTTGTAACATCAAATTAAAGGGCTAATGACTTCAGAACAATGATATAAAAACTGATCCTGAGTCACCAAATTGCCAAAGAAACAGACGTTTTGATTATGTGATATCTTTCACTAAGAAATAAATACTATATTTATTCTTATTCTTTATTATATCCCCAGTGCTTATTGTAGCACTGGGCCAGGCACAATGGACAACAATCAATAAAGGTTGAATACATTAAAAAAAAAAAAGACATATGTGTCTCTCCATTTTACTTTTTATCCAATCCCAGAAGTTTCCCTGCTTTGCTTTCTCCCACCACCTTAATCTACCACCAGTGGATTTCATGTAACCCTGTTTATGTCTCCTCCTTTGATTCTAATGTATAAAATAAACTGTAAAACTGCCCTTCTCGGGAGCTTTTTCTCAATCTGTTGAGAATTTGCTTCCTGGCAATTCTCATCAGTTTGGTTCAAACAAACTCTATAAAATTCTCTATAGGTTTGGACATTTCTTAGGTCAACAGTTCCTTACATTACGGTGAGCCTTACCTCCCATCACATATTTGGCATCTAGAGATAAGTAGTAAATGTGTGTTAAATTAACTGACACTTATACAGTATCTGTATACCTTGACTTACTAACCTTGAAGCTTCTGAACTATTTATTTAGCCGTCCATTAGTCCAGTAGACTTTTAAGGCTGTAGCAGATAGTAAAGTGTCTTCTACTATAATAAATGATGGTTTTATAATGATCAATGACTTCACAGAGATTTACTCTGTATACAGGATAAAGCAAACTCTACGAACATATTTTAAAATTCATAGTTCTAAAAATGTTTTCTCATCCATAAATAAATAACTTCTCTAATTTAGGAAATAAAATTTAAATTTTGGATACAAACATGACTTTAAAATATATTGCACTGCTGTGATTGAAAAGAGACCGAGGAAAGGGCCAGCCTCCTTCCACATGTAGGAAACTGTCCAGGTCATGGCTTCCTTACCACACTGGCAATAGGAAACCAGGAAGTGGAAGAGAGGCCAGGAGGGCATGCTGCACATGGTGCCCTGATCTACTAGTAAACTGTGGCTCCACAAAAGTAAGATTCTGACTGATAGGGTCAGTAACTCATCTCAATCGTTACTCAGAGCCCAGAGGTACTCAAGTGTTTCCTGTCAAGACTCTCAGTGCTCTCATCCCAACCTTGAGCAGAATTCTATCTTCCCTGTGTTTTGAGGTAAAAACAGGAGAAGAGAGAGAAGATGCATAATGTTTGCATTTTGCAAAATGTTACTATATCTGTGGATGAGGCTACTGCTGTGATTTAGGCAATTCAGAGGTTAAAAAAAAAAAGAATGTGAAATCTGGCTATAAAAATTTTTAAAGCTTATTGCACTCTATTTTAATATTTTAAATTAGGTTATAATGTTTAAGATTAAAAGTAAACATATTTGCATTCTGTTTAATCCCTCTGCTAGATTTAGATGTTCTCACTATGGAATGTCTTCTGCTAATAAATATACTGCATCTAAAACTACAATTAATTTGCTGTTTCCTCTAATATGATGTGCATACACTTTAATGAAATTTCTAGAAAATTATGTTTCAAGACTATACGTGGCAAATGAATTAATCATTGTTATATCATTAAATGAAGAGAGAACAATTTAAACCTAAACAAATATGCCTCTAGTTTTGCTACCAAAAGTTATCTAAAACCAACCTGTAATATCTTTTTTTAGTTTTTTCAAAAATTGTATCTTGAAAGACTTTACATTTCCCCTGTTTTTACCACCTGCTTTTATCAACTGGGATAGACTTGATGATAGGATTAAGTTATATGTGCCATTTTTTTTTAAGTTATTGGTTTGTTGTTGTTTTTTTTTGGTTTTTGTTTTGTTTTGTTTTAAAGATTTTTATTGGGGAATTGGGGGGATGAGAACAGTAGTGGGGGAATTGGGGGAAGGGGAACAGACAAGTTGCTGTCTTTTTGTTCTTCAGTCTAGTGGAGGATGTTGCTTCACTGGCCCAAGTTGGCACCATCATTGTGCTCTTCCCGGGCGAGGCAGATCAGTCGCCGGCTTCTGGACGGCTGCTCACTGCGGCTGCTGGCCGCTCACACTGGCTGCTGGCTACATACGGCAGCCCATGGCAACCCACTGCCACAGGGGCTGCAGCCTATGCCGTTGCCACGGCTGCCCAGCTCCAGGTTGAGCTGTTGTTCAGCATCTTAGCTGTAGAGGGCACTGTCACTGGCCCTCATATGTGGGATCCGAACCAGGGCCCTCTGGCATCCCAAGCCAGTTCTTAACCATCGCGCCACTCGGCCGGCCCATATGTGCCATTTTTAAGCACATAAAATATTCAAGTCTGTTTACAAATATGGTTTGTAAAAAAACAACAAAAAATAACTCTCAAAGCTGAAATGTAAAATTTTTCATCTGCAAGCCTCTTTTGGTAAAAGAAGATAACTAAATTAGAAGGTTTGCTGCTATGAATATAAATGTCAATTAATAAACATATTGTTTTTGTAATTGCTCTACTCTATATTTACTCTAATTAAAAGATTAAATTAAAGCCCAGAAATAGTTCAACCACTTTTATGTTTTTGGCAAAGTAGAAAATAATGACATCTTGCTGTTTCCTTTGGATTACTTTCACACTGAAAGTTGCATAGCATAGTATGTTCATTAATTCCCAAGACTATGATAGAAATTATTCTTATAAAATGTTATCTATCCAGTTATCTTTTGGCAATCAGTCAAAAGAATATCCTTTAGGAAACACAGCAATTAAAGGGATTAACAATGAAAAGATATTCAAATTTCATGGTTAAAACAAAAAAGCACGTAATTTATATCAAAGTACTTTGAAAGATATATAGTGTGGTACAAATGTATAATAATAATAATTTATGTATTTTTAACTTTATTTTTCCTGGTGTCTTTCCTCCTATTTAGTAGGGCTTCTTTATGCCTCATGTGATCCCTGTTCTACTTCTTTATCTCTTAGTCAATCCTACCAGGCAGAGAATAAGAAAAGAATAAGGAACTAACCAGCACTGTGTTAGGTACTTCAAATAACAATCATTTAATCTCAGGGCATGGAAAAATCTGGCTAGATAGGCCAGGTGTCTGTGGCTCTTCTGACCATAGGTGAAACAGGTCATGGTTGTTTTGTTTGTGTAGGCCTTTGTTTTGATGTCCTTATCTCTCTGTTAGCTTCTTTACTGCTACTTCAATGATTTTGAATCATTTAAACAAAACAATAAGCCATAATTTAATGATTAGACTGAAGCAGTCTTTAAGAATCCTCAAGCTCAATCGATCCTTTATTGTAGAAATAAAGAAACGAAGGGCTACTAGGAGGAGCATGACAAGAACTCAATACCACAAGCAACAGTCAACTTTCCCCTGTTCAGTCCTAATTTACTACTCCATTTAGCATCTGGAAGCGTTCAGACAGAGTACGTCCAAGGGCTACCATAGCATGAAGAGGGATACTTAGCAGAGGGTGTGTGTGTGTGTGTGTGGAGGGGAGATACAGAGACACAGAGCCAGGGACACAGAGACAGACCAGCACCCCTGGGAACAACTGGGGAGGGAGAAGAGTGAGGAAAGATTTCCTGCAGTGATTGACACCTAGGATCAGTAAGGAGTAATCCAGGCAAAGATGAAGAGGGAAGGGCATTCAACTCAGAAAAAACAGCATATAAAAAGATACGAAAGGTTCAGAGAGCATAGTGTGTGAAACTAAATGGGGGAATTAAATCGACACAAGAAATGGCCAAAGGAGGAGTATCTTTGAAATTTTTATTACTTCTAAGGAAAATATCACCATTATTATGAAGACTCAAGAGGTAAATTCTTCTCAGAGTCCTGAAAGGGTTTTTTTTGTTTTTGTTATGATCGTGTATTTTCTTTAATTGTCCTGTGGGATTCCCATATCCCTTCCCCCTATGTTTTTCTTTTTTGCCATGGCTACCAAGAAGCTTAGTGCTTAGTTTTATATTTAATGGTGGTAGCGAAAAAGGTCTAGGTGTGGAGGTGAGGATCTCTTTAAGGCACGGCACTACCTTTTCTTTGTCTTGGTATTTCCTATAAAAGTTTATATAAAGGAGCATTAATAAGACCTACAAATAGGACAGTCTTTGTTACAAAGTAAGTCAGTCCAGTGCTTGCTTCAGCTATACGTATACAAAGTAGTCCACAAGAAACCCTTAGCTTTCTCCCAGAGTTAAAAATCCATATCTAAAGGCCTGAGACATTTATCACTGTGGTTAATTTAATATAATGTACAAGAGAGATGGAAGGTTAGTGAAAACTGAGATGAGTTTGAATGTGTAAACTAAGGCAGGTCTACTTCTTATTCTTTGACCTTTGTCTCTGGTCTTTGATGTTATAACAATGATCAAAGAGCAGTTTGTGATGAATTTATCCAATCCCAGAAGTTTCCCTGCTTTGCTT
>NW_017731516.1:2993721-3013551 GCF_001890085.2 Hipposideros armiger
AACAGGCAATCTTGTTGTTACACCAGCTGAGCCATCCTGCCACCTGTTGGCAGCTCAGTGACAGCTCAGCTTGGGCGCAGCGTTACTGGCCCATGTGGGAATAGAACCAGCAGCCCCATTGCTCAGAGCTCACGCTCTTAAGCCAACTCTTAACCAACTGAGCCACTCAGCCGGCCCCTCTTACTACTATATTTGTTTATATTTACTGACTGCTTGCTACACTTAACACCATACATATATTACATTATTTAATTCTCACAACAGGCTGATGACAGCCTGATTCATGTAGCTAGTAAAGTGACAGAGCTCAGATTTATATCCAGGGCTTTCAGAGCCAAGGACAGGAGCTCTTATCCACTAACATGGCACTTTCGAGCCAGCATTTTCTCCTCGGTGAAGCTTTCTCTGAGTCTCACATGTAGACTTGGGCTCTCATCTCACACTGTTGATTAAGCCATCTGCAATAAAAGCTTTTATTATATTTTAATGCACTGGGACTTTGGTACCTTCACTCTCTAACATTCTTATTTCTTTCATTTTCTATGTTTACTATAGTGGCTATAACATATATTATGGACTTGGTAAAGATTTGCCAATGGAAAATATTAATAAAATAGATGGAAAAATTAAGCATTCTGTCAATTTTTCCAACCATCTTACAAGGTATGTAGGTTCATTGATCTAGCCCATTCATGGGTAAGGAAGCAGTTCTTTTAATTCTTTGCAAGTGTGTGTTTAAAGGTGGGGGTATAAGGTAGGATTAACAACTCAGCATTTGGGTTTAGACAGCTTGATTAGAATCAGGCTATGCTGTTTTTGACCTTAGAAAAATTACTCTGTCTCTCTAAGCTTTAATTTCTTCATTCATAAACTGTGAGATAATACTAGTACCTAGTCTTTATCCACAGTTGTTGTAAGGATTAAATGAGATAATACATAAATCAGTCTCAGCAAGCATCTGGTAACTTTTCCATTTTTGCAATCCTATACGTGATATATGTTAAAAATGTGCTAAGGCTTGGGGAAACAGAGACAAATGAAACATCACTCCTGTTCTCAAGAAACTTGCAGCTTATTATGGGCTATAACTGCCATGGGGGTTAAGTATAATATTGAATTGTGTACATGTTATTATCAGCGCACAGTGAAGAGAGGGCCTATTTCTTCCTTTGACAATCAAAGGGCAGTTGGGAGAGGGAGTATCTGGGAGCTCTCTGTTCTTTCTTTCTATTTTTCTGTAAACTGAAAACTGCTCTAAGAAATAATGTCTATTAATTTAAACAGACAAACACATAAGATCAGGGGAAACTTCTCAGAAGGGTTTATGTGACAACTGAGTCTTAAAGGACACTGCAGAAGAGGACATCTGAGGAAATGGCACGAGTTGAAGCCTGGAAAGGTAGGCTGGGTGCAGACATATGTTTGGGGTTCTCTGATATGTCATTGTTTTTCTATTGTAAGGTCATTTTCTAATCCTTGTGGAATATTACTAATAAAAATATCTTATATTTTGTGTTCCTTAACATATTGTTATTAATATTTCCATTTAAAAACTAAGTGGTATTATAAATTATCTGTTAAAATTAAACATAAATAATTTTTGAAAATATCTGTAATGTATGTGATAAGGGATTCATATTCTTAATTTTCAAGGAACCCTAACAAATCAGTAATAAAAAGACAGAAATTCCATGGGTAAAATACATAAGCAGTCAATTCACAAAAGAAATAAATATAGCTAACCAGTACACAGACTGTTCAACCTCATAGGAAAGTAAAGAAATTCAACTTAAAGGAGACACCATTTTCACTTACCAAATTGGCATTTAAAAAAAAAATATATATATATATATGTATATATATATATATACATATATATATGTATATATAATATATTTGTTTATTGGTTTATTACAGTCACTACTGGCCAGAGTTTAGGGAAATGGGCATCATCACAAAGACAATTGGCAATAGGTATTACAAGGCTTTTAAAAAGCCTTAAAAGTGCTCACTGCTTTGACCCAGCAATTCCACATCATGAATCTACCCCATGTAAATGAGCATATATGTGAACATGGATTTCATAGCACAGGTTCATTGTAGCAACAATAATAAGAAAGAAAAACTGGGGAAAAATCAGCATCTAACAATAAAATATTGATTAAATAAATAATTGATACATCCATATGAGATGCAGTGCATCCTTGAAAATGATTTTATAGGAGGATATTTTATATCATGAGGAGATATTGATAATATAATCTAATTTTAAAAATCAGATTATATAGTATACAACTATATATAAATAACCCTATTTTAGTTATGCATACATAGAAAAAACTCTAAAAGAATATATGCTTATAAAGAATATGAAACTAATTTATAATTGACCTCTAGGTGGTAGAATTCCAGATAATTTTGGGGTCAAAATTAGACAAAGATATGAAAAGACAATTTTGTTTTGGCGTTTTTCTTTGGTGTTTTTTACTTCTCCTTTCTATTCCTCTTTCCCCATCTTCTTGGATACACAGGGCACTCAAATGCTCTACCCTTTCTCCTTTAGAGGAAAGTCTGTTAAATTAAGTCTAATTTATAAATGTATTATCTCCCTCAGGGTATTTTGTTGTTAACGAGGGACTTGGGACAAAGTCAGAGGAATATATAGTCATTTTAGAGACATATGAACCTGTAAGCAGTATAAAGTGTTTATTGAACACATGTCTTTTGCTGCCTCTGTAAGATAATTTGATGGTAGAATGAGCACTGAATAAGTGTAATGAGCATAGGAGGTGTTTTTTTGAGCAATAGTACCCATATAATAGTATTTCAGTTTCCTTTTGTGGAATTACCACTCCCCTATTAAGTGAAAACTCAATGAGACCATAAATCAAGGTACCTGCTGAGGAGTGGGCAGATGACCTAAAGGTCAACCTGACTCTTTCTTCTGGTTCTTTGACTCATTAAAGAAAGGGATGGGGGAAAACATCCATTGGTTCCTCTTGTTCTATGAAGGTCCCTGTCAAAATAGTTGAACAATTCCCATTCCTGATACCACTGACACTGTCTGGGTTTTGTCCTTTCTGATCTTGGCACCCCAGGCTTTGCTTTACTTCTGTGAGCACTCCACTGTCTTCCAGGACCTTCCTTAGCCAGGGAGGCTTCTGTTGCTTACAGCCATAGACCCAGATCTGATTTATGGTATCAGGAGACAAGATGGCTCCCTGTGAAATACTTAGCTCCTCTCGTTTTTATTTTTTTCATGTGTGAAAAGGAAGTGGTTGGACTACATGGTTTCTAATTTCTCCTCTAACTGTAGAAAGAAAGAAATATATAAGGCTAGCTTTCCTTAGAAGTCTTTAATAATTCTGAACATATGCCTATGCCTATTGCTAGATGAATAGGTTGGGGGCTAATGTACTTCCCCATTAACCATGACTTCTAATTTTTGGTCTCTTAGCATGCCTTCAGCTCCTGGGCTCCCGAGTCCATTTAAGGTCGTTTAAGCAGAGGCCACATCTGTGGTATCTGAATTATCTGGCTAAGCATCCTCAACTCACTGGATATTTGCCAACCATATGCTAGATCAGCGCCTGTCAGAATGGCCTCATTTTGGAAAGACTATTTAAATGACAAGAGAAATTACATCTGAGAGAAAGGAAAACATGGGTAAAGAGCCAAAGGAATTGGCACAGCTGGGTATCATTAGCAATGACCAAACCTTATTTAGTATAAAAAGCAACAGAAAGTGAGATGGGGCATATGTGTGTGTATGTATATGCCTGTTTATATATGTATGTGTATGTTTGTATATATGTACGTGTCTGTGTAAGAAAGTACATGTGTAAACATTTTTTTTTAAATCCTGTTTCCTGAGCCTGCTTTCCCCCCTCACTTCTAACCTGAACTTTTCTACTGCATCCCTGTGGGAGCGTTTGAAGTATTGAAACCATCTTAGAGTATCACAGTCTTTGAAGCAGACTTTGATGCTGCAGACTCAGAGGAGGGGTAAATAATTACATTATTAACAGGAAAAAAAAAGTGCAAATACTAAACAGCTGCTGGAGAATCTAAAAACTTTGAAAAACAGATCAATGAAAGATCCATATCTTTTTTCTCCAGTTATTATATATTTTATAATGATTAATTTCCTGAATATAATACCTTTGTTTTAGAAAATAATAACTTGGAAAATAAATGAAGTATAGATAAAGAAACAAATAAATATTACCTATATTCTTACCACCCAGAGATATCCACTATTAATATTCAGGTGTATTCATTTGCAGAAGATGTTTTTAATGGAATAATCCAAATTTAGAATTACTGGAGCCTAGTTTGGGAATTCTTCTAATTCTGAACATGCAGTTGGTCTCTAATTTGCTAAATAGAAACAAGACAAGCAGCTCTTAATTTAGCTTTACAAATAGACCTTTAAAATAATTGACTGCAGATTTTCTTTTAAAAGCTTAAATTTGTTGTTTTACATTTGCCAGTCCTCCAAACCCACTCGCTTTAACTTACTCTACTGTACCAATCTCTGCTCACCTTCAAGGATAAGCCAAAAGCCCCCACAAGTTCCCAAATCCATAGCACATGTCAAAATAGGAAGTGAGTCAGTGCTAATCGTTGGACATACATGGCAAGTCCCACACCAAAGGCTTTTTATGTGTCATCTCATTTACTCCTCACAAAACCTTATGATAAAGATACTACAATATTAATATGCTCATGTTTACTGATGAGAAAACAAAATCTCAGAGAAATTTAGTGACTTGTTCAACTACAGGGAAAGTTGACATTTCAGCTCCAATCTTCCTGATCCCAAAGCAAAAGTGCCACTGCAGCATATCAGGGCAAAGAACAGGCATGCCTGAGCAAAGCTGTAAAAACAGAAGCCTGTGTTTACAGCTTTCAATTCCCAGCCAGGTGGAGCCCTTTTTGAAAGCAGTTTTTGATAAGAAGAAGGGTATCCATTAAGAGCTTTCTGTGTTAAGATGGGTAAGATAGTTTGACCCTTGTTATGTTCATAGGGAACATTGACCTTTAGAACATTAGAGGTGGCATTGAGAGCTATACTAAATATAGTATGATCTAATTTAATTCCTTCAATTTACAGATGAAAAACAGGCCTGGGAGGTGAGGTTACAATTTCTTGGCAATAATAGAGTATGGTTTAGAATCTGGGTCAGTCCATTCTCTCAATCTATAGCTTTCAGATCATACCGAGGCCTCTTTGTCTCAGAAGGTAGATGAGTCTGATGAAACAAAATGATTTCGAATGGACTTTGGAGGATATTACTTTTCCATCTACTAGGTGACTTTCTCTAGGTTCAATTTGTTTAGGCCAAGGCCTCATGGTGACTAATGTTTACTCTCAAGGCTTTGTCCATTTCTGATACTTTATTAACAGAATCACATGAGATTCAAGCAATTCATATCTCTAAGTTTTAAAATTCCCATGTGAAACTTTTTCTGTACCATCTGTCCTATGTGTTGTTTTAATGTATATGGAACCACTTAAGGCAGAAGTTATACCCGAAATGGTTTCGTGTTGTAATGTGTGTTCTTTTTCTCTATTTTGCTCTTTGTTTCAATTTTTAAAGTGAAAAAATATGCTGAACACAAAGAGTAATCAAATGAAACAATAGTATAAAACACAGTCCCTTCATGTAGTTTAGGGGAATAAGTAATATAGAAAGTAAAAGAATAAATTGATGCATATAGATTTACATTTGTCTGAGTTTTTATGACCAGCTCTCAAAAATGTTTACCTTAGAAGAGTTCATTCTGAATTTCTCCATCAAGAATTCAGTGGTTCTCTTCGATCTAGAACTCAAGGCCATTACTAAAACCACTCTACCTTAGTTTTGAAGATACTTGTGTCTTTCCCATTGGCTTTGACCTTAAGATTGATTCTGAGCCTATGAGAGTGACTACTTAAAAAAAAAAATTAAGTTGCAGAAATAACAAAAACATTTCTTGTTAAGATAGAAATGATGAGAACATTATGTCCATTTAGTTTTATTCTGATAAAGTGAGCTGGAATTCCCAGAAGACTGAGTAAGAATAGACAGTGAGGGCAGATGTTATCAGATTTGTAGATGTACGAAGTAATTCTGTGGATGTCATTTGACTAAGTATATGTTTTGCAAAACTAAGCTCTGTCAGCACCACACCTAGAACATTTACTATAGTATACATTTCAAATAAGTACATGTGGATTTTCTACATTGATGCTTTTTCTTTGAGTTTGCTAAAGGCTTGGGTTGTGTTAAATGAAATGCAGAGAAGAATATCTAAATGCTGAATGACAAATGAGGATGACTGATGCCTATAATTTATGCATCTAGGAATCTAATCTATCATTACTTTGGAAAGAAAAGCATACTGTATGATTAAGAAATGACTATCTTTATAAACCTCTTGCATTTAAGAGTGTTCATAAGCTAAACAAATTCATTTACATTTAGGTATGTAATACAAAATGGATATTTGTTCTTTTTTAAATTGAAGTATATTTGGTATATAACACTGTATAAATTTAAGATGCTCAACTTATTAATTTGATACATTAATATACTATAATATGATTGCCATTGTAGCAATAATTAGCACCTCTATCACAATTCATAATTATCATTTCTTTTTAGTGGTTGAAATAATTAAGTTTAGGTCTCTTAGCAAGTTTGGTTGTTATTGTATAATTCAATATTGTTGGCTATATTCACTATAGTTTGCATTAGATCTCTAGATTTTATTTACTACTTGTTGCAAGTTTGTACCTTTAAACAACATCTGTCCTATCCCCCGATCTCCATCCCCTGGTAACCACCATTTTACTCTCTGTTTCTATGAGTTTGTCTTTTTTAGATTCTACATATGAGAGATACACACAGTATTTGTCTTTGTCTGTCTGACTTAGCTCACTTAGCATAAAGTCCTCAAGGTCTATCCATGTTGTTGCAAATGACAGAGTGTCCTTCTTTTTCATGGCTAAGTGGCATTCCATTTTATTTATACAGAGGGTGCCAAAAAAATGTATACACATTTTAAGAAAGGAAAACTGTATTAAAATTGTAATATTCAATATATACTGATAACAAAAGATGAATACAAGTCACATTTGACTTTTGCAATTACAAGAGGTGCTCAAAGTGGTTACCATAAGCATCCAGACACTTCTGATTATGGCGAACTACTGCTTCAGCAACGTTGACCAAAGTGTCCACTTGTGTACACTTTTTTGGCACCCTCTGTACAACATCTGTAGGCAGAACCCTAATTTCCAGAGTAGACAGACTAAGTAAGCAAAGACCCATTTGCTGCTACAGCTAAGTAGAGTTGACATCACCACAGATTTTTCTGTACCTGATTTCCTCCTTTACCTCATTCTCCTTTTCTCATCCTACATACACTTTGCAGGGTATTTTCAGGCAGTTTTGTAAAAGAGTGGTTGAGTGGGCCAGTCCTTCATATCTGTTTGCATGCCTTTGTTATTTGCCATTCAATAAGGTGAATGGATACCCAGTTGCTAACAGCATCATGTATGCTTGGGTTTTATGCCTATAGTTCCACTGATATAAAAGAATAGAGATCCCCATTTGACATGCAGTGCTCATTAATGAATTTCTCTATTTCTTACCCTGGAAGTTAATGACAGATGGTTGAGATTGCTTTGAATTATGAGGAAACTCTTTGAAATGAATGAAGTGGACTGATAACAAAGCATTCACCTGCTGATCACATCTCTTTTGTCTACATTTCATTAATTTTATATAATGCCGTGGCCATTGACTGAAGGTGTATTGTGCTTGTTATGCTAATGTGCAGTGGAAATAATACCTTTTTTAAATTCCCATCTCAAAGTATCCTGCATAGCAATTGAAAGTGATAACTTGAGCTTTACTAGGAGCTGTATCAACACCATCAGTATTGTTCACTTTTATAAAAAAAAAAGTAGTTGAAATGTAAATCCTCCAATTTTGCCTCATCTAATCACTTTTCTGTAATTGCAAGGGTAGGGTGAGAGGACCAGGAAATCGCCATATTTTGAAAAAGAAACTAGGGGCTTCCTTTGTGTGTTATGTTTACTTGCTGTAGACAAGTCAAACCATTGTCAGGCTCTGGGATAGGAAAGTTCCAAAAAAGTCTGAAGACCTCTCGTTGTGTCCTGAAACTTTAACCTTTTCTAAAACAATTACTGGATCTTGCTTTGACGCTCACTGGTGATGTGATATTTGGCAAGTCGGTTAACCTCTTCCTTCTAGGTTTCCTTATCTTGAAGAGGTGGTTATTGGAGTAGGTGATAGGGAAGATTCCTTTTAAGAAAGCATTTTTGAGTCTACTCTGGGCCTTTGTAGGGGATTTACAGGTTCTAACTAATTTGTGAGCTTTCTCTTAAAATAATAACACTCCACATTAATGTTTACAGTTTACAAATTACTCCCAGCAGCAGGTTTGTGCCTCATAACTAATAACTTATGATGCATAGTAAGCATATGTTTGTTGTGAATTAATGCATTCTACTATAAAAGCTGAAACCTTCCTAGCTCAAGTTTGGCTTTTTCCAAGTATTAGAATAATAATAGATAAGAAAAATATTTGACCTTCACTCATTTTCTTTTTGGACATGAGTTAATTGTGTCCATTATAATGGAAGGTAAATAATTTCTTAAGTGATTTGCAACAGGTAAAACGTGAAACGGCACTGGATTTGAAGATAGCAGCATTCATTCCTAGTCTGACTCTGCAACACAGTAGGGAAATTCCTATCTTTTATCTACAAAGTGGGCAGAATATCTTATCTTATATAATTGTAATACAAATAAAAGCACTTCATCATTTGCAAAACACTTTATAAATGTGAGATTTCCTCATTCTTTAGTTAACTTATACAACTCTATGTACTAGATTGACACCTATTAATTATTTCCCACCCAGGATTAAAATGGGAAACTGGAAAGGTTGATGGGCTTACGCTCACATAACCACGTGGAAAAGCCAGGGCAGCTATAAGAAGGTTGAAGTTCGCCCATCAGAAGTGAGTGAAACAGAAGGGCTAACCCTCCTAATCACTTTGATCACCTGAATAATCATGACTGACCAATTAGACTGGTCATTGATATCCATCATAAAGATGGCCATAACAGATGTGTTTAGCCCCACTATAGATACTTTAATGGAAACAAAACAACCATTAACAACATGAGACTGGAAATGAAGAAACCTGGCTTTCGACTCCTGTCGGTGACAAGGAACATGATCTAAAGCTAATCACTCAGCTTTTCTGAGCCCCATTTTCCACTTCTGTGAAAATATGGTTCAGAGTAAATGACTTCCATATTTCTTATTTGGCATTACTGCTGATTAACTGTTCCAGATATGCCTTCCAGTGGTGGGGCCAAAGTAGGTATTTTCTTTTCGTTCCATTTTTATGTCTTTTCAGATTTATCTGGAACAGCATTTTAAAGTATTCTTTATTTTGTGCTTACTGATCATTGCATTTTAGATTAGCCGCAATGTCAGTCCTGGCTTTTATAATTTGAGGTTTGAAAAGATGCTTCAAAAGGCAGTTTAAAGAAATTGATAATTAAATTTATCTGTTCATGATTCGGAGAATAAATTAGGCAGGTTCTTTTAACAGCAAAAAGGATTTTCTCAACATAGTCTAAATTAATAATAAACCAAATCGACTGTATTCTAAGGTTGTATAGCTAAATTATAAAATGGGACTAGTGATTTAATTAAATCAGATCAAACAAGGGTTTTCTTCAGTAGCACATCATTACCCAAGCTTAAAAATGTTTTGAAGGTGAGTAAAACAATATTCTCAGCTCATTTGTACAGAGAAATTTCGCTTAGGAGAACTAAACAAGTATATCACACATCCTGACAGTAAGACTGATAAGGCTGGCACACTGTCTTCTAAAAAAACTAGAGAAAGTGGCCTCCCTTGAGATGTGTAAATGTAAATCAACCTGGTGAGGCAATACAGGAATCAACCTTAAATAACTAAAGTGAATCAGGGTCTCCTTATGATATCACATACCCTGTCACCACTTACTCATTTACCTGTCAACCATCTTTGGATCTTATAAAAGCCAAATAAAAGCAAGAAGTGAAAACTCAGAGAAATGACTCAGGACTGAAAATTTTCTTGAGGTGGGATCAAGCAGGATAGGGGCTGAGCACTAGGCCTTGCAGCAGGCGACCCCTGGCAGCTATGCTACTATCTACTGCATTGTTACTGGTACAGAATCGGGGTTCTGTTAGCAGAGAAGATCAGGCAGTAGCTGTTGGTTAGGCAATGAACACTCTCACACATATTATCCAACATACTCATATCTGACTGACTTCCTCTGAGGGAGTACCTGTTCAATCAGGATTTTCAACTTTTACTCCCTTTCTTTGAAGCTACAGAGCGACTAGAAGAGAAAAAAGAAATCCATGCAGAATAGTAAAAAAGAAAAGAAACAAAAACAAAAAAAAACCAAACCACTTCTTTTACTTGAGCATTACTGAGGTTTTACTGCCATGGAATCACAGAACTCTGAAAAACAGCTTATAAACCACTGTTCTACTTTATCAATTTTTCTTAAATTGTGACATCTAAAAATAGAGACAAAATTTGGGGCAGTTTAGCATGCACAAAATTGATTTATTAACTCACTTGTTTATATCTTGTAGATGTTTTCTAAACCCACCTCCTCTTCAACTACATGCCAGACTAACCCAAACACTCTATCCCCTCAGTAAAACTTACTCATTGAGGCCCACAGTGCTGAAGATTCACGGCTAGGGAGGGTATTCTCTGGTATAGTCTACAAGCTTTCTCTCCCAGTTGAGCAATTTTGCTTACCAAGCAGTTGTGCTTACCCAAGCTGTTCATGATAATTGTACTTGTTACTGTAATGATGTAATTTGAATATTATATAATCAAAGAATTATGAATGAAAAAAATAAAAATGTTTTGTGAGCACTAAGTTGGCAAAAATTAACTCAAAATGGATCATTGGTCAAGATGTAAGAGATAAAACCATAAAACATCTAGAAGAAAACATGAGAAGTGATCTTTGAGACCTTGGGTTAAGCTAAAATTTCTTAGATGGGACACAAAAAGCACAAACAAGAAAAGAAAAAAATCAATAAATTGTACTTCATCAAAATGAAAAACTTGATCTTCAAAAGAAAAGGCAAACTATGAAGTGAGAGAAAATATTTGTAACACACATACCTGATAAAACACACATCCGTAATAATAAAGAATAAACAAAGAACTCATAATTCAGTAATAAGATAAACAATTCAATTTAAAATGATCAAAAGGGTTGAACAAGTAAGTAAATGGATGGTGGATGGTAAGAGCTAGGTTTCTCACTGTTGGAGAGGGAAGTTACAGATGAGCAAGAAGAGAAGGCTAGAATAAATCCTGTGGTACTGGATTAGAGTCAGACACATTTTATGTGTTACCCTAATATATGTACAAATGGATAGATACAGAACAATTATAGATCTGTGTGTACACATAAGTTAGTACACACAATAACCTAGTTCTGACTGCTAAGAGGGCACAGAGGATTTCAAGAATAGCTGGGCCTCACAAGAACAGGAAAGTGGACTCCACAATCAGGTCTCCTGAGAACTCATCAGGCAAGCAGGCGGTTTCTCTCTCTGCCTGACTTTCTCTGTGGTCACGTGGTGTCTTGACTATCTCATCCAATGCTGCTACATTCTTTAATTTTTCTTACAAGGCCCGTTCTGCTTATGGAACTGCGTGCAGATGGCTGCAAATGGCCACCAGCTTAAAGTCCCCATCAGTTTAGAGCTCAGTGCCCACCACTACCCAACTGACTTAATCTCTCTGTCTTTTAGATTCAGTTCTTCAGAGAATCTAATTGTCCTGGCTGGGGTCAGCTGTGTCTGGGAGCAGGGTTACTTGTGGCTTCATAGGTGCCCTGGCTCAGAAGGGCTCTGCACACTTGCTTTAATGTTCTGCTGTCATTGTCACGAAATTCTTAATTTTTGAATGAGGGCCCTGTAATAAATTACTAGCCAATTCTGTTGGTGGGTTTAGATGTGGGTTGAGATTTGGTGGTATGGGTAGATTCTCTTACAAGGAGATGCTGACGGATAGAGAATATTTGGTGCCCTGGTTTTCAAAGCTAGGCTTCTGCCTTCTTTGTACTTACATTTCTGTGTAGTGCATCTACTCAGAAAACATAGGCTCCTAATAGGTGTTAAGTTCTGTGCTAAGCACTGGATAACACTTGGTGAGCAAGACAGGTACAGTTTTTTCTGTCATGGAAATGAGTGTCAAGCCAAGTTTACCCGAGTCCAAGAGTTATGGCCTTGTTCTTCTACCAAAGACTACAGAGATTTTGAGTGGAGTTGTGTTGAATCTAAATATCAATTAGGAGAGAAGTAACATCTTAATAATATAGAGTTTTCTGGTCCATTTTATCTCTCTGTTACTTAGATTTTCTTTAATTTCTTTCACCAATGTTTTGTAGTTTTCAGTGTACCAGTCTTACATAAATTTTCTGAAATTTATTCTTAAATATTTCATGTTTTCATGCTAATTGAAATGTTAATTTCAATTTTTATTTTCCAATTGCTTGTTGCTAATACATATATATACAATTAATTTTTGTGTATTGACCTAGTATCCTAGCATTAGCCTTGCTAAACTCACATTTATTTTAATAGCTTTTCTGTAGATTATTTTGGATTTCCGATTTGAATTCTTCTGGATACTAGCTGCATAACCACAGTGTTTGCTGATAAAAAGATACTACGTGGGACTGATAAGTTAAAACTGAGTTATAATTTGATAAGAAAAATGAGAGTTTAGCTCAGTAACATTATTCCCATCTCCTCCGTATGCTTGATATTTATATTATTTTTAGTTCTTCTACTGTACAGCTTTATAACTAATGCATATTCATAACCCTCTATTTCTTGTTCCATCAATTCTCAATAATCTCTTTTAACTTCCCATTTTTTTAAGATGATGGTATGAATGCATCAATTTTTTTTGTCATGTTTTATCCTGTTTCCATACTCTACCTCCTGTCAATGAAACTAGATTTTTGCTGTCAAGGATGTTAAAATTTGTATTTTGTCTTACAAATACAATGAAATTTCCTGTAGTTTTCCATAAATTAACTCCCAAAATTGAAAAGCAATACCTAATATTTTTATTATAATGATAGTGAACATTTTTCAATGCCAGGCCAATTTCCTGTGCCAAAATTATATTTCCTTCTTTATAGAGTCAAAGTAATAACCCCTGGCCTATTTGAAGGAAAATGTTACTAGCTTTAAGGTCAAATATATAGTCTTGTTACACTTTTATTAACCAGTAGCTTCATTTTCATTTGTTTTGTAGTTAGACCATATCTTTCATGTGTTTCTGTTTTGTTTTGTTTTTCCTGGGGTTTCTATTTGCCTTTCTTTTTCCCCTTACATTATTTGCCTCTGTCATGTATATTTCCTATCACTGCTCTGACAAATTACCACAAACTTGGGGCCTTAAAAATAATACACATTTAGAGAGAATGGAATGACAGAGAAACACGGAGGGTGGTGGGTGAGAGTGGGGGTGAGTGTTGGTGGGGGAGGGGTATAATTTAAGAAGAAAGTAATAAAAAGAAAAAAAAAACCAATACACATTTACTACCTTATAGTTCAATAGGTCAGAAGTCTAGAATGGGTTGGTAGGGCTGCATTTCTTCTAGAAGCTCTAGAGGTGAATTTGTGTTCTTACTTTTTCCAGCTTCTAGAGACCATTCACAATCCTTGGCTCATAACCCTGTATTCCTCCAGCCCGTGTTTCTGTTGTCACACATCCTTCTCTTATTCTGACCCTCCAATCTCTCTGTTCTAAGGACCCTTGTGATTGCATTGAGTCTACCTGAATAATTCAAAATAATATCAAAATTTTAAGATCCTTAACTTAATCACAGCTGCAAAGTCCCTAGTTCATGTAAATTAGCTTATTTACAGATTCTGGGGACTAGGGTGTAGACATCTTTGAGAAGCCATGGTCATATATACAATATTTTCCAACTTTTCTATCATATTTTTTACTCCACCAAAAAAGTAAATAAACATTAGATGTTCAAGAGGGTCCTGGGAAATCAGGTTTTCTCTAGCATTGTTTCCAAATTTGTTTTTTCCTCCATGCTTTTCCTGGCACTAACCTTAATGTACAACAGAGAATTTACATTTTCAAGCCCTGTACATCTCCAGATTACTAGACTGTCATTCATCTTGGATATTAGTCAGAAAAAGCATTTTGAGCAAAAAATGCATGTGCTTCTCTACCCATTTCTAGTTCAGCTGAAAATTGTCACCTTCTTGAAGGAACCTACATGAGGCCTCAAAGTCAATTCAACATATTCTAACATCCACGTTTGCCCTTCAAAGTCTCTGAATGTTGCAGTCTTATTAAGTACGTATACTATGTGAGTTCCAAGATTCAACAGACAACTAACTGATATTAAGAACTAAAAGTTAACTTTTTAGTTACATGAAAAAGCCATTCAGTGTATACCAACTGTACTCTTGGTCACTGTGGTAATTCCATAATGAGTATAGTGATGAATTTAATGGGTCCATGATGGTTTAAAGAGACTCGATCCTGGAGTTTTATAGGGACAATTGAAAAATAGAATTTTTTTTCCCTTTAGGGTTTCTGTGCTGGTAGAGATGTCAGTTTGGAGCCGCTGGTGGCCATCCAGGTATCATAAGGGGAAAGCCGTCAGGTTTTGCCTGAGAGCAAAACCACCAAAGAGAAAAAGCAGAGTTCAGATTTGGAAAGACAGATTGAGTCCCAGTGACAGTTTTTCAGCCCCTTGATCTGGTTATGGCTAAAGCCAATTGTACATCTCAATTATGTAAGATCTTTTTCTCTTAAGCTAGTTTGCCTTGATTTTCTTCACAAGTTAAGAATAGCTATAAAGGTAAGAAATTTGTGGGGGCAGAGATATGGATCAGTAGTTAGTAATTTCAAATGTTCCTTGAGAAAACTTGAAGCTCTAATTTAAATCTCTTATATTTGCAGTTTCTGTCCTCTTTTCTCAAAAGTAGCAGTATAAAACATAGAATATTGCTTATTAGTGGTAATTTCTATTAGATGTTTATTTACTCATGTCTCAGAATGAAAGTTTTCAGTAAGAATTGGGTGACCATGACTTTCTAATGGAGAAAATAAAGTCACTTAAACTCTTTAAAATTCCCATTCACTTCACAGTACATTAGTTTTTAGCACACACACTACAGAATAAAACTAAAATATTCCACAGATAATTTTACTAATAAGGTGAAATCCATGCCCTTTTACTGGTCAATACTCTTATTGCGTACATAATTACTTCTAAGGAGAAAAAAAAAAAAAAGCACCTCATTCCGAACATCTATATATTTGCCATATAATCCTCTGGCTAGATTTTCTTTGGATTTGATTCTCAAAGATAGACTCTAAAGTTTTTAACTAAAGCTTAAAGAAAAAAAAAAAAGACTTTAGGTACCCAGGCTTTATTCTGAATTCTAGGGAGATGCTTCCTCCCTATGCTTTAATTTTTAACAGAAACCATCTCATCTCATCTCCAGTATCTACTTAAAAAATATTTTCCATACTCTGTTATCTGCTTACAAAATATTGGAATGGTTTGTCCAATGTGCAAATGAGTGACTTCTTAGGGCTGTCAGTAACTATATATGGTTTCCTCCACCCCCAAATTCCAGGGTAATCTCCTCTGAAGGTCTGATAGACTTTATGGAATTGTTTAGACACTCAGAGTGCTCTCGGAGCTGTGGGCCACAGAAAGTATTTCTCCAATATTACAATTTATCTGCGATATTTTTACTGCTATGTCCTCTAAACTGCTCAGGAAACCTATGTCAACACAGTTTGTTCTTGAGTACTTTTTGTTTTGTTCTGGAAAACAACTTTTGGATATGAGAGGTGGATAATGCTACACTCCCAGTTTCTACTTGGAGAGAGAGCAAAGGGCTTGGCGACTTTAGACATACATAGCTTAGTAGGTCCTTTGTCATTGTCACAGCAACATGTGCCTATTTCCTAATATTTGGGGATCCCATGCCTATCTATATTAGTCAGGGTAACCATCACATTAGGTTTGATAGAGTTGGCCCTGAGTTTGGTCCTGAATTTGCTCTGAAACTGCAAGCTCTCAGGTCCCTGAATTGGCCTGGTTACCAGGAGAGGTGGGGTGTGTGAGCAGAACCCATGGGGCAAGCAGGGGAACTCCAGACTGATCTTATATAGTTGCCCTCTGTGGGCAGGTCCACACACAGTCATCCCTCATCCTGAGCAATTTAGTGAGGAATTGCTTTATTCCAGAGCTATCACCTGAGAGTTCAGCTCTACAGGAATAAGATTTTGACATGGAGATGGTAGGAAGTATCCTTCTGAAGCCCAAGTGTACATGGACACGATAAAGGGCAGTGCTGGACGCCATGGGAACCTGGATTACAAAGGAAGAGGAGAAAGGAGAGGGGCCCAGAAAAGAGGTCGAAGGGCCCCGAATTCAGAGCCATTTGTGTGTCTCATAGTTTTGCTAACCATAGCTCTGTTTCACAGCGAAACCCTTTAGCAAAGGGTTAGGAAAAAACACTCTGAGTGCATTCCCCTCCCCACTTTGCTGCCTGTTTGGTTTTTCTTTGTGGTCACATCTGAGTTTACCTGATTGCTACATGCACAAAAGCGGTTTCATGCTGAGAGTTGTTACAAAGAAAATCAGTGAATCAGAAATAAACCAAAATGTTGGCATTTTAGTTCAAAACATTTATACGGTGCTGATGAAGAAACCCAGTCAATGTCTCATTATTTAAATGGAATATATGTCTAAAGACATTCCAAAAATCAGTCTTCCTTAGAGCCACAGATAATAATTTCTTTGACTGCTAGTTCTCTATCAGGCTTTTATTAGCAGAATACAAAGTAATTATAGTTGTCTTATTGGCTGGCATTATTTGAAAAAAAGTAATTGTCCAAAAAAAAAGAAAAAGAGAATATGCAGACAGACAGACTGATTTAATAATTTGTATATCAATTTTGCCTTTTGGGTGGCTGTTATTAACATATAAATTAACTTATAAAGCATATTCTGAGCAGTACATGAACTCTGGAATAATTAATCAGATAAAATAAAACTAAGCTTGAAAAGTCTCCCTGCACACACTGAAATTTCCCATAATTCAAAATGGAGAGAGAACTCAAGATTCTGAAATCATGTAAGACTGCCTCACCGTGCTAGGATTTTGAATAATTTCCAATAAAAGCATTTCTCTAACAGTTGGCCATGAATTGTTTGTCAAACAGGTCTGCAGAAGGCAGAAAATGCAAGCTTTGGAAGCTCTTCCTCCATGTCCAGGCATGCCACGTCCTGCTCAGCTATTTAGTACTCATACTCTTACTTGTAGCTTCAAAGGCCAGGGTGTAGATTCTGCAAAAAAGCCCACTTGAGAATAGACTTTTCACATCTACTAGAATAAAGCCCAGGAATCATTGCAGCAGCTCATGTCACCTTGTCTCAAATACTTCTGAAGCCCAGAAAGTGAATCATGCCTAAAAGGCCCAGGATAGAGTATTTAAGGATATTGTAGTATTTCTAAAAATATTTATAAATGGCCATGTACACTAGAGGGTAACTGATCCTATAATCAGTGAAGAGTCTTTCTTAATATTTTTTCATGATACTTTTTTTCAGATCAATTAGATCCTTCTCTGTATTTATTTATATTGGGGAGGAAGAGTTCCAAAACAGAAAATGTAATAAACTTCTATGATATTCACCACTAAAATGAACAAATGTTAACTTATATTCCCTTCAGTTCCTTCAGTTTGCTTGGTTTGTTCGTTTGTTCGTAAAGGATTAAAATCTATGTTTTCTTCACCAGGCCCATTTCTTCTCTTTTCAAAGGTTGGCATCATCTAATGTATGTATCCCAATTCTATTTTTGTTCTTCTACTATATTTCTGTTCTTTAACTTGGTTTTGTAATGTTTTCCATATATGTCTTGCCCAATTAAAAACTTTTTTATTATATTTCCTAATTGTTATTGCTAGTGTTGAAGTATGGTATTGTTTTTCTGTTTATCAATCTTAGATCAGATAACCTTTTGAACTCTTTCACTTTACAAGTTATCTGAAGGTTCTTTTGAATTTTCTAGGAAGGTAATCATCTGGTCTACAAATAAAAATTTTGCCTCTTCCTTTCCAATCCTTCTACCTCTTTTTCTTGTGTTACACCTTTGGTTAGGAACTTCAGATTAATGTTGACTAGTGGGATGACTGCAGGCATCCTTATCATATTTCTTATTTTAACTTATTTTACTGGAAATGCTTGTAAAGGTTTACCATTTAGACTAATATTTATTGTTAGTTTTGGATAGATTCACTTGATTAGGTAGAAGTTGCCACCAATGCACATTTTTTGAGGGGATTTTTTTCTTCTTTATTGAGAGGAACATATGGCATATCTCTGTCAACCTCTTAATGCAGCAAATGTAGTGATTTAATTTGATAGGTTTTTCTAATGTGAAATGTGAAATCATCCTTGCCCCTTCTTAGTCTTAATCTATTTGGTTGTGATCTATCTATCTATCTATCTATCTATCTATCTATATATATATATATATGCATATGCATATATACATACATATACTTTCAATATGACAATTTAGGGACCTTTAAATTAATTAATTATCATCCATTAAGCAAGTATTCATTGAGTGCTTCATGTGTGCCAGGCACTTAGGCAACAGAAGTACGACAGTGACCAAAATAAATTTTTTAGAAATCCTGATGAAAATTTGAGAGTGCTAGCACAGGCTCTCTCCTTGACCAAACACACCACACTGCCGTTTGGATTCTACTGCTACTAATTTTGGCATGATAGCACTCAGCAAGGTTGCCTCCTCAGTGATTCCACAAGGGCACAAGCTGCCCGCTTTCTGCCATTGCTCTCAACGAGTAGCAAATGAGCCAAGCCATAGAAGTTATTAGTGTAATATCTGGCACTTACTGAGCACTCGATAAATGTCAATTATGATTACAATTAGAATGATTATTACTACGTTTTGTGCAGGTATTGTGCTAAGTGACCCCTTGTTTCCTCTACCTTCCCAGCACCCTTGGATAGTATTAGTATCGAGGAATGTGGCACTGTGCTTGAGTCCTTCTGGCTCTAAATTACACACTCTTAATCACCATCCCCCTGTGACCGGAGGTTTAAGAGAGGACAAATCAAAGAAAGAGTTCAGGGATTCTGGCATCATTCTATTATCTCAGTGAAAAACAAGAGAACTTAGGATGCCTTGTGACATTTCTCATGTTGCCACCAATGTAGCTGGTACCACTTAATCCAAGTTGCAGTCTACAAAACACCCCACAAACTGCCTTGAAAACACTTCAAGAGTGTCAGGCTTTTTCTTTTTTCTTTTCTTTTCCATAAAATGACAAATGTTACCAAAACCTTTCATTTTGTTTGAAAAAAAATGTTCTTTGGCATCAAACTATTTAGCATGAGGATATTTTCTGGAACATAAAATAATCCCTGATAGCTAATGATGCTGGTTTTGTTTAAATGAAAGCCAGCATGAAGCAACCAAATGACCACATCTAGCCAAGAACCATGAGACTTATTAAGTTATGGGGACATCAGTATCAAAGGGAAAAAGACTTTTTCAGCTGATACTTCACCTGAACATTAATTTCTTTTGATAAAAAAAAGGCAGGGAGAAAGAAAGAAAGAAAGAAAGAAAGAAAGAAAGAAAGAAAGAAAGAAAGAAAGAAAGAAAGAA
>NW_017731516.1:3013701-3018063 GCF_001890085.2 Hipposideros armiger
GGAAGGGAAAAAGAAGTTCTGGTTATTTAGTATTTAAAGAACAGTCACCAGGGAAACAAACTACTCCAAGTGCCTTCTTTTCATGAATAGCAAACATAAGCAACCCTGCTTAGAGACATAAAATAGTATTGATAAAGACTTTATAATTCAAGTTTGAACTCTAAGCAATTGCTTACATAAGCAGTAGTGTGTAAATATCACTCCAGTAGGGAGTGGGAAGCTCTGAAGAGGGTCACCAAGCAAAGGGAGAATAAGGCAATAAAGAAGAGGCTCAGGCAGGAGAGGGCAGGGACTCCCACTTTGGTCCTCCCAGCTCAGGATCCATCTATCCCTTAACAAGGAAGCATTAGAGCACATACCAGAAGCATTCCAAATGTTACTTGTAGTCTGTTGGGTTATGAACAGTGGCTTAGATTGATAGTGAAGTAACAACATGCATATATAGCATTTACCCTTTTATCATTCACATAGAGCCCTGAGTAAAAGTTCTCCTTCAGACATTGTTAATGTAATTGGGGAGAACTTAGCTGATAATTGCAGTGTAGGCTTGTTATCCTTGCAACCTGAGAGAGAGAGAGAGAGAGAGAGAGAGAGAGAGAGAGAGAGAGAGGCCTCAATGCCCTAAGGCAGCCAATGTATACAATGAATGAACTTCTTTGTTGCATCTAGAATGTTATTGTTATGCACCATCATCCTTAAAGAAGTGAGAAGATAATATTCAAATCATATTTTGGTAGAGTGTAATTTTCTTATGAAACCTGAATTGAGAAAAGCTGCTAGAAAATGTATTCAGAGGAGGCCTCCTCCCATCTGTATGTGTCATAGATTTCGCTGATATGAGTATCTTGAGATGTGTTAAGCTATTGTTTCGTGGTACTGATACTTCAGCCAGTAGCATCAGAATAGCCTTTGAAGTACTGACTTTGGAGCCAAACAGGCATGGATTCTTATTCTGCTGCTCCCAGGTTGTCTGATTTAAGGAAAGTTATTTATCCATGCCTGTGATAGGTATAATATACAAGTAGATGACATAATAATAGTGCTTACCTTAATAGTGCCTACCTTGCAAGGTTGCTGTGATGATTTCATGAGACAATCCATGTAAAACAGACCTCAGCACACTGTCAACACTCAACCCACGTTATTGTTAACCACTGGAAGTGACAATCCTGAGTACCCCCCACTGCATAGCTTTCCTCTTGGGGAGATTGAGAATAACACAGAACCCATTAGGCCTGTCTCCTACTAAGCCATCTGACATTGATTTTTCAGCTGCACATCCTGGGGACAAGCTGCACATCACTAAGCCATAAAATAAAGGAAGCAGTAATTCTCCTCTGACCACTCAACTGCTAAAATGAAGGATCTGGAATTTTACACCCTCCAGGCTAACACAGAGAAAGCCTTGTAATAGGTTACCCTGTTGCTGGTTTCAAGACTGGGAGCTAAGGGGGAGGGGGTACTCTGTATGCTAGAGGTTTTACTGATCCATTAGCCTTGTGGTCTCTTTGAGTTCTTATCATAACCTGTGGTGGCATTTTATGAAAGAATTAACCCCAAGTAGCTTTTTCAGCAATAAAATACTATGCTGTGGAAGGCTTGCTCATTTTCTGCATGCATTTCACTGCTGTGTAAGACATGGGGAGTGAGAAAATGGGAGAGAAAAAACCATGTGGGGAGGCAGAGATGTGCAAAGAGAAGAGGGAGAGGAAGTATATATCGATTCTATTCTTTCTCCTTCACTTCAACTAAATATGTATTTTCTAAGACTCTGTTTCAGACTACCCAAAAGAAAAAATAATAGCAGGGCCAAATCTTTTTTTTTTTTTTTAAGACCATGTGCTGTTTTTCTTTCTGGTTATAAAATAGTAATACATATTCATTACAAAGAGCATGAAAAGCACATTGAAAGTAATTTTTAAATTCTCCATAATGCTGTCAACCAGATGTAAATGTGTAATATTTTGGTGAATTTTCTTCTAATACGTTTTCTATGTATATATGTAATGGTCATATTAAACATATAATTTTGTATCTTCCTTTTTTTGAGTCATCATTACTAGGTGCATTTCTCCACATCACTTAAAATTCTTTTAAAGTATGATCAGTTCATCGTACCACACACAAGAATAAATTCTAAATCAGAGATCTAACTACTAAAAAAACTGATCTATACAATGTTAAGACAAATCATGAATAATTTTCTCTATAGTGTAGGTTGGAGGAAAACTATCTAAATATGACTTAGAATTCAAGTGCAATTAAAAGTGTTTGATAAATTTGACTACATAAAAATTAAAAACATTTGCACAGCAAAAAGTCCACCATACACAAAGTCAAAAAACAAACAACAAATTGAGAATAAATATATGCAAAACACATCACAGATGAAGTACTAATTTACCTAATATATAAAAAATGTGTAAAGACTGAAGAAAAAACCCTAAAATCCTATAGAAAAAAATGTACATGAAATATAAACAATTTCTACAAGGTCAGACAACTAAGTTCGAAAACTCATCCTAGAAAGGAAGCACTTTCAGAAACAGTTAGAGAGGTAGGAAACATCCAAAAACATTAAGGGTTATGGCCAGCTTCTCTGTCCTGGGCATAATGTGGGGAGAGGTTGGGGCTCATTGCAACATCCACATGGCATGGGGGTGGGGTAAGACAAGGCAGGATCAATGAGCCTTAGCAGCCCTCCTGGTTCCCTGGAGCTCAGAGGTGGCTGAATGCATTCAAGAAATTAAGTAGAGGCACTAAAGAAGGCAGAGATCAGCAGAAACCGAGGGTTACAGCAAAGAGCAGGGACTCCCACCCCAGAGACAGCTAGTGGAAACAGATTCCAGTAGTGGGTGCCAGTACATCTTACAAACCGCACCGGTTCTAGCTGCACCTCAGAGACCACGGGTCAGGGAGCGATCCGAATCGTGATCAGCAAGAACCTGCCAACCACCTTTGTCCACAGCTAACAGTAAGCCTGCTTGGAGAGGAGCAGGGAAAAGAGCAGAACTCTGAAAGACTGAACACTTTCCTGAGACATCCAGGCAGAGGTCAAACCACAGGTCAGACTGACATGACTGGACTGTACCAAAATATAGTATATTTTCTTCTGCTACCTGGTAGGTTGGATCTCCTGGGGTAGAACAGATAAGATATAGGAAATAATGAAGCACCGTTCCTTGGCATGTCTTGCCTCATGTAAGGCCTTGTGTGGTATGCTTAAAAATCGGTGTATAGCATGTATTTACACCAAGGACTGGTTACACTCCCTGCTAAAATTAAAATTAAAACAATTGAGATTGTTATACGGAAATGCAGAGAGAAAGAGTTAGTAGGTTGTTTCTGGCATGCAAAATAGGCTTTTTAAATATACAATAAGACAGTAGGTTTGAAAGTGAGACTTTTTTAAGAAATAAAAAGATTTCCTGAATTTAACACCTACCTTTATCATATCAAGAGATGGACTTGGTGGACCAGATCGTAGAATTTTACTTGGATAGAGAAGAGAAAAGAGATGAAGAGAAGCCAAAAGGCTACTTCTGACTTGAGGCATTTTGTGAGTAATGAGAGAGGGGGTAGGGGGGAGAGGGAGAGGGAGAGGGAGAGGGAGAGGGAGAGAGAGAATTTAGGGAGGTGAGAGGTCAAGGTCCTTGTCCGGCCCTCCTGCAACACCAGGCTTCAAACAGAGGTTAGGGACTGTCTTTAAAAAGATCCAGACAGGAATGGAGGCCAAGGGCACTGGGACCAGTGCCGTGCATCCTTTGTACACAGGGAGACAGAGAGCCCTTAGAAATAGTAGCCTCCACAAAGTTAATTCCCGTGTTGTACAGGGATGGCACGAAAGTAATGGCAGAGACAGATGAATAGAGGAGTGTTGTGAGCTGCCTTCTCTGGAAGTAGATGCTGAGACAGAGTTTAGGTGCAAAATGTTTCTTAGGGATCAACACCTGTAAAAAGAAAAGAGAAAGCAGGATTGGGCAGAGGGAGAAGTGGCTGAGGTTGTGATGAGAACCAGTGAAACCTCAGCCAAGCTGGAGGGAAGCTCTGGAGTGAACATTTCCCATCAGTGCTGCACTGCATTCTGCGGAATTACCCAGGCCTTTGTACCCCTGCCTCACTCAGTCACAGGACGAGGGTTATCCTGGGTAGGGCATGGCCTCAGGTAAGATGACCTTCTGTAGCTGAAGCAGATGCTGAAGGAACTGAAAGCCAGAGGCTGTCTGCTGACCACTCTCTCAGCTGCCGAGGCAGCAAATCCTTCACGTCTACCACAGTGAGTGTAAGGCAAAGGGCCCCTGTTCACCGTACCTGAAGGATTCGGAAGTACCTACTAGTCCCAAAGAGGCAGGCTGTGAATGG
>NW_017731516.1:3018753-3044408 GCF_001890085.2 Hipposideros armiger
GCAGTGAGCGGCCGTCCAGAAGCCGGCGACTGATCTGCTTCGCCTGGGAAGAGCGCAATGATGGTGCCAACTTGGGCCAGTGAAGCAACTTCTTCCACAACTAGACTGAAGAACAACAGCAACTTGTCTGTTTCCCTTCCCCCAATTCCCCAGCGCTGTTCCCATCCCCCCAATTCCCCAATAAAAATCTTTAAAAAAAAAGGTACTCAAGGAAACACCTGCTTTGCACATTTGCATGTTGTGTGGGGACATTTTGCACTTGCTACATTTCTAGAGAAAAACAAGCACCCAAAGTTCATTTAACAGGAATTCCAGATTTGGAGGACAAAATGAGGTTGGAGGAGGAATGAGGATTTTGTTTCCTGAGAAGATACTTTATGCAATTGCTAGGTTTGGTTGGTGAACAGTGTAAGTTTTCATTCTGGCTTACTCCCTATATAAAGTTCTGAAATATTAGGACCTTACTCACTTTCACTGGCCATGAAAATTATATGTTAAACAAAGCCAAAGATTTAGTAACCTACAAATCATTCTCACTTCCCGCTACTGTGAAAACCTACACCCAGCAAAAAACAACAACAACAACAAAAAAGTCGTAGTTGATCTAGTTCCCTGTGAATATTACAAGCACCAAAATCTTTGGCAGCTGGAGAATAAATTAAATCCACGTAAATCTCTTCATCAGCAAGTAAAAGCCAAAACCAACACAACTGAGACTCTAAGATCAAAGGACAGTAAGACGTGACAGACAGGCCATCTACTGCTAGGAGCCCCAGGCACAGCTCATAATCAATGTGGACAGAGCTTCAGATGAGAGAAGTCTGGCCATTATCTCTCAGCTGGGCCAGCCCCTTGAATCCAAGATGAAAAAGTGCAACAAAGCCTTGGACCACTGTGAACTTTACTCAGCTTAAACTTACCAAGTTTACTTCTCTCTGCTCAAAATGATCCATTTCACCGTGGCCAAAAAAGCCTAACTCTGGAAGGAGTTGTAGCTCCATTTCTGAATCGATTTTCCTTTGGATAATGGAATGGGACCTAGAGGATTCATGGTGTAACATTTTCACATGTGCTCACAGGTTTGCCTCGCTGGGTATTACCTCCCGTACTTCAGGGTTTTACGTGTGCAGGTCACAAGCAGAATCATGGGGCATCCTGCATGTTGGCATTAATACCTCCCTGGGATGGGTGGTGAGGCACTGTCAGTAGGAGCCCATAGAGAACTACTGCTATTGAGACGAGATGGGCGAGGCTAAGAGGACCCAAAGCGTTGCCTCAAAGGTGTCTGAGATACGTAATCTTCTTTTCTGCAGGACAGCAAAAAGCAACTCAGTTCTAGAACGTTACAAGTGGTTGGGATGCCTCTTAATGACTAAGAGGCAGAAGCCTCACTTGGAGTCGCATGTAGACACTGAAGTAAGTTAGTATATCCTTGTCCAGAAAGCAGAATCTTAAGGCGCCTTGGATAACAACAGCTATACAGCACCAAAAGGGCTGAAAGTACAGGAGAGGAATATAAAATACCCTCTTAGTCATTAATTCTTCCAAGAATGTTAGCCAGGGGCATCCAGTCAGTTCCTGGAGATTCCCAAGAAATCCATTCTGTTTCCTGGAGCTAAAAATGCAACAATTATGATGTGGTTTCATCTGGGTGGGACCATTGGGGTTAAGACCATTGAACTGCATAGGATGATGATAGGATGCCATTGCACAGCTCCCTGACCTAGAGTCTGTTAGAAAGTCTCACTCTTATGCAATGGCTTCAGCAAATAAAATCCCCTTTATTTTGGACTCAAGAAGATACTATCAGCCACAGCCTACCTGGAGTCTGTAGCAGTTAAAATTAGTTTCAGTTAAAATTAAAATTCAGGGATTCAGTTAAACTTTGTGATAAGAGCCCTTGGTAGGTAACTGTCCATAGGCCTGGAAGCAATCCCTGCAGGAAAGTGGACCCAGATAAGGAAGGAACTTCTGATTGCTAGAGCCAGTCACCTGACCATACCCTCACTGCAAAGGCAACTGGGAAAGCATCTGTCATTTTCAACTAATGTGGTGGGTGGCAACCTCTGCCTCACAAATTGGAAAAATTATCCCAACATAGGAAGAGGGTTCAGATTCTGGGTGCTAGATGTCCATTTTTGCCCCCATTCCCTTTCCTGTTAGTCGATTCTTTGCCCGGTATTAATGTTCTCCTTGTAGCTATCTCCCTGATGTCTGCTTGGTCCTTGCTAGACTTCCTTGCTAACTAGCAAAGTCAAAAGAACAAAGTCATATCAGGTATAACTTTGCAGGTCTACCCAACACTCCCTGCCTGGCCTTCCTTGGTTTGTTTGCCCAACAGCTGCCCAAGCCCAGAATACGATGCTCTGCATAACAAATATACAAACAAACCTGCCCCATGGAATCTGAACATTGGGACCACTCATAGAAATAGCCACATTACACATAATAACTCACCTCCCCAGTAGAGTGCAATGCTGATTTACGGTAATACGGGAGACCTGGGTTACAGCTCTTGCTCTCACATTAACCAACTGTGTGACATTGAAAAAAGTGACTCAATAACTTTGTATTTTTTTTAAGTTTTTTAAAAACTTGTTTTAAACATAAATTAAAAGCCATTGGGATCCAGATAAGGGAAAGAAACAACTAACACAGAGTACTGATCATTGTACAAGGAGTTTTACTTTTAGTCTTTACAAGACAAGACAGTGTCACTGATGAAGAAACTGAGAGAAATCAGATCTTCCTAAAAATCATCGAGTTAACAAGTTGCTGAGCAGAGTTTAAGCAGGTTTCATCTAACCTCAAAGCCCTGTTCTGTTTTGAAAACAAATTTTGAATTACACAAACAATAAGAGTATTACTTGTAAAAAATAAAATAAAATGTTTCTTTAAAAGCTAATGTTTCCTTGGACTACTGTTCCTCCTTACCTCTCCCCAACCCGAGAAATGTTCTCATGCCACCATATATAACCACTCATTGTTTTAGTGTATATCTTTCCAGAGTTTTTCCATGTATTTATACACTATGCATGCAACCTTTAAAAGTACGTAATATTGTTTAATGATGTATGTGTATATTTTTCTACAAAGAAATTATGGTATCATTCTGCAAATATCTTTGTGCAGCTTGCTTTTTCATTTACTATAGGTCTTGGAGACCTAGCTATGTTAGTATATAGAGAGCTAGCTCATTCCTTTTAGCTGTTACATAGCATGTTTCACAGCATATAGATACAAATTTGTTTAGCCATTTCCTGACTGATGGATACCCAGCTTGCTCACTGTTAGCCTGTGTTTCTATTCCAACATGGGTCTCTCTGTTCCCAGCTTCCATAAATGAGTTCTATAGCCTCTTTAAGCTCAAAACATTCTGTGGCATGAAGGAAATGAAATGAGTATGAGTCTGAGGACATAATAGTTCACCTCCAAAGAACTTACTTACTAAGCAGTAAAATAGCACCAAATTGTAAAATATATATTATCATTAAAAGCACAGAGACAAACAGCCCAAACAAAAGGATACAAACTGGTCTAGACAGGATAAGTATCTCTCTAGTTATTGGGGACAAACCAGTACTAGTTTGTGTTCACTTAACTTTGTGACTCAAGGTTTTGCATGGATATTCTTGATTATAGCTTATTCTATAATAGCTTAGTTTTAACACTATACCATGCAGAGCCCTGGATGCTGCATTATGTTATTTAATCCTAATGATAATCCTTTAGAGCAGACATTATGATGTCCATTTTTTTGATGAAGCAACTGAAACTTAGAGAGGCTAAGTAATTTTGCCCAAGGTCACAAACTAGTGACAGACAAAAGTCCGTCTTCTTTCCATGTATATCATCAATTCCTTTTAACTTGAGTTAATTTGGAAGGACCTGATCATAAAAAATGGATTCTTACCTGATAGCCAACCTGTCAACACCCTCTCCTGTGCTCTTACCTCTTTAGTTAAATTTTCACTCCCATCTATGTCCTGGACCTGGCCCTAAATTACTAATAATTCCTTCATAACACATTGCTACAAATTTTGCACATACCGTTTTATTTTTCTAAAACATTCTTCTACTCTTTGCCCAGGCAACTCCTACTGATTTTTCAGCTCAAGCATCACTTCCTCCAGGAAGCCTTTGCTGCAGCATCCCCATTCTGACCATCCCCCTACCCCACCCCCACCCCAAAGATTGGGTTAGGGACCTTTTCCCATAGTGCTTTGTGTTTACCTTTCTTAGAGTACTTGACGTGATGAATTGTAAGTATTTGTTACTTGCCTGACTCCCTATACTACACAGTGTGCTCCTTGAGAACAGGAACCATGGCTTACTCGTAATTGAATCTCTAGCTCTAGCATAGTGTCTAACACACAATAGTCATACATTCAGTTTGATGACTAAATCCTTGATGATAATGAACCTGACAGTGGACTCTTTAGCTCCATATATGCTGATTGTCCAAGACAGTCAGTCCCCTCAGTCCCCTCCCTGGCTAAAGAACCAGGCTGTTGACTTTCCTAACTCCTCCCTTCCTGAGCCTGCAGTTGTTTTTTCTGCATATGACAACATGGGGAGATGGTGGCAGATGGGGTCAGGAAGCTTGGGGTTAACAAAGCCTGGGAAATTTAGAGACAAGGTCTCTAAAGACAAAGCAGCCCTTCCTTATGTGGAGTCCAGATTTATTTTATCTACAAAGGACGGGGCATCCCTCTACTCCACATGTAGCAAACGGAATATGTGGAAAAGGCTGAGAAGGAAAAGGGAGCTGAACCTAAGTGAGGAATACATTAATTGATGGTAGAAGAAAAATAATGAAGATCTCCCGGGAAGTGTCAAGGAAAACATATCACTCAATACTTTTAAAGAACAAAAATCAAAAGCTCCCAGCCAGCATGTGTGAAATATAAACAGATTTTGCAGATGATAAATTGCTTTCCTGCATACATTCCTCTCTTTTCAGTTACAGATCATTGGATGAAAAGAATGTGTTTATTCCTAGTTTGCCAACATAGTTTTTGTTTTGACAGTTCAAGGAATGTATCAACTCTCCTCTAATAGCCTTTGAAGCCTCAAGATGTAGAAATTTGTTACTCTAGACAATGTTTAAAAAGTATTCATGGAACTGGAACATACAATTTGTATTAACTAAATATTAGGGGGAGAAAAGATAGAAAGTGGCATCAGAAAGAAATTAACATGCACCCCAGAAAGGGCTGACATCTCCATCTGATTATTCAATTATTGTTAAAAATAATAGTGATAATTATGGCTACTTTTTTTTAAGATTTTTATTGGGGAATTGGGGGGATGGGAACAGCGCTGGGGATTGGGGTAAGGGGAACAGACAAGTTGCTGTCGTTTTATTCTTCAGTCTAGTTGTGCAGGACGTTGCTTCACTGGCCCAAGCTGGCACCATCATTGCGCTCTTCCCGGGCGAGGCAGATCAGTCACTGGCTTCTGGACGGCCACTCATGCTGGCTGCTGGCTACACACAGTAGCCCATGGCAGCCAACTGCAGCAGGGGCTGCAGCCTATGCCATCGCTGGCAACTCACGGCAGCCCAGCTCCAGGTTGAGCTGTTGTTCAGCATCTTTACTACAGAGGGCAGTGTCACTGGCCCTCATATGTGGGATCCAAACCGGGGCCCTCTGGCGTCCCAAGCCAGCTCTTAACCAATGCGCCACTCAGCTGGCCCTTTATGGCTACTTTTTACTGAGTGCTGACTACATACTACACACTGTAGCTAGATTCTGGCAATGTAGAAGGAAGCAAAACAGATATGTCTTGCCCCTGGATAAGTAGACATTAAAGGTATGTACATAATTATAAGGCTAATCGGAAGATAGGGTTTTTTGAACGGAATAGTAGGGGTAACCTACTGTAGATAATCAGGGAAGACCTCTTTGAAGAAGTGGTATTTAAGTTGGGACCGGAAGAATGAGAAAGCAGCAGCTAGGTGAGTAGTGGTGGGAAAAGAATTATAGGTAGAGGCCACAGAATATGTAAATATCTTGGCATTGGAAAGAGCTTGGCCTTTCCAAGAAACTGCAAGAAGGCTGTCAGTTGTTTTCCTGTTGGTGCTCAGATCATTCCCTGGCCCCGGTATGCTGGTTTCTAGGGGCCTGACTCCTGTAGGCTGTGTCAGGCTCTCTTGTCACATGCCTCCGCTACATTTAGCTAACAGAAAGGATTGGTAGGAGGCTGGAAGGTGAGCAACAGGGAGAAGATGGGATATTCCTCAGCACCATCCCCACATTTTTTTTTTTTCTGACTCGGGAGAGCCTCTCCAATAGTAGTGATGTCTTCTCCGTGGCTTTAGTTTTTTTGCTTTGGGGAAAACATGAAGATAACCCCCTTCCTTTATTTTGGAATTGAGATAGTTGGCTGGGGACAGTCCTTCCAGTTTCATGGCACCTTCTTGTACACAGGAGTGTGATTGTGGTTACAATCAACCTAGTTTCTTCCTAATAGAAGATCGTAAGTTTATAAGACACAGGAAGGCTAACAAATTGTAATATTCATGCATAAATGCTTCATCCTTCTATTTTTCCCACTAAAAGAGGGGAAAAAAATACTGTGACCCATTTCTGGAATAGCTTACAAAGCTATCAAAGTTTTGGTCAGGGCAGCCAAGATTTTTAACAGTGACTCACATGATCAGAAATCCACATGGAAGCAGCTGCCTGATTTTTTTTTTCTCACAATAGTAAATGGAGAAGTCTACCCTTGGCCTAGGAAAACTGTATGAGGTCTATAGTAAGTTGAGTGTATGTTATTTATATATTTATAGTAATATCGAAGGTTATTAATTGGGCACTAATTCTGTGCTAGCTTCTGTACTAGATACTTTACATATAATATATTTTCATGATAGATCAAAATTACCCTCAAGATTGTTAGTGCTATTGTCTCCATTCTGTAGAAGAGAAACTGATGTTTGGGAATATTATGAAATTTACTGAAGGTCAAAGAGATGGTAACTTGACACAAATTCACATCTGTTTGACTTTAAAATCCCTAATACTGTACTACCATACAGTATCTCCTTCTTGTCAGTAATCTCCTAATAGCTCGGTTTCATGGTGGGTTACAAAAGTATGGTTTAGATCATATTCAGCTTTAAATATCAGTAATTGAGACAAGATGGCTAATATGCAACTGGTGGCAAAGAGGCAGAAGCAAGCAGGCTATTCATTTATGCATTTATTGGGGAAGTGAACAGAATTTCAAAATTTTTCGTCATTGTTTTTTAAACAAAAATTCCAGACGTGTTGCCCTGGAAGGCCAGGACCCATCCTGTTTGAGTGCTGTGAGCAATGCATTCTGCGTCACAGATGGCACATATGAAAGTGCTCAGTGCTGACTCCGACTAACTGCAGTGGTTCCCTGCAGTACTGTGCAAAAACTCCTCTTGGAGTGAATCAGCAGAAAAGAGTGCCTGGATATCTAACATGACTTTGAAGTACGATGGATGCATAGGGAAATGTGTACTTGCCCTACCAGCCTGAACAACCCATTTGCTGGTTCTGAAAACTGCCTTAATGCTTTGCGTTTCCTTCTTCCCCTGGACTTTCCAGGCTAGTTCCTCAAACCCTTAAAAAAACAAGTCATTATCAAACAGTATACTGGATGTGCAGTTAGGAAAAAAAACATTACTTTTTTCTTTTTCTTCTTGAAATACAAAGCTATGAAGAAGAAAAGTGGCGAGTTTGATAACGTTTGCCGATGGAACACACACAGGAGGAACGTCCTGATACACACCCTAGACACAGAACAGCATTCATTCTTCTCTCTAAAGAAGCGGGAAGAGGAGCAGGTCTGCAGTTCCTCCTTTGCCTGTTGCTCTCTGGGACAGTGCAACGTGCTCTAGCAGGACCGCCGTCCAAACTGTGCACTAAGGAGCTGCGTGCTCAGGGAAACACCAGCATCAGCTCTGGCGGGATGGGCGCCTGGTCCAAGCCTTGTTGGACTTCCCTTATTTGCCATCTCAGCATTCATAGCTGGGATGACACCCGGTCATTCCTCACATGAATGGGAGCTCAGGTACGTGTCTTCCAGTTTCAAGTGTCTGATGTGTGGAACTTTGGCCTCTAGCCCTGTCGCTGTACCTCAGTATTCTTTTGGGGTGTTTGCAAAATGGTCCCACCCTGCAGGATGCCAATTCTTACTCTGGGAGGCCTGCTGGGGGTAGTCTCAGGTCAATTAACCTTTACTTGTTACTGCTGCGTAAGCTGGAAGCCCTCTGAAAACCAGCTAGAACTGAGAACATCTTGTCAAAGGGTGTTTGGATGGGTCTTTCCAAAACATCAAGTGGCTTGGCTGATAGTATTTATATTGTCATCCTGTCTATCAGAAGAAATTGATCAAGTCAACAGCCTCTATTCATGGCTCAGAGTAATTTTCTCCACTTCTCCTATCTTAATTCTTGGCAGTTCCACTTTAAGCACGTACAATTTTTCCAATAGTCTGATCTCCCAGTTCCTTTGAATTCCTTTTCACTAGTGATTTTTGTCCTCGCCCTACCTCAGCCACTTCTTCCCACAATTAAATTGTATATCTTGTTATTTATTACCAACAATTGCCACTCCTTCATCATCTCAATTCCACACCACCACCTTTAGTCTTTCCTGGTCACTCTCCCTAAAGTTCACCTTTAACAATCCTTTGACCTCTTCAGGACTGCTAGTCCATTGGTCCTAACCTTCTCCCTGCCCTTCAGCCTCCTTTCACTTCCCTCCTTTCCCATCTGAAAAGCTGTAACAACCATGATCATCATTTCTGTGCATGGACCCTCAATTCCTTTGCCTCTCTCTGGTATGAACTTGGAAAAACACAACGCTGATTAAATCTAACTCTCCACCTACTCTGCACAGTATGGGGCTGACAGAAAGCATGCTACCCTGTGATTAGTCCTTTAAAATTCATCACCACAAACATCAAACAGGCTTAATTCTGCCTGGCAATCTCATTATATTTCCCTGGTCTGTTTATAATGTTATTCAGCTTTCCTAAACAACTATTTTTCACTGGCTCCCCTCTCTTCAAATCCTTAACAAACTTCCTCCTCCATCTTGCCCCTCAGACAATGACTTTCCACCCTCCTTCCTTAAGAAAACGGAAGTACTCCTAAAAGTGCTTCTTCGACCTCTGCTACACATTTACCTGTAGCAGCATCCTTATCCATCCTTCCTGCCTCTTCCTAGAGATGAACTATCCATGCACTGTCCAAGGCCAGCACCTCCAGTCCCCTTCACCCATATGCAAAGACATCACTGCGGTAAATTTCTTCTCCTTCTGTGGCCTTATATTTTTCTTCCTTACTGGATTATTCCCATAAATTGCTAAACATTGTATTATTTCTCCCATTAAAAACAAACAAATAACTTCCTCGGCTCCCGTCCTTCCTATAGCTACTGCCCCATTTCTCGGTTACTTTTATCAGTGAAATGCCTCAGCATTATCTATACGTGCTTTCTCCAGTTGTTCTCCTCTGCTTCTGTCTTGGGAAACCCACTGCAGTTAGGCCTTTGCCCCGAGGACTCCACCGGAACTTCTCTGATCAACTTCACCAGTGACTTTTACATCATTCAACTCAGTGGTTCATTCTCAGGAACATTTGGTACAATTATTCTCATTCTTCTCCCTGATGTACGTTCTTCACAACGTCCAGGTCACCACGTATGCTTGGTTTTCTTCACACCTCCCTGGTCACTTCTTATTTTCCTCCACTGGTTCCATCTTTTTTTCCCCAGACTTCTTACCATTGAGCTCCCAGGCTCAGTCACTGGGCCTCTTCACGTTTCCATCTATGCTCATTACCTTGGTGACCTCATCTAGTCTTCATTGGGGTCTATACTCTAAGGCTAGTTTAGTCTTTAGGAAGTGGATAACCTGGGGCCCTGACCGACTCTCCAGGTATCCACTCTGCCTCTGCACTCAGGTTAGCTGGAACTTGAACATCGATCTCCCAGCCAAATGCAAGCTCTGGTAATTGTTTCATTTATTCTCCAGTAATTAGGGTTGCCAGATAAAACACAGTTGAGACATATTGATGTTTATCTGAAATTCAAATTTAATTGGGTGCCCTATGTTTTTAATTGCTAAATCTGGCAACCCTACCAGTATCTGTTTTTTCGCCCATTCTCATGGAATCTCACCTTACATATGCAGGGGCGATATTCAAGCTCCGCATTTCTCCAAATCTCCACTGTTAGTCTGATAAAGGGATTTCCTCCCAAATTTGTGAATTTATTTATATGAAAACTTCCATAAAAATCAAATCATGTTATGGCACTTTTAATAAATCACCTTTGTTAAAAGGAGTAGATTACATGAAACTGGGACTGTCTCAGAAATTTCCAATCCTCTAACTTAAGTTTTAAATATACTTTCAACTCATTTCCGATTTAACGTTCATGTATACATTGGCCCTTTATACTTTTGACTAAAATAAAAGTTTTTATTTATGCCAGGAATATTATTTTCTGGTGCTCTTGGATTTGGGGTTCCAAAGATCATATTTTTTCCCCCATAGCTTCTCTTATCTTTAGGAGCTTTTTTCAGCTAAATGCTTGATCTCATTTTGTATATTCTTTTTCTGTTTTTAAAATGTGTCTTCCAGGATCTGGGGCTTTTGCGTTCCCTTGTTGCTCAAGCCAGAGTTCCAAGCTGTCAGGAGGCAACAACGCTGAGGCCCAGTATATTATTTCAGCAGAGCCCCCAAGTCCTGAGACTGTCACCGCATCACTGCCAGGGGCGTTGTCTGCAGCTGACAGCGTGTTCTCCTCACTGCACCCCAGAAGTAGCAATCAAAGCTGGGTGGTTTGTGGGCTTATATATCTGCTTTGGAAGTGTTCTTCAGTGCCACATTTCTGGGCCAATCATTTTCAAACATTTATCTGTGCAAGTAATATAAAACTTTTCAAATATGATCTTACATGGTAGCCCAGAAAGTAAACTAGATAAAAGGATTGTTGCTCTGGTTGGGATAGGGATAGGGCCTGGGGCTCTGGCCCCTCAGTTCTCCTCATCACCTGCTCCCTCACCTGGTATGGCACCCAAAGATCATGGTGGAAGCCCCAGTGTGAAGGTTTCAAGAGGGTAGAGTCACAGATGGTACACCTCAGGTTAAACGGTTCTGTTAAAGTATTTTGTTTGGACTTAACAGTATTGCCTTTCACTATATATTTTTTCCCAACTGCTTTATTTAATATTCGCAAGGAAGTATTCCAGCTGCTTCACTTGATATTTACCTTTATACTTAAAAGTCATGACACATTTTTGCAACGAAAAACAGAAAAAACTACATTATGACTTTTCTGACAACCCAATAAATGTGATGTGTTTACTGCCATTTTGGACTTGCTGGTATCAGACACCATCTACTAACTTCTTACCATGGAAGATAATGATTAAACGCTCTTCCTTTTTCTCCCCCAATCTTCTCTTCCTATCCTCACAGTACAATTATATTTTTAAATTAGTCAGTATTTAGTGTTTCTCTTATTATGACAATATAAATATTGTTTGCTTCTGAGTCAAGTAGTGTATGAGTTTTGTACAACTTTTAATTTTTCCAATGGTTAATAAATGTTTCCTAACTTCATTTGCTTAGTTTTTTTGGACCTTAATGTTTTCCACACATTCAAACATCTGTTACATGCTTGAATATGTAACTTTTCAAATGCTCATGCATGCCAGAAAATATCTGTTCCAGTCTTCTCTCACCCTTAGCTTCTCCCTCTTTCTGCTCCAGTCTGGACTACCTGCTCTCCAGGTCTGCTGCACAGCTAATGTCGTGGGCTTTGTACACTTCTATTTTGATTCCTGTGTCCTGGATACCATGTTTTCTTATTTCTTAGTTTATTTCCTCTCTTTGCTGGAGTACATGCTCTGATCAGCCTCCAGAAAAATGATGCATGGAAGGTAAGTACTGAATCTTTGCTGTCTGAAAATAATACCTTATTACACCCCAACACCCGATTAAATATAGAATTCTAGCTTAGAAATAATTTTCAATCAGAAATTTTCAGACATTCTTCTGCTGTCGTCTAGCTTTATCTCTTCATAAGGATGCATATTGCTGTGTGTCTTGTTTCATTTCTTGCACTGGGCATTCAGTTGGTTCTTTTAATCTGAAACTCAAGTTCCTTCAGTCCTGAGAAATGTTTTTGTATTATATGTTTGAGTAAGATATTTTTGAAGTATTCATGGAATGCCAAAGAGAAATATTAACTAAGGACAAGTCAGAGGGCTGATTAAATTGTCACAGATAGTAACAGTGATGATTATAAATGGGTAGGATCAGCAAGTTAAAATATTAATCAATTTCCTGAAATGGTCCAAACATCAAATGCTTTGAATATTTAATTTTTAAAAAGAATCCATCTGTGAAATTATATATTGTGCTGTTAAGGGGCTAACCAACTCTCTCCTGGCCTAATTTTTCCATGTAGAGAATGTCAACTAGAGTAATACTCCTGGCCTCTCTTCTCACTGCTTACTTATTCCTTCCCTTAGGAGGAAAACAGATTATGTGATTGGTAGATTTTATCTGTAGACACTGAGCATGTTCACACTTTCTGACATTTCTCTTTATTTGCATCCAGCTTGGCCACAAGAGGCATGCATCGATTTTCTCTGCATTTAGGGGCTTGTCTCTGTGGGGAGGCCTACAGTTGTTTATCCTGCTTGTGGCTGGGTGTATACATTGTCCCAATAAGGGGAATGCATTAGGAGATTCATTATAATCACACACCCTAACTGTTTTCAGATATCTGTTTAACAATAAGGTAATGATTGATCTCCATCTGAGTGACTCTATGTTCTCTCTCAATAGGTTCTAAAGTCAGGAAAAGAAAAGAAATATTGTTCCCTAAAATTCCAGCATGTTTGTTACTATGCATACCATGTATGTGTATATAGATATCTATATCTATATCTAATCTATCTATCTATCTATCTATCTATCTATCTATCTATCTATCTATACACAGAGGGTGCCAAAAAAATGTATACACATTTTAAGAAAGGAAAAACTGTATTAAAATTGTATTATTCAAAATATACTGATAACAAAAGATGAATACATGTCATCTGTATACATTTTTTGGGCACCTCCAGTATACAAGATCTGTGTGTGTGTGTGTGTGTGTGTGTGCGCGCATGTGCATGTGCATGTGGGTGCCAAAAAATGTATACAAGTGGACACTTGGTCAACGTTGCTTGAGCAGTAGTTCACCATAATCAAAAGAGTCTGGATGCTGATGGTAACCACTTTGAGCACCTCTTGTAATTGCAGAAGTCAAATGTGACTTGTATTCATCTTTTGTCATCAGTATATATTGAGTATTACAATTTTAATACATATATGTATATATGTTATATATATATTATATATACATATTATTTATACATATTTATACATATATGACTTATTTACCACAAATCATGGGTGGTTTAAGGGATTCAGGAACACTTGATATTGCATGGTTTTCCCTTTCTCACTGACTTTGAAACCCAACACCCACATCATTTGTAAAACTACCATATATTGTTCCCAGCAACAAATGAGAATAGCAAACCTCACATTTGCCAGTATGTTCTCATAGCCTCGTTGAGTGGGTCTTGTCAAAGCTCACAGTAATATTTCTCATTAATAACATAGGAAACATCTGAACCTGTTCTTACTATGATGAATTCCTATAGGATTCAGTTTAATGAAGACATTTGCCTCAATGCACTTGTGTGGCAGTAACATATTTCTGAAACAACATCTGAGAAGCTGCTATTAATCCAAACAGAACTCAATTCCACCAGCCTTTTTAAATCTCATGTTTGTTAAAAGGGTTGATGACCCCATTCACTTCTCAGTTTGACAAACTTTGCCCTGTAACAAATACATAGATAATCCCAGCTCTTGCAAATATGCTACATGACCAGGTCATAAAAGGGAAAAAACAATGTCACATTTTTTTCTCATACCTAAAAGATTATTTTTATTCACCCATTTTATTAATTCATTTATTCATTGAACAGATATTGTGTGTGTATTAGATGTGAAGCACTCTGCTAGATACTAGGAGATAAATAAGGTCATTAAGGGGAAGATTGACACAGAAAAAAATTGAAGTAATATAGTGTAAGTTGTATAAAGATTGGTGCAGATTGCTTGGGGAACTCAGAGGAGGGGTTGATTTTCTTTGGCCAGAGGAGCCTGGAAAAGTCTCCAAAAGAGACAAATTGCTATATCCTCTTGAGCTTAGCTATCTAACAATTACTTTTTCATATCAATGAGATTTTGGCCAAAGGGTAACTATATAACAGTGATGATTTGTATGAGACTTTGATCATGGTAAAGTTGTTTATATTAAGTGTTATGATAAATGTAATGAAAAAAGTAGGGGAACAGGCCTGAGACTATGAGCTATATTCCATTTAGTGTTTGGTCTCCACAAATGTGATTTGGACAAGACCACAAAAAAAAAATACAAATTACTTAGTTTTTTGGTAATACAAAAAACAAAGCAAAACAAAACAAAAAACCCAACAACTAATCTGAAAACAATTTCTTCTAGAACTCCAAATCTAATTTACATATTTAAATAGCAGAATTCGTTTGTGAGACACTATTTGAAAATAGTGGTCAATTCATTCATTTATTTATATAATATTTATTGAACTCTTACTATATACTACATATAAAAGAATGCACTAGGTTCATGCAATGGTAGAAAAATAAAATTCCAACAGAGATAGGGTTGATGACATAAACAGATGCATGAGGCTGGCTACACAACAATAGAGTGGTGGGCCTTATGGTAAAATGCAGAGTGCATACCTTACCCAAAGAAATTAAAATTTAAACTTCAAAACAATGGGCAGGTCAAATAAAACACATTTGTAAGCAACTCTGGCACTTCCATTAGCTTGAGACTCTTGGATTCAGTAATCATGGAGTTCCCAGGTTACTGTAGGAGACAATGTGTAAATTATTATAGTTCCATAAGATTTTGCACTGGGAGAGGGTAGCTTAGCAGAGATGTGAGAGCACAGATCACCATGGGCAGAGATCCTGAAATGGGTATTATATAATCACTCCATCAAGAAGTCTACCTGTTATCATGTAAATCACCCCTTCTTAGGTATACTTTAAGTCTTTTCCGCAATATTTTCATTGTTATTGGCCACAGCTTGCTTTCTTTTATTACACATTCCATTACATTTGCAAATACTGAAAATCTACTGATTTTTTTCCGTAATAATTTCAATTGAATAAATTTTGGGATTTTGAGTTATACAAATAAACGTCACACTAAGAGACAATTTTAGCAAATTCTTTTTCTTCTTTTTTGATGTTTACACTTCCTCCTTTTTCTATTTTGCTTTAAATGCGTTGGCTGGGACTTCCAGAACAATAATGATTTATAAATTTGATTGTGGCCACCCTTTTGCTGCTCCAGCATTAATAAAATATTTTTCAGGTATTTTGTATGAAGTTGGCTTTAAAATATATTAAAGACTAATTTGGAGGGTATATATTCAAAAGAATTGAAAGCAGGGACTCAAACAGATATTTGTACATCCATGTGCATAGCAGCCTTATTCATAGTAGCCAAAAGGTTGCAACAACCCAAATGTACATTGATAGATGAATGGATAAGCAAAACGTGGTATGTACCTAAAGTGAAATATTATTCAGCCTTAAGGAGGAATAAAATTCTGACACATGCTACAATATGGATGAACCTCAAAGACATTATGCTAAGTGAAATAAGCCAGACATAAAAAGACAAATACTGTTTGATTCCACTTATATGAACTACCTAGACTAGTCGAATTCATAGAGACAGAAAGTAGAATATTGATTGTCCAGGGTTGGGAGGAGGGCAGGATGAGAAGTTATCGTTCAATAGGTACAGAGTTTCAGTCTGGGAAGATGAACAAGCTCTGGAGATGGGTGGCAGTGATGGTCGTACAACGTGAATGTACTTAATGCCACTGAAGTGTACACTCAAAAATGGCAAGTGGTAGATTTTATGTTATGTATATTTCACCACAATATAAAGCAGTTTGGAAGTATTTATAGCATTCCTATATTCTGGAATAATTAAAATAATGTGGTGATTAAAGTGGCATCTGTTCCTTAAAGGTAATAAAACGATTCACCTGTGAAACATTCTTAAGCAGATTTCATCCATTCTTTCCCTGACATCTGAAATTTTTTCTTGGATTCGAAACAATTGCCTTTTTTTTTTTTGAGGTTACTGGTGCAGTATCTATCTCTTTTTAAGAGAAAATGTTGGTAACTTGTAGTTTCCTAGGAACTAATCCATTGTATCTAAGTTTTCTACTAGCCAAAGCATTCCCTTGTAATTCTTTGAATTGTCTTGGTTCATCTTATTTTCCCACTATATCTTAGTATTTTGTGTATTCATGAATTTTTCATGTCCCCAGTAAAGAAAATAGGTTTGCTATGTTGATTTTATTTATACACACACACACCAGTTACTGTTTTTCTCAGTTCTAAAGTATCCATTTTAGCCTTCCTTGTATCTTCTATTTCCAGTCTGAGATTTTTTTAATTTTTAAAAAAATTTTAAGATATGTTAACAACTGCTTGTTCAAGTATTTTTCTGGTGAATTTTTAAAACTTTAAAAATTCTGTTAGATAACTCCATAGTTTGTATCCTCTCCTTGTTGGCATTTGTTGATTGTCTAATTCAAGTTGAGATTTTCCTGGTTCTTTGTACGACGAGTGATTTCAGTTGTATCCTGGACATTTTGAGTATCATATTGTGAGACTGTTTCCTCTTTAATCTTCTTTTGTGCAGGTAGTCATCTTATTCAGGTTTTCATTTGTTAAATGTAGGCAATTACAATACACTACACTTTTTGAAATCCTGTTTTGACATTATTTCACTTTTTTATACAAAGAGCCTCTCTGAGAAGGCCCGCATATTTTGGCATCACTGCCCACTTTATAATTAGGAAAGCAAGAACTACCATTTGTTTACTGCTCTTATTTAACTTTTAACATCTCTTCTTCTTTCAAGACCTACAAATATTTTATTATGTATCTTCTCCCACCGAGAGCTGTCCCAAGTCATTTTTATCTGTCCCACCTAGTCCAGCTACGTCCTCAGCAGCTAATTGGAATGTAGGTATTTAGCTTTTTCATACCTCTGCAAATCTTTCTAAGACATCAAATCTTGCAGGGGCCTTCAGGCTCCCTTACCCTCAGCTCTCACTGCATAGACAGCCTGGGATTCTAACTCCCTTTCCCAGCCACTGCTTTCCCACAGCCCCACCATCCTGCTCCTCCAGGGCCCCTGAGCCGCCTTCCAGAGGGGATATTTGCACTCCCAGTTTAACAACAGCTGTTGCTAATTAACTTTTTCAGATTTTTTTTTCCTCATTGAAGAGTGATGTAATGGTTTCTGAATATTGGACAGAACTTCTGCTTTTGAGCATTGTGAGATGATTCAACTGGCAAAGAAAGCAGTGAAAATCAAAGTTAAACAACTTTCTCCCCTACAGTTAGGCTCTAGGCTCCAGAGGAGGGAGGCCAGTGGGGCTGTGGAAAAAGCGGAGGGTGGAGGGCAGAAAGAATGAGAACTCCAGACCTCTATGGAGTGAAAGCCCAAAGACCCCTGAGAAACTCCACACCTCAGTAAGATTTCAGGGAGTGTTAAAAAGTTAGTTAAATACATATAACCTAGTTAACAGTGAAGAACACAGCTGGCCTAGGTGAGATGTGAAAATAGCCTGGGACAGCTGTAGGTGGGAAAAGAAAAACCATAAAATAATTATAGGGGTTGAAAAAGAAGAGATGTTAAAAATTAAGTGATAAGAATAGTAAACACACAAATGGACAATCTCCTTGCCTCCCTAATTTTAAAGCAGACAGAGACGTTAGCCAAAGTATGTGCTGGGGTCTTCAGAGAGGCTTTTGTATTAAAAAAAATAAAAACAAATAAATTAATTAATTAATTAAATGCCAAAACAAGATTTTTAATAGTATAGTATATTGTAATTACTTATATTTAATAAATTAGTGCTTTTAACATCAAAAAGAAACAATATGAGTGTGTTCTTCATGAGAACATTCTAGGTTTATTTTTTTAAAATTCATACCCATGATGTAGTCTTCTCAGTCTAAAGTATACAATGAACGTGCCCTTCATTCAGGCCTGCAGTGGGGCCTTTGGATTGAAGGTGGAAACTTAATAGGAAATGGAGGCCTCGTCCATGGGACGCGTGGGCCAGACTGGAGCCCCTCCCATGCAATCGGCCTGGTAAGTAACATGTTGAGCAAGGTGAGTCTGCTCCTATCTGTTGTTCATGTGGAAACTTGTTTTAACTGTGCTTCCCTCATTAGGTAGGTCAGTGGCCTGCGGGCAGCTCAGTGCAGGAGTAAATAGCACCCCAAGTGGGACCTGGCCTACCACCTCGACCATGGTTTCAGGCTGGCTATGTGATGGGTGATGGGAAGGGAATAGGAATGGCAGGAGAGAAAATACTTTTCTGTGAGCAGGAAATGAAGGCCTGAGTCCCTAATGAGTTGAGGGAATGAGGCCTCTGATCTATAGACTGATGGGTTGCTGGGCTTGGGCTTCAGAGATGACTGCGCAATTGTGTGCACGCCGTGTGTTGGCCTGCACTGCGCAGTCCGTGTGTCTCTGCCACTGTGCCTTTGGCTTCCTGCCCATTCCACAGGGCATCTCAGCATCTGGCCTCTGCCTGGCACAGCCTGCTTTCCAGCCCGCTTTCCAGCTCTGCTTCCTGCTCTCCCATCTTGCTTCTCCTCATGGTCTTAGTTACTTGATTAAGGAGCTCTGAGAAAAATCCATTTCTTAATCCATCAACCCCCAAAGTTCCTCTTGTTGTCTTTGTCGTTATCAAACCTGCCTCCCAGAAGATCTGATAAACCAGTCTGCATGGAGACAGCTCAGTGCCATGCCTCCCATTTGCATCTTAAGAAGCAACAAAGCTTTCATGTCAAACAAAGCAATTTCTAATTGTGCAACTTTTTTTGGCATCAGTAGCAAAAGAGACTCTCTTTGGATGCGTTTGCAGAGAGAGATTCTCTGTGTGTTTAGAATTTTAATTTAATAAATAAATCATCATTTTCTTATCTATAAAATGCAGATTATAATATCTATGCAAAAGGACTTTTGAGGTTTAAAGTGAGGTAGTGCATATACCCAGTCCCATGCCACATGCAAAAATTCAGAATTTGATCAATGTCTGCTGCTGCTGCTGTGGTTGCTGTTGTTTTTGCATCTGCACCAGGCACTGGGCAAGGCAACAGAACGGGAGAGACCACCAGATACAACAGTAACAAAACAGTTCTCCAGACCTCCAGGAGCTCAGCCTAAAAAGAAATCATTTGCACATAGACAGCTTAGCTCACTCTCCCCAAACATGTCCTCTTATGTATTACCTCACTCAACTCTCATTTTTGCCAGGTATGTGTAATTTTCTTGGTTGCCAAGAGACTAGGAGATTCCAAATGACTTGCCCAAGATTCACACCCAACTTGGAACAGATTTTTTTTTTTTTACGTGAACATGAAATCAACGGTATGTTTATCACAGCAAAATACACTTAATACAAATAATCATAATCAAATTACTGAACGCAGGGATATGAGAGATGGAGGACCAATGAAAGCAATAGAAAACGCCTCAAATTTTTTTACTCAAACCATGCATTTGAGTTAGGGTTCAGAAAATAAGATCACTGTAAATATAATAAGAAGTCAAAAATGCTTCTTACAACCGAGATTTTATTCATGTTGCCACATTGGAAGGGCCATATGCCAGTCTCTATCTATCTCTCTACCTATCTCTATCTTTATCTCTCTGTGTTTAAATGGAGTGGAGATTAGTAGAAAGATACCCAGCATGACTAGTTAGTAAAGTAAGCTCTATGTTGTATCTTCCACAAAAGTGAGCCGTTACTTAACTCAAGAACACACCTGTCATTTTAATTATGATTCTGTCAATAAATTTTTGTGCCTATGAGAGGTGCTGAAAGTGAAATTACACTTCACCTTTCCTAGCACAATAACAAAATAGGACAAACTATGCAGTCACTGACACTGTCCCCTCTGCCTCCCTGTGAGACCTGGATACCAAAAGCCGTGATTCTAATTAAATCGCGTGGTTTGTTCCTCTTATTTCACAGTTTTTGTGGGTATTGTGTATGCTGTCTGTTTTTCTATTTAATGGTCAACTGGTTATTGCTAACATATACCACTACATTATCATGGTTCGTTTGGGTGACCCAAGATTTGGCCTTCTCTTAACGATCTTTCTATTGCTAGATCCTCTTGAGGATGGACATGTGACCATGATGGTGACAGAAGAGGAAGTTGCTGGGGGTGGCGGGTGCAAGGAGCAATTTTCTAGCAAGTGTGGGATAGAGGCATCTGGGTCCTTCAGCGTGACATTGGAGGAGGTCTGGGAGTCCAGCCTTGAGCACCAATGGGACTGGGACGCAGTGGCAATGGGGTCTTTACTACAGACCTCCCCCCAGATACTCATATAGTGTGGTTGGGCATTATGGTTGCATGGCTTCAGGCTCTAGTTCTCCTGCCCTCCCACAAATTCCGCCAACTGGCTAATATCTTTTAATATGTTTCTTTCTTATTTAAACTGATCCTAGTCCCTTACCTAATCTCTGCAGATTGCTCCGTAAAAGTTAAAAAAGAATTTGATAGGTTATACACACTGACATGTCCAAAACACTGCTACATGATGAAGGCAAAATAGAGTATCACCAAACAAAATGGCATATTTCTTCATGTATGTGTATATTTGTAAAGTCTTTTGAGAGAGAGCTTTTGAGAGACTACAACCCCAAATGATAATAGCAGCAGCCTCTGGGGAGGGGTGTGGGAGTAGGGGAGAGAGTCGGGGAAATACATGTAGCTTTGTCCCTTTTACTCTACATTCTTCTTGAATTTTTCAAGGAGAATGCTTTCAAATATTGCTTTTGCACTCATCACAGCAAAACAAAACAAACAGAAAAAAGAAAACCAGTGGGCTAGAGTGTAGCAAACAGCAGAGGCGTTTCCAGCTCCTCATCAGCTTGACTCCACTGAGCTAATAGTATAAGCATTGTATCATGTACTAAATACAGCAGAGATGAAGATGAATGAGGGAGGGTCCCTCTGCTCTCCGTGAGCTGGACAAACAGACACACAAACAGATAAATACTATATAGTGTCATAAGTGAAAGGATAGCAATACAAAGAGGGTTTGTGGGGAGCCCTAGGAAGGGTGCTCCTAACCCACCCCAACAAGCATGAGGGGGCACAGCAAAGGTTTCCTTGAAAAGGTGACATGGCTCTCCAAGTCTTGAAGAGTAAGATAAAAGAAGGGAAGGAAGGATTCAGTGTGTGCCTGAGATGTTCCACGAAGTGTGAGCAGGATTATAATTGCCCTCTAGCTCATCTTCAACAAAGCTGCTTTTGCCTGCTATGTGGACCAGACAGCCGTGGAAAAGACAGCTGTAAAGCAGTCCATACCAGAGGCAACTGTGAATGACTGGAGGCACAATCAGAGCATTCAGTCTGAGCCTAAGCAACCACAGGGCGACGCAGGCAGGTCCCAAGGCCAATTCAGAGGCAGCTGTCTCCATCACTGGTATTAATGCTGAAACCAAGAGACTTCCTTGGGGCAGCACTGTCATCACTACCACCAGCATCTTTGTCAGGCAGTATGTGGGTATTATCCAGGAGTTTACTGTGTTAGAAACTATTGAGGACTTTGTACAAAGATCATAGGATCAGGGTGAGTAAGCTCTGATGGGTAAACCAGCCAAAGCTTGTCTTCCCACCCCTCACCCTAAACATGTGGCCTCTCCCCAACTTCTTTTTATTCTCTACCTTTTTCCTTATTCCTTTCCCTCACAGTTCCTATGGGGTGCCTTTACAGTGTCTTTCAGTGGTCAGGACTTCCCAAAGCCCGCCCCTTAACCAGTCCTTCCCAGCTCTTATTCGAACATCCAGACTTTTCCTTTGTCTCAGAAGCCCACCTTTGGCACTACAAGTCTGACCTGTCGAGGTCCAGCTAAATCTTGGGGCCAGTCTAATTAAGTCAACCTGCTGATGTGATGATGGGGGATAATGGCTTGATGAGTTATTCCCTCCAGGCAAGAGAGTCATATTTTAACCAAGTTTCCAGGGCAAGCAATCTCTTTGCCCAAAGATGCAACGCCAATCCATGGGATATTTAGTCACAGTGTGTCCTCACCCTGCCATCCTGGTCAGATTTAATCATCCGGGCTATGTACTTGCTGTTCTAGGTCATCCTCTTGTCCAGTCCATTTAGATGCCTGTACCTATCTCCATGCTGGTGTGTGAGCTCCATGAGAGCAGAGCTTAGCATAGAGCTCGGTGAAAGTTGGCTTCGATGCACTCATCCAACAATTTGTACAGTGTTTTATTAAATGGAATGTATCGCATGCATACTGAATAGATCATGGAATCAAGGAAAGAATTGGAACAATCAGGCTGGAGGGAAAAGGAACCAGCATTTGACAATGTCATGTTTAAGAATTTGGTGGTTCTCTTCACTATGAGCACCCTGGGCCCTTCATCATTAACTGTTCTCTATAAGGGCTGTGACGACATTCCACCTCATTAAATGCCAATCACAGTCTTAGTTTTCAAACTAATGTGTGCCTACATTCAAACTGTCAAGTTATATTAAACATGTATTAGCTTGCTTTTCATTTAAACCCTACAGCCTTCAACCATTTAGGGGTGAAAGGGAGAAAAATCCCATTACAAAATTTCAAATTAAATTGCTGTGGTAGGGGAGGGAAGGGAAGGAGGGCCTATAGGTCCTATAAATATAACATTTCGAGATTCAGCCTTCTCCATGAGCTTCTTCCCAGATGTTTAGATTTGCCTAAGGCCCCTTCTCGGTGGTCCAGTAGCATTTCTTTGGCACTTATAATATTGTATTGTATTATCAGGGGCCATCATGGGTGTTTGTCTCCCCCATGAACTGTATGTGTCTCAAGGAAAAATGCTGTAACTAATTTCCTTTGGCCTCTAATGTCTAACTTAGTGCCTGGCATATTTAATGAATTAAATATAAATTTCTTGTTAAAAAATGTCCATATGTCCATATGAATTATGTGTGTCTCTGTATCTATATCTAAACGTCAGGGTCGGAGCATTCCAGTGACCATCCTGCTCACCCTTTTATTTTAGATAGAATTCTAATAAGCTCATCTAGTTTCTTGCCTACTCAGAACAACAACAACAACAACAAAAAGGAACAAAAACAGAGGGAATGTAGACTGTTTCTAGAAGAGAACATTCATAGCAGCAGTAAGTAAAAGCCTACTACAGATGAGAAAAAGAAGATTAAGAAAAGTGTCAGAACCTGACGAGATTTACAGTAGTTGATGTCAATAAGGACAATGCTGATTCACCAAAAGACAAATAGATTGTACTCCATATGCTCTGGTTCAGCGGGCAGAGAAATATATAACGTTTTTAAAAGTTAAAAGAAAGATGTTATGCAACATATAATTTTTTTTCTTTTGGATATGTCATCCCTGTCCAAAGATTAATAGATGAGACCTGCTATATGTGTTTTTTTTTATTAATTGTTGTTTTTACTGCACACTCATATGGTCCCTGCTTTTAATTTTAAAGCAGATGAATGAGAACATTTTGTATTTCTCCCTTCCAAAGAGATCCCACCAAAAATGAATTACTTTCGTGGCTCCCGACCAAGTCTTGTCAGAAATAAAACATGACTTTTCCTCAGGCACCTTTGCAACCTCCCTGAGAAGCAATTGGAGAGATGGGTGTTGTCCTTCCCCGCCTCCCACACCCGCCCAGTGTGTCAACACTGCAGCTGCTGCTTGCGTGGCAGAGGCAGGTCAGACAGCAGGGCTTTCTGCCCTTCAGTCCTCTTCCTGCACCACTAGCCCCCGGCCTCCTGACCTCCTGCAGGGTGACACTCTGGCTACAAGCAGCCTTTGTCAGTCTCCACCTTCACAGGAAATAAACACCCAGAGTCATTGGGGTAACAGATACAGAAGCACCAACACATATGTCTGAGAAGCAGTTCATCCAAACAGCTTCACAGAGGGTGGCAGTGGGAACCCGTGCCCGCATTTCCAGCTCAGTACACCGTGAAGGCCTTGGCCATGCCTAACTTTAAAGAGCTCAGAAGCAGCTGTCCTGGCCACCCAGTTCCTAATTCCTTTGGCCTGGCGCCTTCTACGTAATTCCCTGCCTCTGGTGTCCAAGGCTTCCAACTTTTCAAGGATCAGACGTTGCTTTTCCCAGCCCAGCCACTCCCGCTTGCTGGTTCACTGCCTCCCCCTCGACTCCTAGAGTCCCAGCAGGGAAAGTGGGATGGGGGATGACAAGCTCCTTGGGTACCGCCCAGTTGCTCAGTACTTGGCCCCATTCTTCCCAACCAACCTACCCTCTCTCCTTTGCCAGAGCCCTGTGCACCACAGTGAGGGAACTGTTGGGACTATTGCTCAGGCCTTAGGATCACTGAAGACCTGTGTCACTGAAGACCATGAGAAGAAAAGAGAACAGAAAAACATTACATGCCCCCAAGGAAGATAACCCCAAAGTCCAAGCAGCCCTTTAGGTTTACAAACATAGTAGTGGCCTGTTTTGTTAACTTCTTTAATGTTTTTGAGAACTGTGTGACTAGATACTTATATTCTAACCATTGCCCATTAATAACCACTTTTTAAAAAATGAACAGTTGACACCATTTAAGCACATCACAAATCTCTATACAGTTTTAGACATCTAAGGCATTTAATATAATTTTTCATATTGCTTAACTCAGTGACTAAAGAGGTTCAATATAGAATAGATCTTTGGAAAATATGTTCAGCAGAGGCCCATCATCTGCTTAACAGGAAAAACGTTCATAAAACAATACAGAGGGTGGCAGTTACAAAAAATGAGAAGGGGGGTAGAGATCCAAAATGGTGCAGTGGATAAACACTGTGCCTGCTTCCTTCCGTGAACACATTAAAATTTCAACTAAATTATAGAACAATTAACCTGGAAAACCGTCTGAAGTCTAGCCAAACAGAAGTCCTAGAACTAAAACCACAAAGAAGAAGCCACTTCGAGACTGGTAGGAGAGGCAGAGACGCGGACAAAGACCCAAACCTCCCTGTGGCAGTTGAGAATCAAGACACGTATCTCAGCCCCAGAGGTTCCCCCTGGAGGAGCAACAGGCCCCAGCCCCCAACACCAGGCTCCCCAGCCCAGAGTACTGGTGATGGGAAGAGGAACCCCCATAACATCCGGCTGTGAAAAACAGAGGGGATTCCAACCATTTGGGCGGGCCGTAAGGCTGTGGGAAACCCAGACGTCCTCTCAAATGGCCCACGCATAGATTCATTCGCTCACAGGCACGCACCTTGGGCTACAGCGGAGGGACGATGTCTCAGGGGACTTGGAAACATACAGGAGGCAGAGTGAGAAGTGTGGCTTCAGGGGGAGGACTGGAGGACAGTCAGCATTTTCCTGGTGAGGAGTCTCCTTCCCTTGCAGCCAGCAGGTGGGGGCCATCTTTCCTATGTTGAGCCCACCCCCTCTGGCCAAATCTGAATCTGATTGGCCTGGTGAGCTCCAACTGCTC
>NW_017733010.1:0-1060 GCF_001890085.2 Hipposideros armiger
CCCTGCAGCTGCCGTTTGTAGATCTGGAGCCCAGCCACACTTCTCTTTTTCAAACAGAGTTTCATTTGTGTCAGTGGCTTAGCATCTAATTGGGAGTTTTCCTCCTGGATTTAATCAGAGAACTGTAAAGCATTGCGAAAAGGAGTTTAGGAGAAAAATTTGTCAACTTTCTACTTTCTGGATCACTTTTATATTGAAAACAAATACATTAAGGCAGTGATTTTTCAGATTTTAGCATACATGAGAATCACCTGGAAAGGCTGCTATAGACTGAATGTTGTAGACTGAAGATCGCTCCCCCAAATTCATATTTTGAATTCCTGGGGTGATGATAGTATTAGGAGGAGGGGTCTTTGGGGGGCGATTAGGTTACATGTGCAGAGTCCTCATGAGTGGGATTTATGTCCTTACAAAAGAGATCCCACAGACCTCTTTGGCTCCTTCTGTCTGTGGTGAGGCTAATGTCTGAAGTGGGCCCTCACCAGACACTGAATCTACCAGTGACCTTGGACTTCCCAGACTCTAGGACTGTGAGAAATCAATTACTGTTGTTTATAAGCCACCCAGTTTATGGTATTGTTGTAACAGCAGCCAAAATGGACTAAGACAAGGGCTTATTAAACATTTTTGATTCAGTAGACTTAGGATGATGCCTGAAAAGTGCCATTTCTAACAAGTTCCCAAGTGATGCTCCTAGCTCAGCAACCTGGCTTTGAGAACTACTCTTTTAAAGAACCTATTCATAAGTATCTTGAGTACTTGGTCCCCTAAAAGGGGAGGAAAGTTAGTATTTAGCTATGCTAGGAGCCCTCCGGTCACACATTCTGTTTCTCTTGCTCGTTCTCTTTTCTTCCTCTTGCTTATTAAATATTACTCAGCTGTGCCAATTCTAACCTGAGGAAGTGAGCACTCCCATACTCAGTAAATTTCAGAGGACCTTATTAAAGAGTACAAGAAACTGCTAAGCCTTGCCTTAGAAAATCTGATGACCAGTTAACCAATTATTTAAAATTTTAACAGCAAAATATAAAATTTAGCCAACCTCTTTATTTTTGCCTAC
>NW_017733010.1:3518-4516 GCF_001890085.2 Hipposideros armiger
TTTGATGTTCAACATGCATACCCAAAAGCTTTGGCAGAAGCTGGGCCACCAAGCTGTGCCTTACTTCTGTACTGTGCCCTCATCCTGCCAAGAAGATCTGTGAGGCTCTCCAAACACCTCCTGCAAACCTCTATGGGCCCACAGAGCAGAGGTAAAGAAGCAATAATGATATATTATTATCTGATAGCAAGAACCATCAGTGAATATTAAGACACTGGGATACAATGCCAAATTTTTCTCTACTCATTCACTCGAAAGGTGAATTTAGTTATGGGGAAGGAGGCAGATTCTTATTATAAACCAGTCTGTGAACAGATTTCTGTCAATTCTAAACATTTTGGCCTCGTTCTTTGAAAGCTATTCTCTTCAAACTAGGTAGTGTTATGAAAAAAATACATATAAGAAAAAATGAAAGTTCCATTAACCTTAAATATGACTATTAAAGCATTCATTCAGCATAAAGTGAGTATCATGGCACAATAAAGAGATTCGAAGGCAGAAATATCTGAGATGAAATTTCAATTCTGTTATATATGAGGTGGCCTTGGTGAGTCTCTTAGCCTCTCTGAATATCAGTTCCTGGGTTTTTTTAAGTGTTTTTTTTTTTTTGGTTTTTTGTTGTTGTTGTTTTTTAATGCTGATAATAACATATTTCAGAGCGACTCTGAGGTTCAGATATCGACTAGCCAACTCCTGTTCTGTGTCTCTTGGGTGATTAGCTAAGATTAGAACTGTTTTCCCCTTGATATTAGTTAGACACAGAGGTAAACATTTTCTGTTTACCTAACTGAGATTTTTGTTGCAAAATCTCTTTGTCTCTTGTTGCAAAATCCCAACTGTAAATTCCCCAACCTGTAACTTGTCTATTCTTTCCTTAAAAAGACTAAGGCAAAACCACTCTGTAGAGACACTCTGACCTTCAGATCTGGGTACTCTCCCTACTACCATAGCCTGAATAAAATCAATTTCCTTACTTGGTTTTTTGTCTTTGATATCAT
>NW_017733010.1:6456-7161 GCF_001890085.2 Hipposideros armiger
AGGATTTGCAGAATTAATTCAACTTTTTGCAGCACATACTTTGTGGCATTTAATGACACTGAAAAATCCCTGAGAAAACCTTCCCGGAATAACTCAGAGAAGTACCAAAGTTAAAAATGAACCTTACTTTCTAAGTTTAGGCTAGACTAGAATGCAATGGCTCGGGAGGGCATCCTCCCAGGAAAGTTTAAAGAAGTTATTTTGGTTCAACTCTATATTTTAGAATCTTGCAGAAGTGATTCGTGTTCTTATTCTGCATTTTCAGAACCTTGTATCATTTTAAGCTACACATATAAGAGTAAGAGCTTTTTATCACAACTAGTTGAATAATCTTTCTGTGTTGCCACTTGTACAACTGCCTCACTGGAGTGTGGTCTGGCATGATTCATTATAACTGGCATTGCCAACTAACAAGAGACAGAAAGAGGGCTGGCCTGAACCCTGGAAGAGCATGGGCTGTAGAAAGGGTTGGTGTGGCTGGCAGGGCAGCTGATGAAGGGACTTGTCTGCACAGCTGGCGCCTACAAGGGCCAGTGTGTGTATTACCATCATTATCGAGGTTTCCCTGGGAGCTTCAGAAGGCAGACACATGGTAAGTTCCCAAACAGTTAGATTCATCTTCAGTTATTCCATTTAAAATGTAAACACCAACAACAGAATGAACTTGGTATCAAAACATAAAATGTTGGCTCTTGATATTAAGAA
>NW_017733010.1:7766-29508 GCF_001890085.2 Hipposideros armiger
GTCCCTCTTTTCCAGGCATTTGCCATTCGTCTGCTGCCCCAGCCTCATCGGAGGCCCCAGCCGAACACCCTCTATCCCCTCATCTGTGTTTCATCGCAGGCTTTTTACACTGATTCCACCCAGAGTTGTCTGGACCCTCCCTGTTTATCCCCATTTTTGTGGCCCATCTCTATCGGGATACTATATACTATGAATTTTCAAGTTGTAGAATTGATTCTTCCACCATAGTATGGAGTAGATGATTCCTAAGTCCCTGAACATTCTAATGATACTGTTTGGTGCCTCAAACATGAGGTCCTCTGTCTTTTCAGTTCACTCGCAAATCACTTGCCAATTTTTGTATGAAAATGAATAGGACCCCTGGCATACACAAAGCCTAACAAAACAAGAATAGTACTACTCAGCTAAATGAAAACTGGTAACCGGCAATGATACAGAGAAAAAACGAACAGAGCAAACTATAGGCAAAAATTATCCCCATATATTTTGAAACTGTTCTGAGATGATGAAGGACTCAAGCCTTCAAAATATTTGTCACCGAATAGCCCACGTTTGTGTGGATGTGGAATGGCTCATCAGATAGGAGCCTTGGTGAAGTTATCAGTTTTCACCAAAGAATGTTGACCTGATCCCTTAATCATAACTTTTTCTAAAGTACATTCTCTACTATCAAGTGTCGTTAAAAATCTGATTAAAATAGGCTCTATTTTGGAAGGACTGTTTAAACAATTTCTTCTAAATGTTCCAAGTAATATTTTTAGAACAGACAAAAGATTACCTTATTGGACCACAATTTTTTGTCTTCTTACAGATTTATTTTTGCTGGGTTTCATCGTAAAGACTTCAGCCTTTATAGAGGAGCAGAAGTAACAAATAAAATCCATTATCAGTTTCTCTAGGAGTGGTCATGTGGATATTTTCTAGTCCAGACACTCATTGTCTCCTGCATAAAACTTCACGTGACAAATGTCTTTTAGTTGTGTAGCCCTGTATACAAAGAAGCTTTTGCTTTCCCTCAGGGTGTCTCCTTTTCTATAACAAAAATTACGTAACTGACATACATTGCTTTTAACTTTGTCTACTGAGAAGTTCAAATGCAAGAATGAGATTTACAAAAAGAACTATGAAGAAACTGATTCTATTTCTTCCTCTGACCTTACTTATTTTTATGATATTATAAAAGTGTTTAGGGTATGTATGTATATGCATAAATATATACTTATAAATGTGTATGCTTATGTACATGTTATGTTCTTTTTATTTATGGTCCAGCCATTATTTTCTTATTTATTCATGCCATAAGCTGCAATAAATCCTTTGTGGAAGGTAGAATATTAATAAATATATTACATATGAATAAATATGGCCAAATGGTATGTTAGGGTGACCTTTAGCCATTATCGCTATTATCAATAATTACTTAATAAGCACATACTACAGTGTGTGTGAGTCATGAGATGAGTGGGAAGATAAGAGAGCCTAAGGCAAAGCTCCTCACCACAAAAGTCTTGAAATCTAATTGATATAATAGGACTGGTACATGAGAATATAATACAATAAATATACTATACTATAATACATTTTATTTATATATATCATAAATTTATACATATTTATATATATAAATAAAATGTACTACAGTATAGTGTGTATGTATGTATGTGTGTGTGTGTGTGTNTAAATATTTACATCATGGCTGATATTAAGCTATCAACATGGTACGTAATGTAAGTTTAAGAAGAGATGGACACAATTGACTCTCCCAAGCCTGTGAGAGTTGGTTTCATTTCTCCTCCCCTTCCTCCCTTTACTTCCTTCCAAAGGAGAGGAACAAAGGTATGGCAGGTCTAGGGCAAGGTAGCCAAGGAAAGCGTTCTACTTGGAGGTTTGTTCCTCAGTTTCCCCTTTCAGACTGTGCTTGGAGACAATGGATCACCTCCAATTCATACCCTCCATCTCACTTTTCAGTGCAACCTGAAAATCTAAAAATCAATTCGGAAATAAAATGAAAACCTACCATCTTCTTTTAGCTCACTGATGAAAATAGAAGACTTGCTTCATGATAAATGTTATTCTCAGTTTGACAAAATGATATGAGTTTAGTCTCTCTGAATCTTAAAGACACTATAAAATTACACATGAAAAAGGCTGAAGCCACTGAATTATCATGATATTTAGCCTCTCCACTGTTATACTAAGCTGTAACTTTCTAGCTACAAGTTACAGCTCATCAGTTGAGCCAACATTTGCTTATTAGAAATCTATTTGTTTTATCTTAACACAAAATATGCTGAAATAAAATGAAAAAAAANAAATTAAACAGGCCGAAGGGGCACCTTCATAACCACATCTCCCCAAGAGTGCAACTCCCCTCTAATTGATCTCTGCTGCTCCCAGTGAGGCCTAGGCAGAGTCACACCTTCACCCATCCCCATCTAAATCCAGGATGATTTTGTTTAAAACAACATTTCAAGATTTCTTAATCCAGATATCACTTTAATGTCACAAAAGGGAGAGTTGTTGTTTTCTTTTCATGGACATTTTTAATTGTATACTTTAAGGCATCTTAAAAATTTGTATTTATTTTTAATATAACTCAGTGAGAAATAAATTTTACTTCACAACTTAGGATGTACACACACACACACACACAATTGAAACATAAGCTTCACAAAACATTATTGGTCCATCCCTGTGTGACATATTCTATATTATACTTTATTTTGCTCCATTTAATTTCTTAAAACATTCTTATTATGACCCATTAAATTTAGTATAAATAGCATTGTTTTAAGGAAACAGGAGGTTCAAATTTCAAGGGTTAAATGTTTTAATTTTCTGAAGAAAAACTATTCTTTAAAAATCAAAGGCAATTGGCCCAACTTCAGATGGATGATACAGCATACTACTGCTGTCTTATAAGTATTTGCTCAGAAATCCAAACTATACAGAGTTACGATTCATGCAAATCTCCCAAAGAGGGGAAAATACATCCCCAAGTTGTATTCTTAGTAGGAGCACATCAACCCACACATATAAATAAAATTTCAAATGCTTTTAGTATTAGTGTCTCCAGGTTCTAAATATGGGCTTGACTTATAATTCAACTTCTCTAGTCTTGGCTACAATGAACTAAAATAAGATTTTTATAATACAATTCAGTAATTTTGAAAACTGCATCATTACTGATAAATCAGTGATTATCTTAATCGTAGATTTCTACAAAGAAAAACATACATTGGGGCCGGCCAAGTGGCACGATGGTTAAGAGCTTGCTTGGGACGCCAGAGGGTCCCGGTTCGGATCCCACATATGAGGGCCAGTGACACTGCCCTCTACAGCAAAGATGCTGAACAACAGCTCACCCTGGAGCTGGGCGGCTGTGAGTCACTGGTGACGGCGTAGGCTGCAGCCCCTGTGGCAGTGGGTTGCCATGGGCTACCGTGTGTAGCCAGCAGCCAACGTGAGTGGCCAGCAGCAGTAGTGAGTGGCTGTCCAGAAGCCAGTGACTGATCTGTCTCACCGGGAAGAGCGCAATGATGGTGCCAACTTGGGCCAGTGAAGCAACGTCCTTCACAACTAGACTGAAGAACAAAACAATAGCAACTTGTCTGTTCCCCTTCCCCCAATTCTCCAGCGCTGTTCCCATCCCCCAATTCCCAAATTTAAAAAATCTTTAAAAAAAACAACATACATTGTTCAGGAAAAAAATTCTGTTACATTAGCTGATATCATGGTTAATCAGTAAACTTTTAAAAATTCACAAATGCTACTATTTTTAATAATTTTGCTCAAACAATAATCAAAATTGTGGATGGAAACATTTCCAATTTGCCAGCATAACCCTTAGGCTTATTCATGCCAGAAACATCTCAGCTGGGTCTTAACATTCCCTAAGAGAAGATTAAGTAAGTTATAGGCTTTTTACCATGTCAACTCTAAGATAATACTTAATTCTTACTGTGTATTTGCAGTGCCAGATCACATTGGACAGAAAACTCCACCTTTAACAGATAGTTCTATTCTAGCCACAATCATATCACATTAACTTCCCAGACTATCTATTAATATCCAACCAAATTGGAGCTTGGTGAGCTTCTGGCAGGTTTGTGACTGTGCCTGAAACCTGCAATTTTAACTAATTATAGAAATTCTGGGCAAGGTGCCTTCTGAAAAGATGATCAATGTCATTCCTTTCTTTTGTAACTTTGCAACCACCCCAAACCAAGAGTTCTTCTATTTTAACTCAAAGGGAAGAAAGGATATCAGCATGAGGATCACTCACTATGTAACCAAAACCATAGTAGGTCCATTACATGTGTAACCTCATTTAGTCCTCATATCCTAATGTAGTGGGAATTACGACTTCCATTTTACAGAGGGGAAATTCATGCTCAGAAAAACTACCTACGTTGATGAAGGACATGGAGTGCATGTTCGAGTTGAGATCTGACAAAGAGTCTGACTCCAAAAACTAATACTTCTCTGTTAATTTCTTGCAGTGGTGGGCTGCAGCTGGCCGTATAGACTCACAAGAGCTGATGGTGCACAGCTCTTCCCAATGCCACATTCAGTAACGTCACATCAATAGGTTGAAATCAGCCATGGTGGGAGTATTTATACTGTGCAAATGAGGCAGCATTACAAATCAGGGCTTTCTTCTTCAGAGAGTCCTTACCTACATATAACATTTGTATTCAATATTTCACGAATGTCGCTACTGGATGTTTATATTCGTCAGTTCCTTTTTATTTTCAAAAACAAATAATAACAAGAGTATAGGTACAATATCTTTTACTATGTGCTCCCCACATTTACTTCCTGTACACCTTTGTCTACCATTAAGAAAAACTTCAGAGTTATGTAAAAAGGTTTAATAATATAATATAATAATCCCCATTTCTCCATCAACCAAATTTAATAATTAACAACAAGCCAACTTTATTTCATTTATACTCCCCACTTTTTTTCTTCTGGAATTTTATTTCTGAAGCAAAAGTTGCCATCTTATTATAGGATCTATCAGGTTAAATGTATACAATATAATCTTTACCATAAACTAACTTATTATTGATGGTCTCAAGCTTATGAATGAATGACTATCTACACGACTATGTGATACACATACTTTATATGTTAATAGAGGTTTGGACAGATCCAGATTTTGTGGGACCTGAAGTCTAAACAATTGGGAATAAGCTCTCTTTTAGAAAGTGGATATGAAATTACAAATACAAAATTAGACAAGAAAGTGGATATTTATTTAGGTTGAGGAAAAAAAATCACTGCAAATTACAAATGTAAAAAAGCTTAAAATACCATGAAAAGCATAAAACATAAAAATAACATATTTTATTCACTTCCTCCTGAATTTTTTGGTTGCCTACTGTTTGATGGCTTTTCATATGATAGTGATTTTTTATATCATTCTATAAAGAGATCAGAAAGATAATTCAGTCTTTTCTCTAGTATGGTTGATCAGATTGCCTTTTAATTTTTGAAAGTTGCAATACTTAAAAACTTGTGACTTAACACACAAACATATGCTTATCTGTAGGATTCCTATGATTTGTGCCTTACTCAGGAATGTTGATCAATTCTATTTTAAGCAATTCCCATCAAAGGGGGAAAATACATGAGTCTATACACCAGTATATTATCTCTATTTTTAATAGGAGAGAACTTATATTGTGACTAGTGATCAATTAGAACTGAATCATCCAGTTACAAGTTTACATTTCTGGTAACTGAAAGAAAATTTACACATGTTCTGTACATTTCAATAATTATTTCTCCTCTGATACCTATATACTTCCAGGGCTGGGTACTGTAGGACACAGCCTAGCCTCTGGTAAGTGAGTCAGCTGAGTATGACATAGGACCCGGAAGCCATCCTTCCCTGGGATAGCTGACAATAACTTTTTTTTTTTTAATTAAAGTTTATTGGGGTGACAATGGTTAGTAAAATTACATACGTTTCAAGTGTACAATTCTGAATACATCATCTATATATCACACTGTATGTTCACCACCCAGAGTCAGTTCTCTTTCCATCACCATATATTTGATCCCTTTTACCCTCATCCACCACTCCCCTCTCCCCCGCTTATCCTCTGGTAACCACTAAATTATTGTCTGTCTGTGAGTTTTTGTTTCTTTGTTTGTTTGTCTTGTTCCTTTGTTGCTTTCAGTTTTATATCCCACATATCAGTGAGATCATATGGTTCTCGACTTTTTCTGCGGCTGGCTTAATTTAATTACACACAGAAGCAATGGTCGACCCCATTTAGAGCCTACATAACTCAGAGTAAATATATCTGCAGTCCTTTGTTCTCTATGATCAAAGCTACCTCCAATTCCATTCAATGTGAGGAAAAGTGAGATGGCGGGGAAGTTGGAATGGAAGGAACAGTGGTCTTAACGAATTGTGGTTAAAATTCCTTATTTAGCAAATATTACAAAAACATGGCACCACCCTAACACATGGATCACATCCTCCCAGGGCCTTGGACAGGCCCATGCAAGTGAGGGGTCATGAATTTTAAGCTTCATTGGCTTCAATCGCCGTCTGGAGAGAATCATCCCCTCGTTACTCAGCCTTTTCTTTCCCAACTGGTCATCAAAACACTGCAACCTCTCTGTCGGGAACCTCTCCCAGTTCCTTGAGCATGTACATAGCTATCCTTTGACTCTCTGGCCCATCCTCAGGTGACTCCAGTGCATGCAGACAGAAGTCTGCTATTCTCGTTCATCACGTATTCATCACTAAACCTTCCACATCACAATTTTGCACTGTCTTGAAAGCAACCCCTCTATATAACAAAAAGGTAGTAGTGTCAGGTACAATTTTTCTCTTATCCAAATTCTTCACTGGTGGCATCAATAGTTTATATGAATTTACAGTATATAAGAAACTGTGTTTTAAAAATATAGGCTATCTATATATCTAGCCACTTTTGGCAGTAACCCAGGAGTGCTACAAGTGAAAACATAAAAAAGTCATAGGAAATGATTTCTAGCTATTATTTTGGTTAGTGCTATGGCATACTCACTTGTGAGAATAGGAACGATGTTCTGTGAGTTACAGTACGCTGTGCCTGTCAAGCCTGGGAGTTGCCGGTGAACATCTCAGGAAATCTCCAGAGCTATTATTAGATCTAACACAGACTTTCCTACCTAGTCTTCAGCCCTGCGATCTCTGGCAGGTGCCTTGATGGGTACAGTGGCAGTCATGCTCGGCTTCCCGACAGACAGCGTGCCCCGGGACCAGCGGCAGCAACACATCAGAGTTTTGCAGGAGGCATTTTTATTTTTCAGAGACTTCAAAACAAGGACAAGGTCGGTCATTCCCCATACCAGAACTTCTAGCTAAGCCATAACTTTTCCTTGTATATCAAAAGTACTGAGAGAAAAACATAAAATACAAAAGCAATGAAACCCACGAAAAACCTTGTTACTAAGAATATAAGCCTTTAAATTTAATATTAGGAACTCTGGATATGCAGAATGTACTGTTACAAATTTAATACCTGCATCACCATCAGCATCACCAAAAATCACGGGTAATATGCATTCTGCACTTGCTATTCATCAGGCACTGAGCTAAGTGCCTTATATTAAATTTTGCAGGATCCTGGCTTTACACATGAGGAGGACAAGACAGTGAAAAGATAAGAAACAGGATCTGATTGTAACCTGTGAGTGTTGGGTGGAGTGGGTACCAGGATTTGCCCTCAGGCAGTCTGATTCCAGAGACAATTGGTTAGCTCCTGCTCTATACTGCCTGGCAGTGTCGGTATGCTTGAAAAAACTTCATCCTGAAGTTGGAATACTAATAAAATTTTAAACATTAGTACAAGAAGGAAACATATTTATGCTTTCCCTCTCTTAATTTCTAAACAGATCTGGCATATGATGATGACATTAGGTTTTGCATATAGTTAGTAACATAATATTTAGATTTCTTGGTGTTTAAAAACAGCAGATTTGCATATTCAAAAATAGATTAAATCAATAACATTGGAAAATAAGTTGTTAAATCAATTATATTTTTAAAAAAGTAAACCTAAACCTATATCAAGATGATAAGAAAAAAAAAAGAATAAATACACATATAAACTGTTTTTCATAAATATTCTGTCTATATAAAAAGAGACATGTACTCTAAGGACACAAGAAATTGTAGAGAATCTTGAACCTGACACAGTAAGTTTGTTTTTGGTAGTGGTATTGGTGTTGCAAATCAGAAACTATTTTGTGTGCATTGTAAGACTGAGGAAATAAGCAAATATATTGGTATTGTGGGGCATGAGGATTCTCAGTTGAGAAAAGAGAAATACAAATATGGAGTGGGAGAAGGAGAGGATGACGCTGGAATAAAACTGATGGTAGCAGGATAGCAGTACTATATGATACTGCTCTAACAGTACTATATAGACAATAGTGTATGTATGTGTATATGTAAGTGTGTGTGTGTGTGTGTGTGTGTGTGCGCGCGCTATTATCCACTCCAAAGGCCTAAAAGTGATGACACTGTAGTAGCAATGAGCAAACTTAGTGTCCAGACCTGGGTTTTAGAACTAGGCCTCTTGGGACAGGAAAGTACAAGTTAAGCCTGAAGTATCTGGATGTGCCAAAGAGAACATGAAAAAACTGAAGAAGACACATCAAAAAGAAACAAGCAAATTCTGAAAGGCTCCCACTGGTCAAATTTGGTACAATTTGAGCATCAAATAGATAATAAGAAAAATAAATTATAATGATATTGAATTGAAAAGTACACAGTGATACTAAAAAAAAAATTAAGGGGAGAGGGAGGAGAAGGAAAAGCAAAGCAAATCAACTAATAAATGTAAAAGTAATGACAGAAATAGAAAATCAGAATTTTATACCCACATAGTCATAACCAATTCAGGTAACAATCATCAATGGCTACTAAAACACTTGGTAAAAAAATCAGGGAACATGATAATCATGCAATCTCAAAGTGTCACTGTCCTATCCATATGCAGATTGTATTTGAATGAAAAGGGGAACACGTTATTTTAAAATGGAAAGATCATGCGGCCACTACCTTTGCCTTAACATCACCAGTAATGGAACACATAGATATCCGACGTCTTCTGAGAACACTGGAAAGGACACAGCATGCCTACTAGATGCCCAGCCAAAAATGCTTACTCTGAATCTAATCATGAGGAAACAGTCAAACAAATCCAAAATGAAGGACATTCTGCAAAACAACGAAACTGAACTTTTCAAAAATATCAACGTTATGTAGAACAGCAACACCACCATAAAAAGCTGGAGACTGTTAGTTTAAAGGACACTAAAGAGAAATGACAACTAACAGAATGTGTACTCCTGGCTTGGATCCCAGATTGAAAAAAGAAGAAAATGACTTTAAAAGATATTATTGGGACCACGGAAAAGTATAAGTAGACTGTTGGTTATATAACAGTGCTCTATCACTACTGCTTTATCAATACTCCCTGGTATTTTGCAGAGAATGTTCTGGTTCTTAGAAAATCCATGCTGAAGCATTTAGGGGTGAAGTGTCTTGATGTCTGCATTAATTTTCAAATGCTTCAGCATGAGTATATATACATACATGTATATTAATTATATATAAATGTATGAACATAAATCAATATTCTATATACTTTAGAGAGTAAGAGAACTAATCCAAATGGGAAACATTAATATATTATAAAGTTAGGTGAAGGGGTATATGGGTGCTCCCTGTACTGTTTTTGTAGTTTGATATGGTTTGAAATTGATCAGAATAAAAAGTAAATTACAATTGGAGATATGAGGTATAATTTGAAAATAATGTTCAGCAAATTGCTAAGTGGGGAGAATATATAGCTAGGGAGGTGGAACAGCTTAGTGGAATGGGTCACGTAAACTCAGGAGGTCCTATGTGGTATTATAATTGGTAAACTGAGAAAAAAATAGAACTAGGAAAAAAATAAATAACATTTTCAAAGTTAGCTTGATTAGAATTTATATTTTTAGTTTATTTGTGAACAAAATGGTATGATGGCCACCATGTTAGGTCAGACTCATGGATTATCTGGTCCCAAAACGCTCTAATTTCTAGTTCACAAGTTATGAATGCATTTTATTTCTCCAGAGATATATATTTCCATTAACTTTGTGGAGAGATTTCAAAGAGCTATCGCATAAATGAATATATTATTTAACACAATATTTAATATGTAATCATAGATACAAGCAAAGCTATTATCTAGCTCTAGGAGCAAAAAACTTTTAGGGATTAAAATTTTATACAAACTTTTTTTTTTTTTTTTTTTTTAGTTATCAGTGTCAGATGTCCCAGCTTTGATTTGTGGACAGCAGAAATAGACTGCCTGCTCGGTCAGGCTGACACAAAATCATCCTAGAGCCCAGAAGTACAAGCTTCCCATATCACATTTTATTTGTATGAGAATTGGACACTAAACATCTATGAACTTCTATTGTAGGCTGTAATGTTCCCCAGAAAAAACTGACTAGGTCCCCCAGTTAGCACAAAAGAGCAGAAGAAAACCGAATGTGGCTGAAGTTATCCCTTTAACAGCCTAGAACCCTCAAGCTCCCTGAGCCCTAGCTATCCTTTTACTTATTTTGTGTGTGTGAAAATATCTTTTTTTTTCTTCTCAATTCTTAGAATCTATATTTACTGGTCTCTTTCCAGATAATTTCATATCTTTTTTTTCTTACCAAATTCATTTATTTAAAAGAACTCTGAAGTATATTTCCATTTGTAAATGCTATTAGCTTGTTTTTCTCCAGTTTTATTGAGAAATAGTTGACATGCATCACTGTATAAATTTAAGATGTACAGCATGATAATTTGATTTATATATGTTGTGAAATGGTTACCACAATAGGTTCAGCTAACATCCATCTTCTCATATAGGTACAATAAAAAGAAGGAATTAAAGAAAAATGGGGAAAATTTTTCTCCTTGTGATGAGAACTCTTAGGATTTACTCTTAATAACTTTCGTATATATCATACAACAGTGTTAGCTATAGTCATCATGTTGTACATTACATGGCTTGCATATATTTATAACTGGAAATGTGTACCTTTTGACCACCTTCCTCCAATTCCTCCTTCCCACACCCTCCACCTCTGGTAACCACAAATAGGATCTCTTTTTCTTAGATTCCACATATAAGTGAGATAATTTCTCTGCCTAACTTATTTCACTTAGCATAATGACTTCAACATATATCCATGTAGTCACAAATGGTAGGTTTTTTTTCATTTTTTTATGGCTGAATAATATTTCATTTCATGTATATGTATATGTATATGTACATGTATATCTCACAACTTCTTTATCCATTTATCCATCAATGAACACTTAGGCTGTTTCCATGTCTTAGTTACTGTAAATAATGCTACTATGAACATGGGAGAGTGGATATTTTTTCTGGCTACTGTTTTTGTTTCCTTTGGACATATTCCCAGGAGTGGAATTGCTGGATCATATGGTAGTTCTATTTTTAATTTTTTGAGGATCTCCATATTGTGTTTTATAGTGGCTGTACCAATTTAAAATCCTTCCAACAGTGCAAAAGGGTTCCCTTTTCTCCACATCCATGCCAGCATTTGTTATCTCGTCTTTTGATGATGGCCACTCCAACAGGCATGAGGCGATATCTCATTATTCTAATTTGCATTTCCCTAATGACTACTGATGTTGAGCATCTTTATCATGTACCTAGAGGCCTTCAGTATATCTTCTTTGGAGAAAGTCTATACAGGTCCCTAAATCTCCTTTTATCTTGAAGCCAAGCTGAGCCAAGCCATGTCTAACCTGTAGCTCTCAGCCTAGAGCTACTCAGAGATGTCTTGAGCCCTGCTGGCCCCTGGCCTGAATAATGCTAAGTCTTGAGTCTGACCCAGGAGATCTCTGAGCTCTAAATCAGCAAGAGGTGATCAGAGGGCTATAATCTCCAGCTTTAGAGGCTGTAGTACTGAAGTGAGCTTTTCCTTCGATAGTGCTATTCCGGAGACAAAAAAGTGCAGGTATGTGGCTAAGCATATTCCAGAGATGCAGGGCACTAGAAAAGGATGTTCAGGTATACAGAGGGTTCATACAAGGCTCATAAGTTAAAGGGACCTTTGTTAAAAAGCCAAAACATGTGCTAACAGTATCACCAATCACAGGTGGGGGAAGAGGCAAGCAGAGAAAGATCCAGAAAAGAAAGGTGAAGTGGTTTAAGCTACAAGATTAAAACAATTAGTGAGCAGAGTTTTATTCCTCCACTACAATTATTTAAGTTAAAATATTAGGAGATAATTATTTTAAAAAATTCACTATTCACCTACTTAAATGTTTTGTTTTGTTTTCCCTAAAGTTATTAGATGTGGCAGAGTAAGGTATAGTCCACATCAGAATGGAGTAGGGGAACCTTGGTTACTCAGAACAGGGTATCAAAACAGGTGAGAAAGGTTTCTGGGGCAGAGGCTTGTTTCGCATGGGGAGTCAGGGCCCCAGGAAGGGAATGAAGGTGCCCCACGTGAGAGCAGCTCAGCCTCAAGTGTTGAGGCCTGAGTGAGCTGAGGAGGGTATGTACACTGGGGCATGGGGTTCAGAGCCTGTAAATGGACTTTCAGGTGGGGTGAGGAGGACTTTCACAAGGGGAGGCAGACTGCGGGGGGGGGGTTGTTGGCAGGCTCTTGTGGTGTGTGAAACCCAGGTGGAGTGAGGAAAGCATCTGCATGGGGAAAAGGCAGTCATGACAATGGGGGAAAGGTGGTAGTGACAATGGGGGACTGGTTACAAAGGAACTGATCAAATACATAAATCTATTAAAGATAATATGAGCCAGTTTCTCACTGTTGGAGAAATGAGTTACAAATAGAGAAAGGGAGGGATAGAAATAAATGCAGATGTACATGTGTATATGTTTGTGTACATTCAGGTACACATCTATATATGTGCTCCTGGCACTGTCCACTGAGAGGGCTTCATAGCATCAATATCCACAAAGGTGAAGAAGACATCTTGCACCCATATCTTGGTTTCTAAATATCATTCATTCTCCACTAAAAAGAACCAGGACTCCTTGGAGAAAAGGCTGCAATAAGGAGTGGGGTAAGGAACATACAAGAGGTGCTTGAAATATCTTACTATGCCAGAGAGCAAAAAGGTGTCCAAAAAATGACAAGTCTCCTAAGTCAAAAAACACAGGATTCAGTTTGAAAAAGTGTCTCTGGCCGAATCTGGAATAATTTCTGCATCAAAATAAATGATGACTGTAAGAGATTACAACTCATTGAATAAAATAGGAAACCATGAACCATATGGATAAAAACAAATAAATGGAGAGGCTGATGAGGGATGGGATATTTTTATGGTTTCAAAGTACCTCCTTACAAAATGATTATTAACTGTAAAAGGGAAAGAGTAACTCCATGGTAGAAAATCCCGTCAAACACCAACTTTATGAAGAGATGGAAGCAAACATCATAACTAAAAGGGAAAAATGAAAATCACCTGTGACATGATTGGATATAACGAGAAGAACACAGCATCAATTCCATGATATCCCTGCCCAATATTCATAACCAGGACTTAATCAAGAGAAAACATCAGAAAATCCAAATTGGCCTGTGATCTTCAAGAGTCAAGATCATAAAAATTTAAAAAAGCAAAAAACACTGAGGAACCATTCCAAGTATAGCAGTCTAAACAAACACAGTAATTAAAAGCAAATGAGCACTTTTTAGATGAATCCCTCAACTACAAAGCACATTATTAGGAAAACTGCTAAAACCTGAATGGTGTCTGAGGAACAAATGTAGGAATATGTTTATGTTAACTTCCCAGTTCTTATGATGAAACTGTAGTTGTTTAGGAGATTCACTTGTTTATAGAAAATAAATACAAAGATATTGCAGAGTAATAGGGTAAGTAACTCAGAAAAAAAAATGTTCTTGGTACTGTATAGTGAATTTTCTGCAAGTTTGATGTAAAAAAATTTTTTAATGCCTTTTTAAAAAGAATGAGGTAAATATATCAGTTCTATGGAAAAACTACAAGATATCGCAGATATTGTACTAAGTAAAAATATTAAAGTACAGAGTATATCATATGAGACTATTTATGTGCATGCAAACATATGTATGTATATATGTGTATCTGTGTGTTTTCATTTGTTTTGTTTTCAAGTAACAAAGTACCTCTCTATGAAGATTCTAGAAGACTAAAGAAGAGTGAGGGATTTCACTGGAAAGATAGTGTGTATGTAATAAGTTTCAGAAAAAGAAAGCATGTTTGAAGTATGAGAAAAGGAAGGAAATTCTGATTCACATTTAGCTTCATTTTACCAAAGCCTATAAACATTATCCCAATATTTAGAACACTGGTCTACAGACAAATATTGCTTGATAAATAGGGTTTACATATTCAGGGACAATCATAAAAAAATGGGCACAGGGCTGGCCGAGTGGCGCGATGGTTAAGAACTGGCTTGGGATGCCAGAGGGCCCCGGTTCGGATCCCACATATGAGGGCCAGTGACACTGTCCTCCACAGCTAAGATGCTGAACAACAGCTCAACCTGGAGCTGGGCTGCCATGAGTCGCCGGCGACGGCGTGGGCTGCAGTCCCTGTGGCAGTGGATTGCCATGGGCTACCATGTGTGGCCAGCAGCCAGCGTGAGCGGCCAGCAGCCGCAGTGAGCGGCCGTCCAGAAGCTGGCGACTGATCTGCCTCGCCAGAGAAGAGCGCAATGATGGTGCCAACTTGGGCCAGTGAAGCAACATCCTCCACAACTAGATTGAAGAACAAAACGACAGCAACTTGTCTGTTCCCCTTTCCCCAATTCCCCAGCACTGTTCCCATCCCCCCAATTCCCCAATAAAAATCTTTAAAAAAAAATGGGCACAGATGAGAGGTAACATACATTATTAAAGATAAGGAATGCTTGAAGACATATGAAAGAAATAGATATCGCTAAATGCTGAATGAATGGCATGATATCCTTATGCTGGAGGTTGGTGCATAGGTTGTGGGGTTTTATTATTGAAAGGAATCCTGTAACAAGCTGTCATTTTGAGAGTGGCACTGTGCCTTTTTCAGTCATTTGGCTATATCAGTAGCTCACATTTATTCCATGCACAGTGGATAATTCATTGCTTTTATTAGAAGTAGAAGAAAAGCCAATCGATAAGGTAGGGAGGTGAGAAACCAACACACAAAAGTCTTTTGTGGTTATCTATATAACATGAATTTTCTTTGAATCAATGTGTCACAGCACAAGGCACGGCTGACTGATAGCTAAACCGTTCCCTGTCTTATTAGACAACTAAAAGGCATTAAATCCACTAGACAATTGATACAGTCATAGCCTGATACAAGGTGAGAAGTGATTAAGGCAAAAGAGCAACATAATAGTTATTTTCAGCATTAAAAGGCAAATATTTGGAAAAATGCCTATCGCTTCACCTTTGCCACTGGTATTACTCAAGGATGAAAACAGAAAGACACACATTAATTTAATTGCATAATATAGAAGAGACATAGAGTCTTTTAAATAATTCTGACTTGAATATCTTCAGAGTGCATGTTTTCTTCCAAGATTTTTTACCATTTAGGAAAATCTGGCAAAAAGGTCAAATTATATAGGTTACCTGAAAAGTTAGGTAACTAACATGGGATAAAATATTATTATTATTATTATTATTATTATTATTATTATTATTATTATCATTATTGGTATATAATTGACATGTAACATTATATTAGTTTCAGGTGTACACATATAACATTATATTAGTTTCAGGTATACAATATAAGGACTTGATATTTGTAGGGATAAACTTACTTTTAAATAGTATGTAGGTTACATTTTGAAAAAAGACATTCAATAATATGTTTTTAGGTGAAGGACCTCTAAATGTAGAGTAATGCATTTAATGGTCAATCTGGGGAAAAAAGTTACTCAATAAATATACTAACAGTGTCCATAAAAATCTGGAAACACATAAAAAATAAGATATTTTTGGTACTATAGATTAATATTTAGACATATTGCTTTATATTTAGAGGTACCTAAAAATGTGTCTGCAGGCTAAAGAAAAGTACACCGAGCATATTATTTTAAAATATTGCTAACATATAGTATAATAATAAGTGTATACTCTTTTCCAACCTCATGGACACATTATATTATATAGCATATAAACCGTTCAACCTCTTTCACCACAAATAAATACAAAAACAAAATCCCAATAAGACAATCCCTGAGACAAACATTTTTTTATGAGAACTCCAAATATGATCTCTAAATAGATAAAGGAGGATGTGAATATTGCTCTGTAGAGGTCTCCTAGGTCTTTGAGTGCTAAACCATCAGGACAGTACCAGGTGCATAGTCTAGCGTTAAAATAGGCACTAAGATGTGAATCCCGTCACTGTGAATATTGTCTTGAACCTAATGAATACTGTCTTCCTCATGGAAAGTAGCTAAAATTAGCTTCCCTTTTCTTTATTAGGAACACCTCTTCTTAAAAAAATAAAGAAAAAGAGATTCAAGAAGAAATGAAAAACACATTCCATAGGAGTGTTTCTCTCTATTGTTTAGAAAAATTGAAAGAGCATCATTGGGCATGCTGAAACTGTACCGCCAGCGAAACGTTCTAGACTTAGATTAAAAAAAGGGTTATTGAGCTTGCTTTACAACATGTCAGAAGATGAGCTAACGCTGTCCTAGATGAAGCATTTTGAGGTGTAGATTTGCAAACATGGCAAAGGCTATGACCTGCTAAGTAGCCATAGAGTCCACAGTTACAACTGTTAAGATTTATAAATAATGCTAACCACTATTAGGAAAACTTTTTCATGATTATACGGTTTCATTTTTCACAGTTTCAATGAGTATTTTTCCAGAGTACAGGTCTACACTACTGGTATAAAGTACACGTTCAATGATCTCTAAAACCATAGTTTCTACTGAGCCCTCTAATTCAGAGTCATGTGATTTATCCCCAAACAGCACTGACACTGTGCTTGGAACTGTTTCATATGTGTTTCAGAGTTGAACAGTTTGTGCCAATGGATTCTGGGAAGCGCTGCTTTTACAAGTGAGTACTTACGGGACTCCTATTAAGCAAAAGCACACATTGCTAACAGTGAGGCTTTAAACTGCTTGCCTGAGCAGCCAGGAAATTGGGCGTTATGGTTACTACCACAACTCTCATGGTCTCCCTCATCAAAAACAATGGAATCATTTGCTAGTCCCTTCGCCCTTGACACCCTGACATTGTAGTTATTTGCAAATCTGCTTCCCAACTAGATAAACAGTACGCTGATGCTAAGGTATTTTATTAATTTCTCAACTGCTACATATACTAGCATATAGTACATGCTCAGAAAGTATTTTTTGAATGAATGAACAATACTAATCACATTACCTTAAATACCTCATATTTATTTGGTAACCTCAACAGTTCAGAATTCAGCAAAGCACCAGAAAATGTGTCTTTCCCCATCCCCCAAGAAGCATCAGAAGATTAAAGATTCTTAAGAGGGCCTTTGAGGTCACAAAGATTTAGTTAAAAAAAAAAATGAGACAGACTCCGTAAGGGTGGGAGCCCTTGCTGCTTTGCTCACCTTGGTATCCTCAGGGCCTTTATTGAGCATAATAGATGCTCAATAAAAATGTGCTGGGTGAATGACTACAGTAGTTTTTTCTCAATGCATAGAGAAAAGAAAATACTTAAATTCAGAACTAGGAACTAGAGCTGCTATAGACATGGACGTCTGTGACACATGCTAGTCGATGTCATAGAACACCAGCAGACCACAAAAAAGCATGGTTAAAAATGCAAAAGCATGACAAGATGGGACCATTTCTTTTAGGAGCAAACGGACCTCAATCTCACACGAGACCCTGTGTACTACTACTGCACAGTACAAAAGTTAGTATTTGCATTAAGGATTCTAAGTGGACATAATGTTTTAAAAGCCAATCAATGTCTAGAACAATAAAGAAAGCACATAGGAATATGGGGTGTGTGCACTCAAGGAATACTTCCACCAATTATTGTTCAGATTCAATACTGGGTGGGGAAGATGTTTGGAAATAAGTTCAGGAGACCATGTATGCTGGTTAATCTCAGCTCCCAAATCCTTTCTCTACTCTTTGCTCATTCTGTGTGGGAAGAAGAGAGAACTCGGGGAGGAGTTCTTTTGGTTTTCCTCCTGCCTGCAATCTGGCAGCGGCATCTTTCTATGATAACAGCTCCAGTTGAGTAATCTCCCTTGCAACCTCCGATTTCACCTCTCACCAAACCTAGACCAACCTCTGTTACTTCCCCTTCTCCTTCAGGAATGGTGGGGAGGAGAGGGGTTTGGTTAGTCGAGAGGAAGCGTGACATCCGCTCTTGACTCCCCTAAATCTTAGCACACCTCTACAAACAGGTCCTTCATTAAATTCTCTTTGAAAACCCCAGCCGATTCTACTTTGTGTTCAATGAGAACTCTTATTGATACACCACAGAATACTGTCAGGTCCTTCTTACTTTGTATGAGACTTAGAAGCAATATATTAGGCAGATGTCAATTATCAACCCAAACCATCTCTATTTCCTCTAACCCCATGAAAGTACCCTGAAGGGCTCAAGAGAGTGGTAAAGAAGAAAAAGACAAAGACAATATGTGATCAGCAGTAGCAAGCGTTTTCTCATTTCAGCAATACTTCAGCTATTGAACACATATTGAAATATTTCCACAGAGAGAAATAGAGAAATGCATGTGAGTGAGAGGAGGCAAACCAGTTTTAACAGAGAAAGGTCATGAATCTTGCGTCACTAATTTTCTAGTATTCTACAGAGGAAGAACTTGTATTTGGTGACTTAGAGATGAAAATATTATTAAGAGATGGAGTTAGGAGCATTATATGACCTTCCAGGAGGGGTGGATAGAAGTATATCGCCTGGGTCAGGGCTCTTGTCCATCCTACCTGGAAAATAGGGAAGCACAAGGAATGAATGGAAAAAAAGTACTGGACTGGGTTCTAATTCCAACTTTCCTAGATGAGACATCTTGGTTCAATTGCTTCGATTGCCTGAACTAAATAAATAGGGAGGATGAAAAACACCTCATTAATTCCTCATGATGCTGTGGTTCCAGGTATAGGAAGATTATTCTAACCTCTTAGGGATGCCAGTTTTTTATTTCCACGTTTGGAGAAATTATTTCACAGGTCAATCCCCAAAGGGGACTTTTTATAATTCTCTCAACGTTTCTGCTGAAGCATATGTCTACTACTCTCTTGAAAACTGATTTTTCCACCGGAAAGGCAGGATGTAGACTTGAGACAATTCCATGAGAATTACAGAATACCTCTTGTGCGCTAGAACTTCCAGTGTGTCGTTTATCATATATGTATTCTTAATCCAACTTTGCAGCCTGATGGCTTTTTAAAGTCAAAACTTCCAAAATCCTCTTCGAGTTGATTTTTAAAGCATGTGGAGACAGAATCTGAGCCAATATATTTTATTCCAAATGAGGCTCTCTGATTTCTTTTGAAATGTGATGCTTTTGAAATGTGATGTTTGTCTACCTTGTGAAATTCTGTTCTCTTAGCTCCCTGGTAAGCTAGGAAGAGTCCTAAATAGTGTATCATTGGTGCTTCCTGAATTCCACTGCTTGTGGACTATTTCTGCTGGATAAATGTGTTCCCTACCTACAGCATTCTTTTAATTCTGTTCCTCAAACTTTTATTTTCTGCTATGAAAACCAAAAATTACAAAGCCAGACTTTGGAATGGAGAACACTACTCCATGGTTATTTGTTATTAAAGGACTCCTATCATAGAAAAGTGGAAACATTGTTGGTGAGATAAATTACCTAAAAAGAAGGTAAACTAGAAAGGCATATATTTCAGTTGCCCATTTATTCTATTTTGCCACATCACAAACCTTACAGCGAAAAGCACTCCTCCTCCTCCTTGAATTTTCATCTGTAGAGGTGAGTCTTAATTTTACAAGAAAGCAAAATGATCTGGGAACAAGGTTGGCAACTTAGAGTTTTAGTAGTATATTACAACAGCCACAGAATCAGAACAATCATCTGGGAGAGACAGAGAGGGAGAGGGAGAGAATGAATGAATATGAATTGTGAACACTCCTTTCTAGGAAACAGAATCTTCCAAAGAGTTGTATTAATACTAAAATTCACCCAATTCCACATGAATTCTGAAGTCTGAAATATTGGCTGATTCTCACTATTTCCTTTCAATTAACTTCTCTAGCCTGTAATTCCCTGCATGTTGGTCAATATCTAAAAGCAAATATCTTCTATACAGAGAAAGGAAATGATAACATTCTAGGAAAAAGTAATGTTACAAACAGACATGAATTTCAAATGATACTGAGTCCTCATGGTACTAGAGGAAATAAAACAATGGCTTGATAGCTGTGTAAGTCCAATGTACTATTTAAAGGAAACATATTTCAATAGAACTGCCAGAACAATTAATCATTCTATGTTTACTAGACTACTTAGCATCTAGAGATGTTAAAATTTAATTTAGCAGAAATTGTCTCTGAGCAAGACAGAAATTTAATTGAGATTTTATTATGTTTTTTATTTCTGCCAATAGGTATAGAGGAAAACTATATGTTTTTTTTTCTTTTTAAGGGTAGTATTAACACTTGTCCCAGAGAGATTTCTATATTTTTTTGACAATAATACTTTTAACTCCCAAATTTGGATCTCTTTTCCTATAACTATCTTAAAGGATTGTAATTGACATAAAAGGCACAACACATAAAATTATAGATACGAATTGGTATCATTTATTATGTATTAGTGAATTGGCAGAAGGTTTTATGTACATTATTTTGATGAATCCTTATGATACTAGAATTCCGCAATATGACCATTATGATCCCCAAGTAAACTAAAGACAAGGAAACCGAAGCTTAAGGAGAGTAAATGATTTGCCAAGGGTCACAGAACATATAAGAGGGAGGTGGAATTCAAATCCAAGTACATCTTGTTCTCAAGTCTGTCTTCTTTATTTCCTCTTATAACTAAAAAGAGTAAAAGGTACAAGAAATAGCTATTTTTGACTTATTAGAACATAGATACTGGTTTCAAATACGAGTACTAAGTCAGACATGCTACCTCACACTAAAAACATTTAGAAACAATTCAGTAAAATACACATTCTACAGGTTTCTAGAGTCCTTTGAGACCCTCATCTAAAGCACTGTTTCTCAGTATTTTTCATTATCATCCCCCAAGGGGTCTTCTGGATATTTTTTTAATTGCCCCCCATTAAATTTTAATACCACAGATATATCATGTTTGTATTGTATGTGTATCTGGCCTTTATACGTAAAAAGAGTTAAGATTTCTTTTGTCGCCTAGAATGAATTTTTGCCCCATGGGGAGCAATAATCTAGGGGATGTATCTCTGTTTTTCTTTGTTATTTCCAAACCTCCCAACCAACTGGTAATTAATTAAAATTGTATGGGAATAGGGTGGCTATAGTTTTTTTAATTAAAAGTTTTTCTGTGTGTTAAAATGCAAACGTATAGAAAATGTTGGTGAATCACTATCAGCTATTCATATATATATGGCTGTCGGAAAAGTCATGACACATTTTTGCAATGAAAAACAGAAAAATGCATCATGACTTTTCTGATGACCCAATATGTGTGTGTGTGTGTGTGTACACACACACACACACACACACACACACA
>NW_017733010.1:29708-102970 GCF_001890085.2 Hipposideros armiger
GCTGCCAGAATGCCTGTGTCACAATTGTGCTTCAGTCTGCTCTTGTTGAAAATATTAACACGAAGTCCTTTAAGATGCCGGTGCCCATTCATGATGAACAAGAAATCTTAGTCATAAGCCACCTTAGTGACCATCACCCTGTTGATTAATGTGTAAATATTAGGTTTCCGGCCTGTGAAGAATTTGATGTTTGGTTCCTTTCAGGCCTGTTTGCATATTCCCAACTGCTACGTGGCCAAGACCAAGTAAGTTTATGTAATGTTCCAAAAAAAAATTGCTCGACACCATGGCTCATTTTAACCCAGGTATGAATAGAAGACAGAGATGAATTCACAAATACTCCTTTCACGGCTCTGTAAAATATACCTTTTCACTCCCAGAGGCCAAAATGGTCTTAACCATGAAGTAATTATAGCTCACAACTATAATTTAGAGTTAGCTCTGTTTGACTCTAAATTCACACAGGAAAATAATTCACTCATCTTATTGGAACACTGGAGTAAATAACTTCATAAAATACGAATAGTTTCAGCAATTCTGGGAAGTATGGTGAATCCAAATAGAAATCAACAGTTGATAAGTTAGTAATACGACAACAATAATTGTCTACCGTTTATTGGTCACCAACTCAAATGCTCAAGTACCATAATTGACATTTATAAATATTACCTATTTAATCCTTACAGTAATCCTGTGAGATAAATATTTGTATCTTCATCCACAGAGGAAATGAGTGCAGAAAAGATGGGTGATTTTCCTAAAACTACTCAGCACTGGAAGAAGAGGAATTCAAACTCCTGTGGTCATTTTTTGACACCTCAGCTATAGTGAAATTATCTCAGTGAAATGTTGGAAAAACTCAAGTTTGCAAACTTTAAATTTCCAATCAAATGAAGATACCTTGGGCAAATGGAAAGGTAATGGATATTGTGTGTAACATACTGAGATTTTGCTTGTGAGAAGCTACTGATTTCAATTAAAGGATCACTTTAAAAAAAAATGTCTTCAAGATGGGTATTTGTTAGAATTTTCTGACTTAGAAGGTTGTGAAACACATATATATGTACCAGGACCCTGGTAAATGATAAACAAAATGGTGGCTATTGTACACAAGCATAGGTGTACTTCCCTGATCTAAATTGTCTGCATCACCCACTCCCAACCAATGGCACTGAAATGTATGATCTAAAAGGGAGCGCCCATGTGAAAGGATGGTCCTTGTTTAGAATTCTCAGTTTATTTTATACATGTATATAGTGCTTCCAACATAACAGGATCATTAAAACTAAGAGGGCAGAGGTGAACTAGCAAAGAATGAAGTAAAACTCTAAGAAATCATTTGATAGAAGAGGTAAGCCAATAGTGAGAAGTAAGGTTGAAGATCTGGGACCGAAACTTGGGTCTCCTAATTTCTAGATCAGTGTTTTCTTCATTAACAATACACTGTTACCAAGTAGAATAATAAACAGTCTTGAAATTAGAGCAAAAATTGACCCATGAAATATAACATCAATTATGGGCTTTCTCTGTGCAGATTGAGCTAATATTTAAATTATTTTAACACACAACAAAGTAAAAATATAATTTATCTCTTAACCTACTAACATAGGTATGTTTAGTATGTCCCAAATGGGTTATCAAACATCCTAAATAGTGACTTATGAATAACGACAAAATAAAGGCTGAAATTAATTTCACATGGAAAATAATGTGTACAACTAGTCAAAAGTATAACCACTGCAATAAAAGATGTTTTCACTTAATTTCCTGGAGATTTCAGATGTTTGTTTAGCCTTTATTAACTGGAAAATTCCTCAACTCATTGTGCACTCACTGACATTCTATTAGGAAAATGTTTGTTTTTCAAGTAAATAATCCAAGGCATAAAACCCAGTGTTTCACAATATTAACTTGAGAATAAAAGAAGCATTTTATCAATGAAGCATTTTTAAGTGTTTATGTAGCTTCCAATGAAATTCTTATTTAATTATGCTCCTCTACAAAGTGAGAAAGCTTCCTATATCAGATCTTCTTTGAAAGGTCTTACCAGATTTCTACTAAGACTCATGCATGCAAATGATATATTTTAAAAAAATCTTATATTGTATAAGATATAATTGTGAATATTACTGAAAAAATGCAGCATACTTACACTTTCCCTTTTCAATGTTCTATTACTGGAAACTAATACTTTTAAAATTGACAATCTGAGCATTTCCATATATTATAATATTACTAAAATAATCATGTAGAACCAGCCCTTTTTAGAAGACATATCATAGCATTTTAACAACATATGAAAGTCCAACATATTTTTAAACCAGACGTCATGTTAACATTTAGGTCATGAAGAGTCTGTTGTCTGTAACAACTACTGATTAAACCCCAAAATGTTTCGCTCATTCCATGGAAAAAAAAGGCATAGTTATCCAAATCACAATCACCTCTTTGACTTACAAACACATTTCCAAGATCCTTCTAAGCTGAGTTTTGGTAAAACTCATTGCCTAAAATCCTAGTAGGACAAATAATACTAATTATGACATTGCCCAGCACTGTATGAAATCTGTACAAATCTGGAAAATTACAGAGAAAGCCAAGTTTATCCCATACATATTTCCTAACACTTTAGAGCAAATCTATTTATAAGTTATGTTACTTACCTAGAAGCATGTTTCTTAGCAATATTCAATTCAGCCAGTCTGTAATTTCTGTATAACAAAGGTATCAAGAACTAAGAAGTACTTGAACCTGTCACACGTTTTATTACAGATAGAGTGGGAGCTTTCACAAACTCCTCCTTGTATCCTAAGTCTTCTGGAATACTGGACTGACTCCACTCCCTCGCTGTGTACCTCTGTGGAAACTACCAAACAATACAGTGACTGTCAGTTAGATGCTGCCTCCTCAGCCTACAGAGCCAAAAAAAATTATGGAAAAGTAGGTTACTTCACTAGAGTTGGAGATGTAAATTCTGAATCGATCATGCTGTTTCCTTAAAATCCCAAGTAATATTTTCTACTAAATTCACAAAGAAAAAAATGTAAACTTATGCAAATAAGTTTATAAAATCATATTTTAAAAATGTTAACTACCTTCTTTCCCCAGCATTTTTTTTCCTCTAATAATTTAAAACACGTATCACTATAAACTAAAAAGAAACTGCTACTAAAAACCTCTGTATCAGATGCATGTTTTAAGGAAAGTCTGAACATGAAAGTTAAATCACTCATCAAGGATAAGAGAACGCAAACATATTTCTTATTTGATGTTATGAACTTGAGCCTCCAATGGGATTTCGGTTTCACAATGGATTGTTTGTTTGACCCCAATACAAAGATAATTATTTCTGAAATAGGTTTCTCCTGACAGAACAGACCTTACAGTTTAAAGGCAATAAGGATATTGCAGTGATCATTTAACAAAGGAACATCTCATGTCTTTTTAGTTTTCTACTGGATGTGTATGAACTAAAAAAGAGAGACATCTATCTGAGTCCAAAGGAAGAATACACAGCATACCAGCCAGCACTAAAGCCCACAGTGGAATGAGATTTCTGAGACTGTTTTCTAAAATAGAAAATAAAGTGACACACCCAAATATTACATATTTTAACAATTGTTTTAAAATTATCCTGCAGCAGATATTACTTTTTCATATTATAAAGGCAGAGGACAGCAGTTAAACTATACCTTCCTGGGGTTCAAATAGTTGTGCAATGAAATTTTCCAGGTATTTGTTCTTGTTTCTGTATTTCCCTATTTCTTAATTTGGGGAATCAAGTTTTACACAACGAGCTACTTTTATTTTGGGTAAAGTTAGGTTGAAAAGTTAAAAATAGGAAATGTGAGAGAGTCTGAGAAAAGTGTAAAAGGGAAATGAATCTAGATAATAAAGAGAAAGGCTATGAAGAGAGAATAGTTTGAAGCAAAGAGAAAGGGAGAGAGATGGCTAAGGATGATAAAAATGAAACATACCAAGGCCTGGGTTTTTTGCCATCATAAAATGTAGACCTCTTCTATATCAAAGATACATATTTGAATGTAGTGATTTGAAACGTTACACATATAAATTCCTATACTGGGCAAATCAAGTTTCAGTAAGAAGAGGGGTGTGTGTATTTAGTAATAAACATTTCTCTATAAATGTGGAGGGAGGCCTCTTTCCCTGCCCTTGACCTCCCATTCACTTTAACCTAGTGGTTCTTATACACTTGCGTGTACATCAGAATCCCCTGAAGAGCTTGTTACAACAGACTGCTGGGCTCAATTCTCAGAGTTCCTGATAGTCTGTCTGGGGTGGGGCCTGAACATCTGCATTTATAACAAATTATCCGCTGATACGGATGCTGCTGGTCCAGGGACCACATTTTGAGAACCATTACTCTAGCTCATTATATCACCCTAGCATCTAGCAGGAGGACAGTTTCCATTGTAAATTGCTTTATTACCATATTGCATAGATTCTAAGATCTTCCCTCCCGCCGCCCCACACACATTTTCACAGCTCTGAATCAGGATGTGTCTATCATTAATCATACCTTGTGATAGCTATCCACAAGGCAGCACTCGCCACTGAAGTGGCCATGTCGGTGTGTGCGTGGACTTGGTCATAGCTGTTCATTCTGTCTCTTCAGGTGACAGACAGAATTTTTGAGTGATACCATGTTGCTGAGTTTGCCACTTAAAAATGTTCTTTCAACCTACAGTTTTTTATTTTATTTTTTTAAATAAAAGTCATTGCACACAAAGACAGGTCTGGAGTATGTATTTGTTATAAGTGAAACATATTCATTATTGGAGGAATGACAGCAATTTCAGATTTTCTTGGAAAGCAACATTCTATTGTGTGAGAGGATAGAAGAAAGGTAATAACAAGTGCAAGAAGCTGTGGTACTTGTCAATGTTTTGCCTATCACAGGCCCAGTAATGCAACTGAAGGCAGAAGAAATTGCTCAATACCTCTGAACAGGAATTGCAAAGCAGTTAAGTTGCTGGTGTGAATAATTCACAGGTCCAGAGGGACTCTAAGGCTTTGTGTCATTGTTTATTGACAGTGGTTTTTTTTTTTCTTTCTTCGTGATACATAAAGTAATGATGTGACTGACAATAATAAAAAGGTAGAATTGAGAAAATATGATATTATTGGAAAATAAAACAATCATCCCTAGTAGCAGCTATTTAAAAATTGATGACCTATGTTGATTTAAAGCAGGGTGTTTTTGTTGTAAAATGTTCAAAGTGTGGTGTGAAAACTACATAAAGAATCATCACCAGGATGCCTGCTACAAATGGAGATATCTGGGACTAACAGAGATCTATCGAATCAGTCTCTAAGGTGTGAGAAACACTGACCATTTCACCTTCAAGTAAATAGCAGTTTAATAAGAATAGCACCAATGGAGGATTTTTAAATTTTAATAGTAATAATATATATCTGAAAAAACTATCTTTGATTCCAAATCAATTGCAATAAAACTTAGGTATTGCCTAAATGATTAAAAATATACAAGGACAATCCTGTGACAGTTTATCCACACAGGAAGTTTTAAAACCCAAAACACCAAGCTGCATAAATATTCCAGTGTAGCTTTATGAAGGCAGAAGAGAAAAAGCCTGAGGCAACAGTGGATGTGCATCTGACCAGGCCCAAAGCAAGTAGTGCTTGATACAGAGGCATAATGCTGGGAAGAACAGGTCCATAGGAGTGTCACATCTCCAAGTCTGTGACTCCAGCACCAGCCCAGTACTGACTGGAGTCCCTGAGGAGTCCTCCAGGGGTGTAAAGAATTTGGAAGAGGTGATACCAGAAAGCCAAGATATAACTGACTGGCTGGAAAGTTCTCCAATATTGCTGAGCCTGTTTTCTCAGTAATAGAATAAAACTATTGTTAAGAGTAGATTTCTATGGCCCATTCCAACTCTAAAAGTATATAATGTTTAAAAGCTTTTATAAAAGTAATAGGACATGACCTCTTTCAAAGTTTTATTAGGATAAACCTCATGAAAGCAAAATACAGATTAATCAAAGAAAAAGAACATCTGTTATGGTTTGAATTGTATCCTTCAAAATTCATATGTTGAAGCCCCAACCCCTAGTATCTCAGTGTGTGACCTTATACGGAGGTAGAGTCTTTACAGAGGTAATCAAGTTAAAATGAGGCCATTATAGGTGGGCCCTAATCCAATATAATTGATATGTCTATAAAAACAAAGACATTTGGATACAGATAAGGTACAGAGGGAAGACAATGTGAAGAGGTCCCCTGAGAAGACGTCCATCTACAAGGTAAGGAGAGAGGCCCGGAGCAGAGCCCTTCCTCAGACCTCTCAGAAGGGAACAACCCCGACAACACCTTGATTTCAGACATCTAGCCTCAGAGCTCTGAGACAATACATTTCTACTAAGCTACCTAGTTTGTGGTATTTTTTAATGGCAGCTCTAGCAAACTAATACAGCATCTTTGCCGGTGTTTGATATTAGGTACATGCCAACTTCATAAAAGGAACTGGACAGCTGACCACCACTTAATCCTTTTCTAAGAAGTTTGAATAGCAGTAGGAGTAGCTATTTTTAGAAGGTTAGTTAGAACTCAGATGTTTCGTATTTATACTTTCTTCAATTTTCCCTAGTCAAGTTGGTCATGCGTTTGTCTATTTAAGTAGATTTCCCCCACAAAAGAACTAGCTGTTTTTACCATACTGCTTTATTTTTTCTTGTTTTCTACTTCACTAATATTTTCTTTTATCTTTATTAACATCTACTTCCTAACTTCTTTCAATTAATTTTGGTGCAATTATTCTAGTTTTTAAGATGTATACATGGCTCATTTATTTTCAATTTTTTTAAATATTAAAACCATTTAAGAGCACAGTTTTTTATAGTTTTCCCTTCTATTAGCTTTTAGATAATCTATCATTTTAGTTTTAATTTTCCTCTTTTCTCCTTAATTGATGGTTGAAAGAACTGAGATGAAAATAACAAAATATATATTTATTCTGTCTTTAGCATTAATTTAGTTTACTACAAATTTAAGCCACTGTTTTAATTAGCTCTTATCAATTAACTATACATAAAGAAATTAGGGTATTCCTGGGGACATCGGAATTGCTTAACTTTGGAGTCTTAGCTTTTCAATTCTGTTTGATGTATTATTAATCATCTTTCAATTATCTATATGTTTATATTTTTATGGCAAAATGGCAAACATTTATCTACTAGCACATTTTTAATCATTGACTTCCATTTAAAGAGAGAAATAATTAAAAAATCTCTCTTGAAATAATCTGTTATTATTTAAAAGCATTATCATCAAAGAGCAGGAGTCAGCTATGTGTCAGGCACTCTTTGAGGTGCTTTACATTCAATTCTCATAATGACCATTGTACAGATGAAGACATTGATACTAAAAAGAAAATAAGCAAATTGACCAAGGTCACAAATCTTCCAATCCAGTGCTCCTCCCAAGTTCCCTTATAAAAACCAGTGAATTAAGACAGCGGGTTGAACTAAAGTTTTTTTTCTAATGATTGACAGAGAATGAAAAATATTTCATATTTTTTGGAATTCAAAACTTAAATGATTTTAAGTAAAAAGAAATTTGTTTCAAAAAAGCAAGTGGTCCTTTTGTTCCTCTCTCTCTTTTTCTTTTTCCCTTCAGGGAAGATTTTAATTCACCTCTCTCCCCCCCACCCCTTTTTATTTCCCCCCTTTAGGAGGGAATGAAAGTAACTAAGAGTAAATAATTTTATTTTGAACGGTACCATTATTTCAGATTTTTCTATCATACTAAATATTAACTTCTAGCACATCTTATGTATTAATTTAAGAATCTTCATATTTAGTGTCTAAAATACATATAAAATTCTTTAGTAGCATTCATTTTTAATACTTACTGCTTAATTTTTACTTAAGGCCACCTAAAGGCATTAAGTACTATTATTTCTGCTGAATTATGCTTAACTGAGGAAAAATTGTAGCCTAATCAGCTTTTCAATTTTCTACAAGTATAGCTCTCTGTAGATGAAAGATAATTACTATTAACTAGGCTGCCACTTACTTGAACAGAGTGAATATTTAGGGAGTTATGTGAGTGCTGAGTTTGAGATTCAAAATGGACCCAGAAAATAGAAAGAATAAAAAGAAAGCATTAAAATTGTCATATAAGTGAAGATGTTCATATAATCACAAATATATGGAAACATGCTAAGTGCTCAACAGTACAGGAATGGGTGTGTCAATATTATGAAATATAAAATATATTTAGTGACAAAGGAAAATGTTCACTTTATAACAAGTGCCCCCATGTAGAACTGGATATACAATAGAGGTCATATATGTAAAAGAAGCATATTATATATTTATGTGAATGTTTGCATATGAGCATATCTACAGAAACATGTTTGGAAGAAAATGCTGCAAAACATGTTAACATTGCAAGTTTACAAAAAAAATCTTACATTATTCTTTACTCTTTTCTGTATTGATATATTATATATATATATATATATATATAAAACTAAACTTAAAAAAACTCATTTTAAAATTTGCAGTGGGAGGGATTTGGCTATTTAAAAGATAATTTATGTAATTTATAAAAACCTGGAGGCAGAACTGTTAGCCAAAAACCCAAGTTCAGCTGCTCACAGTTTAAACGCCAACACTGGAAAGAGAAGCACTGAGTGGAAAGGAAAGTTTGCTTTACTCAGGAAGCCTAAAACCTGGCAAGATGGTGAACTAATGTCCAAAGACCATCTCTGAAGTTCTGGAAAAAGCAGAAATTTTTAAAAGAGAGGAAGGGGAGGGGCAGTTTCAGGGAATTTAGAGAGAAGTTCGTGTTTCTTTAGTCATAGACAATACTTTTTCATATCAGACTCATGGGCACCAGCAGCTAGTTGCAGCTACCATAGAGACATTCTTTCCTTCTACAAAACAAACTCAAAAATTCTCCTCGAGACCCTGAAATTATTTCCTCCTGTTTGTCAAAGAGATATCACATGAGCAACTTATGATTACCTTCGTGAGATAAAAAGGAGTAAGAAGAGCAGTTAACATGTGAACAAAGGAAGGTCCAAGATGATGAATTAGGTAAATGCTATGCCTACTGCCTCCCAGGGTCACATCAAAATTACAGCTAAATTACAGCACAATCAACCTCAAGGATCATCTAAAGACTAGCTGAACAGAACCCTTATTACTAAGGATATAAAGAAGAGGCCACACCAAGACTGGTAGGAGGGATGGAGACATGAAATGAGCTGACCCCAAACCCACAGATAGTGGTTGAACAGTGGCAGGGACACCTCAGTGGCAGAGGTCCACCCCCTAGAAGAGAGAGGAGTCCCAGCCCCACAATGGGCTCTCTGTTCCAGGGGTGCTGTACCAGAAAGAGGAGTTCCCACAACATCTGGCAGTGAAAATAAGCAACAACTCTGTCCATCCCAGTGAGATGGAAGGCAGCTGGAAACGCAGGTGCCCTCTTACAGGGTACACACACAGACTCACTCACTTGCAAACGCTCACCTGGTCTCCAGTGGAGGGGCGGCAATGCAAGAGGCGACAGAGACATATGGGGAAAGACTGAGTTGCATGGCTTCATGGCAAGCACTAAAGAGACAGCAGCCATTATCCCTGTGTGGAGCTTGCCTCACGTGTAGCCTAGAGAAGGGCGCCATCTTTTCTATGTTGAACTCTCCCTCAAAGGGCCAAATTTGAGACTGCACTGGTCTGGTAAAATCCACGCATCTGTACCACTTTAGTGATGCCCTGGATACCTGCCCTGCATAGCTAGTACTGCATGGCCAGGGGCACTTTTGGCTCCTGGGCGCAGCCCTGCCCAACAAACTGCAGAAGACTTTTACAGCAGAGGATGGCCCACAGTGACCCAGATAACTTCTGAGGGTGGGCAGTGAATCACAACATATGCTACAACCACTCTTGGGCAGCTCTCGACGATCTGCAGGTCCGCGGTGAGCAGCAGCTGGTTGCAGTGTTCTCAGGGCATTTTGAGAAGTGGTCACAAGCTAGGCACTGCACAACAGCATGCAGTGGATGGCTGTGGTTTCTCAAGGCATTTTGCAAAGTGGTCATAGGCCAGGCACTGGCAGAAGAATTCAATCTGCATTAACTTTTTAAAAAACACTGGCCACACCTTGTGACTCCCTGGGGCCCCACCCCACCAGGCTAGCTCTGCATCGCCGAGGGCACTCTCTACACTAGGTCAACCACCTTGGCCTGCAAACCTAAGGAGGCTCTTTCAACAGCTGAGCCTTACAGGCAATCAGCAGGTGGGAATAAGCTTAGGGGGCCCTAGGCCTTTTGCTAAGCTGCCCCGGGCCTAATACTGGTGGCAGCTGGTCTTGATTTACAGCACTGCCATCCCCATACACCTCCAGGTCCAGCACAGGCAGCAAACAACCACATATAGCTTTCTAGCTCCTACAGGCCAGTCCAGTCACAAGCAAGCCTGAAATTGGCCTGCATGGGAACCCCTTTCAAGAGACACCAGAAACAACCCACCCAGAGGCCAGTTTCAGACTACACCAGAGCACTACCTTGCTAGCCACACAAAAATACAACCAAAAGGTGGTCTCAACAGGCACAAGAGCCTGCGGGGGTGGATCACCCTGTGAGGGTTCATCCCCCACAGAGCAGCACGCACATTGTGGGCATAGCCAATATTCACAGTCAGTCAGCCTGGGAGTCAATCCCACCCACTGATGTGCCAAAAGGAGCCAAAACTCAACTACAACAGGAGAATACAAACAACATACATGGGACACACCTGGAACACATGCATAGGTTGATCAGGGAGACTGTGCCAGTGGACCACACTTATTATATAAGTCCACCTGCAAAGACTGAGAGACATAGTAGCTCCATCTAATACATAGAAACAAACACAGAGAGGCAGCCAGAATGAGGAAACAAAGAAATATGTCCCAAATATAAGAATAGGAGAAACCTCCAGAATTAGAACTAACTGAAATGGGGGAAACCACCTACCAGGGAGAGATTTAAAACACTGCTTATAAGAATGCTTGAGAAACTTAGTGAGAATTTCAACAAAGAGATAGTAAGCATAAAGAATAACATAGAAATCACAAAAAAGAACCAGTCAGAAATAAATAATACAATAACTAAAAAGAACACACTAGAAGGAATCAACAACAAATTAGTTGAAGCAGAGGACTAAATTAGCAATTTAGAAGATAGTAGCAGAAAACACCCAATCGGAGCAACAAAACGAAAAAAGAATTTTAAAAAATGAAGACAGTTTAAGGGACCTTTGGAACCACATCAAGCATAACAACATTCATATCATAAAAGTACCAGGAGAAGAGATGGAACAAGGGATTGAGAATCTATTTGAAGAAGTACCAACTGGAAACTTCCCTGACATGGAGAAGGAAATACACATACCAGCCCAGGAAGTACAGAGAGTCCTAAACCAGATGAAGCCAAACAGGCCCACACCAAGACACATTATAAGTAGAATGGCAAAGGTTAAAGACAAAGAGAGAATCCTAAAAGAAGCAAGAGAAAGATAACTGGTTACTTACAAGGGACCTTACATAAGACTCTCAGCTGATTTCTCAACAGAAGCTTTGCAGGACAGAGGAATTGACAGGGAATATTCCAAGTGATGAAAACCAAGGGCCTAAGACTACTCTACCCAGCAAGGCTATTACTGAAAATTGAAGAAGAGATAAAGAGCTTCCCCGGGCCGGCCGAGTGGCGCGATGGTTAAGAACTCGCTTGGGATGCCAGAGGGCCCCGGTTCGGATCCCACATATGAGGGCCAGTGACACTGCCCTCCAATCCCACATATGAGGGCCAGTGACACTGCCCTCTACAGCTAAGATGCTGAACAACAGCTCAACCTGGAGCTGGGCTGCCATGAGTCGCCGGCGACGGCGTAGGCTGCAGTCCCTGTGGCAGTGGGTTGCCATGGGCTACCGTATGTAGCCAGCAGCCAGCGTGAGCGGCCAGCAGCCGCAGTGAGCGGCCGTCCAGAAGCCGGCGACTGATCTGCCTCACCAGAGAAGAGCGCAATGATGGTGCCAACTTGGGCCAGTGAAGCAACATCCTCCACAACTAGATTGAAGAACAAAACGACAGCAACTAGTCTGTTCCCCTTCCCCCAATTCCCCAGCACTGTTCCCATCCCCCCAATTCCCCAATAAAAATCTTAAAAAAAAAAAAAGAGCTTCCCCGATAGAAAAAGCTAAAGGAATTCATTACCACTGAGACAGCATTATAAGAAATGTTAAAAGGACGTCTTTAAGCAGAAGAAAGGAGAAAATAATCAAATAAAGATAAAAAATACGAATAATAAAATTGCAATAATTATGTACCTATCAATAATCACTTTAAATGATAGGTTAAATGCCCCAATCAAAAGACACAGGGTAACTGAATGGATAAGGAAACAAGGCCCACACATATGCTGTCTACAAGAGACCCACCTCAGATCAAAAGACACACAGACTGAAAGTAAAGGAATGGAAAAAAATATTTCACGTGAATGTAAATGAGAAAAGAAAATTTGAGTAGCAATACTAATATCAGACAAATAGACTTTAAAACAAAGACTATAATAAGAGACAAAGAAGGACATTACATAATAATAAAGAGATCAATCCAACAAGAAAACATAAGCTAAGTAAACAGTTATGCACCCAAATAGGGGCACCTAAATATATAAAACAAATATTGACAGACATAAAGACAGAGATCAACAGCAACACAATCACAGTAGGAGACTTTAACACCCTACTGACACCAATGGACAGATCTTCCGGGCAGAAAATCAACATGGAAATAGCGGCTTTAAATGGCACACTAGACCAGATGGATTTAATTGATATTTTTAGAGTATTTCACCCCAAAGCAGCAAACTATACATTCTTTTCAAGTGCACATGGAACATTTTCCAAGGTAGACCACATGCTAGGCCACAAAACAAGTGTCAATAAATTTAAGAAGACTGAAATCATATCAGCTGTCTTCTCTGACCACAGTGCTATGAAACTAGAAATCAAATACAAGAAAAAAACTGAAAAACATACAAACACATGGAGGCTAAATAACATGATACTAATAATGAATCAACAATGAGATTAAGAAAGAAATTAGAAGATACTTTGAGACAAATGAATATGAAAACACAATGACCCAAAATCTATGGGACACAGCAAAAGTAATCCTAAGAGCAAAATTCATGGCAATGCAGGCCTACCTCAAGAAACAAGAAAATTCTCAAACAGTCTAACTTTACCCTTAAGAGACTTGGAAAAAGAACAGTAAACAAAGCCCAAACTGAGTACAAGAAGGGAAATAATAAAGATCAGAGGACATAAACAAAATGGAGGCTAAAAAAAAAAATACAAAAGATTAATGAAACCAAGAGCTTTTTTTTTTTAAAGATAAATAAAATTGACAAACCTTTAATCAGACTCATCAAGAAAAAGAGAGGACCCAAATAAATAAAATCATAAATGGAAGACGAGAAGTGAAAACGAACATCACAGAAATACAAAACATTTTAAGAAAATACTATGAGCAACTATATGCCAACAAATTGGACAATTTAGAAGAAATTTGGATAAGTCTGAGAAGCATACAATTTTTCAAGGCTGAATCATGAAGAAACAGAAAATCTAAACAGACTGATTACTGGTATCAAATTTGAATCAGTAATCAACAAGATCCCAACAACAAAATTCCTGGACCAGAAGGCTTCACAGGTGAATTTTACCAAACGTTTAAAAAAGAATTAACACCTATCCTTCTCAAACTATTCCAAAAAGTTCAATAGGAGGGAAGGCTCCCAACCTCATTCTACAAGGCCACCATTACCCTGATTTCAAAACCAGACAAACACATTACAAAAAAGAAAACTATTGGCCAATATCCCTAATGAACACAGATGCAAAAATCCTCAAAAAAATATTTAGCAAACTGAATTCAGGATTACATTAAAAGCTCATCCACCTCAATCAAATGGGATTCATTTTTGAAATGCAAGGTTGGATCAATGTCCACCAATCATTAATGTGATACACCACATAAACAAAAAATATAAATCATATGGTCATATCAATAGATGCAGAAAAAGCATTTGACAAAACACAAAGCATTTGACAAAAATTATGATAAAAAATTTCAGCAAAATGGGAATAGAGTAAACATATCTCAACATAATAAAGGCCATATATGACAAACCCACAGCTTATATCATACTCAATGGGGAAAAGCTAAAAACATTATCCTTAAGATCAGGAACAAGACAAGGATGCCCACTTTCACCACTTTATTCAACATAGTACTAGACGTTCTCACCACAGCAATGTGACATGAAAAACCAAAAACACAAAAACAAACAAACAAAAAAGCATCCAAATGGGGAGGGAAGAAATAAAACTATCATTATTTGCAGATGATATATTACTATATAGAGAGAATCCCCAAGATTCCATCAAGAAACTGTTAAAACTGACAAATGAACTTAGTAAAGTAGCAGGATACAAAATTAATAATCAGAAATTGGTTGCATTTTTATACAATAAAAAACTATCAGAAAGAGAAATTAAGAAAGTAATCCATTTACAATTGCATCAAAAAAATAAAATACGTAAGGATAAATTTAGCCAAGTAAGTAAAAGACCTGCACTGAGAAAATTACAAGACATTAAAGAAAGAAATTAAAGAAGATAGAAATAAGTGGAAACATATACCATGCTCATAGATAGGAAAACTTAATATAGTTAAATGTCCATGTTATCGAAAGCAGTATATAGATTCAATGCAATCCCTATCAAAATACCAATGGCATTTTTCACAGAACTAGAAAAAATACTACTAAAACTTATATAGAACCATAAAAGACTGCAAATAGCCCTGGAAATCCTGAGAGAGAAGAACAAAGCTGGAGATATCATGCTAACTGATATCAAATTATACTACAAGTCCATAATAATCAAAACAGCATGGTATTGGCACAAAAACAGACACATAGACAATGGAACAGAACAGAGAGCCCAGAAATAAAACCACACCTATACAGTATTTAATCTATGACAAAGGAAGAAAGAATTTACATTCAGGTAAAGGCAGTCTATTTAATAAATGGTGCTGGCAAAACTGGACAGACATATACAAAAAATGAAACTGGACCACCTTCTCATGCCATATACAAGAATAAACTGAAATGGATTACAGACTTAAATGAGAGCTGAAACCATAAAACTCCTAGAAGAAAATACTGGAAGCAAGCTCTCAGGCATTACCCTTAGTAAGTATTCTACCGATCTATCTCCTCGGTCAAGGGAAACAAAAGAAAAATAAACAAATGGGACTACATCAAACTAAAATGTTTTTCACAGCAAAGGAAACCATCAAGAAAACAAAAAGACATCCTACTGAATGGGCGAAGATATTTTTGCCCATGACACATTTGATAAGGGGTTAATATCCAAAATGTACTTAAAAAATTCATACAACTCAACACACACACACACACACACACACACACACACACTGGGGGTACCAAAAAATGTATACAAGTGGACACTTTGGTCAACGTTGCTCAAGCAGTAATTCGCTGTAGTCAGAAGTATCTGGATGCTGATGGTAACCACTCTGAGCACCTCTTATAATTGCAGAAGTCAAATGTGACTTGTATTCATCTCTCATTATCAGTATATATTGAATATTACAATTTTAATAGTTTTTTCCTTTCTTAAAATGTGTATACTTTTTTTGGCACCATCTGTATATGTTTACTTATAGTTGACATGCAATATTATTCAGCTTCAGGTGTACAGCACAGCGGTCCAGCATCTACACAGTCTATGAAGTGTTGTCCCATCTGGCACCCTACATAATATTTACATTATTGATTATATTCCCCAAAGTGTATTTCATATCCCTGTGGCTATACTTTGAGTACTAGTTTATACTTTCTCTTCCCTTGACCTTCTATCCCCATCTCCCTCCAATCTAGCAACCACCAGTTTTTTTTCCCCCTATATCTCTGAGTCTATTTCTGTTTCGTTTGTTTATGCTGTTCTTTATATCCCACATATAAGTGAGATCATATGGTATTTGTCTTTCTCCGTCTGACTTATTTCACTAAGCACACTTCTTAAATTATATAAATGCCTAACCACTGCACTGTACACCTGTAACTAATATAAAATAATATTAAACATGAACTATGATTTTATATATAAATCTTATAGTCACGGGATGTAAATTACAACATAGGGAATATAGTCAATGGTATTGTAATAACTGTGTACAGTGTCGGGTGGGTAGTAGACTTGGGGGGGTTATCACTATGTGAGGGGTCTAAATGTGTAATCATTATGTTATTTTGTACACCTGAAACTAATATTACAAATAAATAAATTTTGAAAAACATGTGAAGAAAGGCCTAATTAAGAATTAAATTATTGGGCTAGCCAAGTGGCTCAGCTGGTTAAGAGCTCGTTCAAGAGTTTGAGCAACAGTGGTTCAATTCCCGGCCCGAGCTGAGCTGCCCCTGAGCTACCAACAGGTGGCAGGATGGCCCAGCTAAAAAGAATTCAATTACTAATTCTAGCTTTCAAAGATACTAGAGGCATTAAAATCACAAGGGGCTTGGCTACAGAACTAGTTAATATAGATAATCAAATTAAAAATCTTAGTAGGTAGATGCTGAGAACTAGTTAAATTCTCAAGTTTCTTTTGGGCATTAATGATACTCTGATTCCACTGGAGTAAGGTTGTAGACCTGGACAAGTATGTAGAGTAAACACAAGCAGAGGCTCACATTGATCACAAGTGCAAATATATAGTAAGTGGTATGAAATAAGTAAGATAAAAGGGAATGAGGATATGGTAATACAATATGTATAGTGAGCCTCAGCCATCGGTCCCCACAATTCCTCAGTGACTCAATCTCTTTACCTGTAGCATTTGCATCCATGTAGACTCATGAGTGTTGAGTGCCTGCAGAGAGGCAACATAGGAAATCCAGCTCATGGATAGGCTTACACGCACGATTTCTTTCAAGACGTTAAATCTTTTTAATCACTATGGTAGCACTGACATTTCTACCCAAATGTTTAACTTACATGGAGGAAATAATTTATATGCTGAGAAGATAAGGCTCCCCAGAAACCTTTTATAACACAGCCCTCATTAAGCTATTTGTTCTCTACCAATGTCATACGAAAATTTCCATGACAACGTTGTGTGACATATAATTAACATGGCTGAGACACATCAGATCTCTGCAAAACTGGACACATCAAAAGAATTATTATGTCATCAATGATGCTACCAGAGAGAGCACCTGCTCCCCTCCGATACTGGATAGCAGATGTTCAAATAAAGCAATGTAGGTTTTCTTAAGACAGATGCTCAGTTGTGTTAAGTTTTCCCACAAGGTTAAATTAGAAATGCTACCACTTTTTTCTTTTCATTTTTAAAAACATCTCTACTTGCCTAATAGGCATCCACTCGACCTTGCTTATTTTTATGCAAAGCCAGCTTGTCCTCTCAGGTGGCATTTGCCTAGGGCAGCAAAATGCTCTGCTACTATTTATCCTGTGTGAGTGACTGCCAGCTGGGAGAAATGTGCTTTTTCTAGTTTGCCTACGGCATATATTTGGAGGGAGATGGATGAGACCGTAACACTGGATAAGTTGGACAATTTTGAAGTGAGATGATATTCTGCAAACAAAAATGTTTAAGGACATCTAACTCTGAGAGATGAAAGTGGAAAGGATTTTAAGAATTGCTATCCATTAACATAAAAATCCAAAAAAACCCACAACACATTAAGCATGTCACCAATGGGCTGTGTTTTCTTTTAAAAGCTAGTTACAGCAGGTGTTTGAAAACAGGACTAGAAATCATTTAAAATATCCTATAAAAGGTGAGTTCACCAGAGTTGAAACTGCTGAAACATAGCTCTAGAGACATATGAGCACCACTATACTGCATCTGATATATATTGTTCAATTACCTATAAAAATATTTTTATCAGTTATATACTTTTCCAAGGTAATTGGCATATATAAACTCTACACCATATTAATATGATAAAGATAAAGGATTTTGCTTCATCCCAAGGAATGAGTTTACTTGCTTTAAATGCAGTTTTAAGATTTAATAAATAGATATTTTAAAATTTTGAATATATGTTGTATAGAATCTCAATACTTAAAATGACTCCCAAACCATCTCATTTTATTAATGAAGAAACTGAGACCCACAAGAGTATTTATTCATTCTCTAGATCTTTATTGAACGCAGAATGGTTTCTGCACCAGGCACTGTTTTGAGTACTGAGGCTCTCATGGAACTTATATTAGACTAATACTTCCTGATTCTGGGCACACTGCGATTTCATTTGTTCACATACTTCTCTCGCCAAAAGGACTAATCTACACAATTTATGAAAAGACTCCAATGTGTGATAAAAATGCCTGTGTTTTTTTGTTTTGGTTTGGTTTTTTTCTACCTTGATTCACCTATCATGGTTTTTCTCTTGAAGATATCACATTCATCCATATTAAAAAGAAAGTCCCCAGATCTTTATATTATGTGTCTTTCAAGAAACAACTTACATACTTTATTTTATTAATGTAACGTATTTGGGATACAATGGCATAATACAATTGGAAATATTTCATTTTTCTATTTCTTTGCCCCTCCAAATGAAAAATTTTGAAATTCAGAGATAAATGACTTTCTATTTCTTTCCCAACTTAATATTAGGTATGTCCATTAACATTCAGCAGTCATCATATTATGATTCAAGTGAATGATTTAGACAGATACCTATATAATATCAAGTGACCTTGCAATAGTCTGCAACTGCAGCAGTAAATCAGGAAGAATTTTAACATGTGGTTTTATTCACGTGTATTCTGCAGAAATTGTATACTGCATATGTACTGCAACTTTTAGCAGGAAAAACCTTAGATAACAACATTATGTAAATAAGGCAGAATATAAAACATGTTTCCAGAGCTTGCCAGCCCCCAGCCTCTCTTGCCCAATATGACCCCTTTTTCTACTACATGACTATCTCATTCAAGCCATTATTAAATAGACCAGGCCCAGGTTTGGATAATTGGTTTAGGGACAGCTAATCAGAGACATGTGGGGGTCAGACAACTATGGTCACAAACTCATCCTAGAAATAGTGCTACGTACCTCATTGCTAAATATCACTATGGTCACCTTCAACTTGGGAAGATATGCACTGACATCAGTGCCTAGTCCACCCTTCAAAGCAATTTTGGAACTCTTTTTCTGGAATGGCCACCAGAGCTGTCTTCATATTACCCTTGATGTCCTGAATGCCATCAAAATGTCTTCCTTTCAATATTTCCTTTATCTTCAGGTAAAAAAAGAAGTCACTGGGGCCATATTAGGTGAGTAGGGAGGATGTTCCAATATAGTTCTTTGTTTACTGGCTAAAAACTCCCTCACAGACAGTGCTGTGTGAACTGGTGCATTGCCGTGATGCAAGAGCCATGAATTGCTGGCGAAAAGTTCAGGTAGTCTAACTTTTTCACACATCCTTTTCAGCACTTTCAAACAGTAAATTTGGTTAACTGTTTGTCCATTTGGTACAAATTCATAATAAATAATCCCTCTGATATCAAAAAAAATTAACATTGTTGCAACAAGTTCGCGAACTTAATTGTCAGACCCCATAAGGTTGGTGGTCTGATTTAGAATTATGTGTTAATCAGGAATTGGGAAGATGAGAAACCAGTGATGTATGTAAGTGCTGGAGACTGACAAGCTCTGGCCAGGTTCACTGGGGGTCATGTCCAAGCCAAAATTTATGGGGAAGAAGGATCTGTCACTAGAGAGTGGAGAACAGAGCAGAAAGTGCTGAGAAGGCAAGAGGCTATGAGGGGCAGAAATTATCTCTGATAAAAAAGACTGTTGTCTATGGTTTTCAGGTCATTGAAATTTGTTTTCACAAGTCCCAGCTTGCTGCAACATTGGCCTTGCATTTCCTAAGATTCACTGTTGTATCCTCAAAACAAACCTCCTTCTTAAGTTAGCCTGAGACTATTGCTTGCAACCAAACAAATCCTGGCCAAGAGAAATGGCCTTTTATGCATCTACATTTAAGTTTTTATAAGAACAACAAAAAAAGAGCAAAAGATAATCACAAGTGATGGTACTTAATTCTTCTTTAACCTCTGAAGGAACCCTATCCATACGTCAATCTTGGGCACTGGTTACTATGTCATTAATATTTAATGACATGGTGGTATTTAATAAGTTAAGTTTACAACCTTCTAAATATAAAATTATATGAGGACTACTGAAAAACCACAGCACTGATTTAATCTTTTCCAATTTCAACTTCAAAATAGTTTTGGAGGGTACTCATAACACCTACTTACCTTACCTCTTTCTCTCTCCAAGGCATTAGAAAGCAGGCACCCAAGGAAACCATAGTAATAGTCTTGGTTTCTCAGGGTTCTGATACTCTCCTTTATCAAAGCACTTTCTAGGTATTTTTTCCCAATTAATTTTGTTCCTAAAATAGCATATTCAACTGGACTTTCTCCTTTATTCTCCATCTACTTAGTCATTGATCCTTCTCAAACTGAATGAAAACACACATTTTCTCTTTTCTTTTGCTTTTAAAGATGTGATCAAAGGATTTTCCCCATTTGTTCATCTTTACCATGTGTTCCTATAACAAACACAGATTTTTTTTAAAATTTTTAATTTCTTCTGTATTTGTTTTGCTCCTATTGGGAACAAAATCTACAAATATCACCGTTGCTATGTTTTGTTCTTTATAATGTAAAGAAAACATTTTTGGCCAATGTAAATGCTTTAATTCGAAAGATATATTAAAATGACACAGCAGACATTGTTCAGCTATGACTTTAAGCCATCTGAAGCATTTTACCTTGTCTGGGGTTTTCCAACTTAAGGGAAAATGAAAAATGTGGATATTTAAAGGGGGAAACATCAATATTATTATAGGCTAGAAAACAGTAGGAAAGACAAAAAAATGTAGTAAAAAGAACATCAAGATTCAGCCTTCAAGCGTGTATATATGTTACAAAGCATAGAGATGACATATAGAGCTATGAAGAGCAAGTCCTTAGTAGTAATAATACTAACAACAAACACTTTAGTGCCAGATCCTTCTCTAAATGTTTATCTCTATCAACTAATGTAATATTATTCTAACTTTTTAAGTGGAAACTGAAGCACAGAGACAGTAAGTAACTTATCTGAGGTTACGCAGCTAGGATGTCAGAGTGGGGATTTGAAAACAGGAGTTCTGGCCCTGCAGCTGAAACCTTTAATCATAGGCTGTTTGCCCTCTCTAACCAGTGGTTCTCAAATCAGTTGTACATTAGAACCAACTTCAGAGCACTTCAAAGCCATACCGTCTCCTAGGTTCCACCCCCAGAGAATCTTTATTATGAGTCTGGGGGAGGCCTGTCATCAGGATACTTAAAAAGTGTGCAGGTGATTCTCAACTGCAGAGAGGCAAGACCACGAAGGCCAGGTCTCCTGGCGATTTAGTGGTCAAGTGGGAACAGAATCCAGGTATCTTGATATTTTCATCTACATTATATAGTCACTCCCACTTTTAGCAAATTGAGGGAGACAATGAAACAAATTTTTACTCTGGAGTGCTGAGTTTGAAGTTCTTAAACCAAAAAGCCTTAGTTCTCTGGAGATCAGAAAACACAAGGATGGTGTTACTTTTGGTGGTTATTAAAACTAGGATGGATTCTCAGTTTTCTAAAATAATTAGGCGTGTTAATGAGAAAGTGAGGAACGTCTCCAAACTCCCTTTATTAAGTATCGGAGCACTGCTATAATTTAGACACCAGAGGTCTCTGCTATACAATTTAACCTCTTTATATAACACAGAGCCCTCCTGAGAATGAACTTAAGGCAAAATGTTTTCAAGAAGGAATGAAGGGGATGTGTGATATTGAACAACCACCTCTCTTAGGAGAAAGCCTCGATTCACAGTGTTTACCAAATCATGGTGGAAGTACGCCCACCAATCCCAATCTCAAGCTACCAATGTGACAGACATTATTGAATGTGGAGCTGGGAAGAGATACTCAGCAACACATCATTATATATTACATATTATTTCCACCATATGTATACAATAAATGCAAAAAAACTTCAAGGAGCATAGATTATAGTAAAATGTAGTTAAATAATCAGGAACTGACAGGTTTCGAATATTTACTACCTTTGTTTTAAATACAATTCATGTAATGTATGTTTATATAATTTAATTTTTAACAACGCTATATTTAATAACTGGTTTACACAATTCCTGAAAATTTAATAATCAGCTCCCGCAAGTTGGTCCAACATACCACTGAAAAGGCACTCATTCAATCACACATTTTTCTCAGAGAATGGCCATATTTAATTAAATAAATTGTCAAGCATAAGTCAATTTTTATGGAACATAGACTCTACAGGGGAGAAAACAGATTTTCTTCCTTTATTTAGCTTTCTCAGGAATGAGAACTTTTGATTAAATCCTGCAGGGTAAATCCAGCCTTCATTTGGAGCAATAGAACATAAAGGTTATGAGTGTGGGCTCTAGGATCAGAATGCGTGGATTTGAGTCCTGGCTCAAAGCCTGCAACTCTATGACCTCAGGAAAGTTACTTCACAAGTTTGACCACCTGTAAAAGGGGTTTAACCAGTACCCACCTCATAGGATTGTTGACAGAATTAAGTAAGTTATTACTTATAAAGCACTGACAACAGTGTCTGGCACATTGCAAATGCTCAGTGAATATTAACTACCACTATCATGTGTGCCTTCAAGTATGCAAACTGTGTGTATTTGAGATAGTTCCTTAAAGTTAGCTACTTAAAGTTCCCTGAACATGTCAAGAGCTTTCCAGCATCCTTGCATTCTCTCATGCTCTTCTTTCCACCTGATGTGATGAACTTCTGTCATGTGTTTTTAAGCTCAGCTCAAAAGTACTACTTCTCTTTGAGCTGACTGAGTGGCACGTTGGTTAAGAGCTGGCTTGGGACGCCATAGGGCCCAGGTTCGGATCCCACATATGAGGGCCAGTGACACTGCCCTCTACAGCTAAGATGCTGAACAACAGCTCAACCTGGAGCTGGGCTGCCATGAGTTGCCAGCGACGGTGTAGGCTGCAGCCCCTGCTGCAGTGGGTTGCCATGGGCTACCGTGTGCAGCCAGCAGCCAGCGTGAGTGGCCAGCAGCCGCAGTGAGTGGCCATCCAGAAGCCAGCAACTGATCTGCCTCGCCTGGGAAGAGCGCAATGATGGTGCCAACTTGGGCCAGTGAAGCGACATCCTCCACAACTAGACTGAAGAACAAAAGGATAGCAACTTGTCTGTTCCCCTCCCCCAAATCCCAAATAAAATCTTAAAAAAAAAAAGTACTATTTCTCTTAACTTTCTCTAGTTAGCCTGTATCATGGATGATTCACTGGCTCCTTTAGGAACATGTTAAATTTATTCTTAACATGTACTTAATAAAGTTCCTGAAAACAGGTTCTAAGGTCTAAAATTTGAAGTTCAAATACAGAGTCATGCATTATAAGGTCAGTGAAGGTTTCTGTTTCCCGGCATCCCCCTTCCTCATGGGTGAACCACTTGTCATCAGAATGCTCACATACATGAGCAGCTTCATCAGGTCAGAGCTCAAAATCCTCCTCGATCACCAATGCATAAAAAAAACCTGTTCAGTGCATGACAGGTCTGGTTCCCAAATTTTTGAAATATCTAAGTATTATGTATAAAAGTGAACTTTAGTATTAAAGTTAAAATTCTGCAGTTAGTATTAAGCTAAAATTATTAAATTTAAAGGCCACCCATACTTCTCCATCGATGTCTTCCCTCTGTTTCCTTCTTCCAGAGTCTTAAAAGGCATTGCATTTCCACATCTTTGTATCTGCATAGCGCAGTTTCAGGTACATACTAGGTGATCAAGGAATGCCAGCTGTATTTAATTTAATTTCATTGGTTGCTATAACCAGAAAATCCTAAATTTAGGAAAAAAAAACCTTTGGTGTTTCCTGTCAATTTAATATTATTCATATAATGAAGGAAGCTATATGACTATGAATTCCCTTTTCCTTCCAAGAGTAGATCTGCAATTTTATTTAAATAATAAATTATCTTATATAGATTTAAGGGGAAAAGAAAGAAACAAAAGAAAGAAAGAAGGGTGGGAGGGACAAAGGGAGGAGGGAAGGGAATAGTTTTTTTTTCCTTAAAAGAAGTATCTCTTTAAATATAGAATCATTGTCATATTTTATTTCCAGCAATATAATGAATTGATTAGATCCTAAAAAACCCTCCCCTTGCAAAATAGATAAAATTATTTTACGAATCCTTTAGATGCGTAGCAGACTTAGCAAGAAAGTGAGGGAAACCCCCAAAGGCCAGAAATAAAAAATGAGCTTTGTGAGATGGCATTAATGCCATGCTCCCTGAGGAAATTTGTCAGTGTGGGTTATCATCGAGTCTTGGGTTCTGACAACTGAATGGGAACAAAAATCAAGGATTTGCTCCTCTGGAAGGTGGAGAGTTAAAAATGAAACTCAACGTCAAGTCCTTTGAAAAGTAACCATGCAAAAAGTCTACTTAACAGCAAAGATGGATTGCAAGGAAAACTGTCTGCTGTCATCAAAGACTGGGGAGAAAGGGTGGTTTTCCGAGAATTTATAACCATAGTCCTATCCTTATCACAATCAGGATTTAAATATTCACTACCTGCCTTCTCCAGAAACCCCCAAAACCAAGAAAAGTATATGGTCCAGGATTGGTTGCCTCCTAAGGTACCTAGAAGAAGCTGACATAATTCTTTCTGGAGCAGTGTATCCTCAGCCCAGGCCTTGCCGAATTCCCACAGAAAAAACTCAGTGAAACCTGAGCTCACAATCAGAAATTATAAAATACACAAAGAAATAAGCTACCATGAGCAAGAGACAGAGAAACAGAAAGAACATACTTTAAACTTCTACAGGGATTTCTTATATTAGTTATACAGAATATAAAATGTAACTGAAATATTTGGAGAATTGTAGATTGTAGATCCTATAATAGTCTTTAATGTTGGTATTTATGTTGTATACAGAGGTAGGCTACAGAGAGAATTTGAGAACATACTTGTATGTTTGGAATTACGGAAGTTTTCAAATAAGACTCTGAGTAGAATTAAAAAGGCAATTTTCTTTCAAGCCAACTGCTATCCCTGTTCCTTCTGCCTCCTTCACTGGCCTCCCTTCTTCTCCAGTGCCTTTGGAGAGTCTGGAGTGCTCACTCTGACTTACCTCAGAGTAAGTACAACCTAACCGTAATACGCATCACTGCCACTAATTAACTGGAATCTTTATAATCTGGAGGCAATACTCAAGTTCTAATTTTACTTGAAGATATTTTACAATATAAATTTTTAAAACACTCTTATTATAGCATATATTTTTTAAAAGATTTTATTGGGGAATTGGGGAAGGGGAACAGATAAGTTGCTGTCCTTTTGTTCTTCAGTCTAGTTGTGGAGGACGTAGCTTCACTGGTATACACTTTAAATTTGATGAAGAACCATGATATTTCATTTGAATATGGTAGTAAATAAATTTTATAAACCTGATTTTTATACAACTTGAAACCACACAGACTTAGCTGAAAATAAAATGTTTTGATAGGCGTACCTGTCAAAAGACTAAGTTACATGGCTTGGTCTTAGAAGTACAGTGTTTCAACGAATACTGTATATAAACTTTTATATATTCTTATTGTTTTTACAAAATTAGGTCCAGAATTATCAATAGCTTTCTTAATTCTACAAGCTGCTTGCAGTGTCATTATTATGTATTAGGAGGCTAATACATCATTCTATTTTTATATAATATTATCTATTCAACAACATTTAAATAAACATCTGCTTTGTGACTCATACTATGATATGCTCTGTGGATAATGAGCAAAAGTGGGCATAGCTCCTGCTCTCAGGGAGCCACAATCAAGCGAGAGAGACAGATTATTACTACAGTAATGACCAAATAATTGTAGAACTGCAACTGGGCAACTATGACACATTTGTCTTCATTAGAGTTAACAAATACATTGGTCTTAAGACCCTTTTAAGGAGTAATGTTTCAAAAGTTAAGGGCCAATAGGTAATTTGTTCTTGCTGTGAATATTTTCTTTTTTTTTAAATATTTTTATTGGGGAATTGGGGGGATGGGAACAGTGCTGGGGAATTGGGGGAAGGGGAACAGACAAGTTGCTGTCGTTTTTGTTCTTCAGTCTAGTTGTGGAGGATGTTGTTTCACTGGCCCAAGTTGGCACCATCATTGCACTCTTCCTGGGTGAGGCAGATCAGTCACCGGCTTCTGGACGGCCACTCACTGTGGCTGCTGGCCGCTCACGCTGGCTGCTGGCTACATACGGTAGACCATGGCAACCCACTGCCACAGGGGCTGCAGCCTATACCGTCGCCGGCGACTCACAGCTGCCCAGCTCCAGGTTGAGCTGTTGTTCTGCATCTTAGCTGTAGAGGGCAGTGTCACTGGCCCTCATATGTGGGATCCGAACCGGGGCCCTATGGCGTCCCAAGCCAGTTCTTAACCATTGTGCCACTCGGCCGGCCCTCTTCTTTTAAATATGATCCAATTTCACATGGGAAATCTTAACCTGATATTGATTCCTACTGAATCCCTTTAAAGTCATTATCAATTTTTCCAATATTTTAAAATGTTTAGGATCCTTTTATTATAATCCCAAAGGACAAATTGCTGAATTTATTAATTTCAACATTTTACAAAGTTTTATTTCCTTAACTACTTACAAATTTTGAAGCAATTCAGATTGTATCAGATATTTTAATAGATTTTGAACATGTTTCCTTTTCAATGAGTTATCATAATTTCATTTTAAGCAATGTTTTATGTGATTCTGACTCTCTGCTAGAGGAAAATGGAGACATAGGTCAGCACACTGGGTGGGCTGGTCTGCTAGTCCCAGAGAGGGAAGACTGAACTGGGGAATGGGTCGAGAGAGGGCCTGAAGACCCCAGAATCCACAGTGACTGACTCAACAGCGTTCATAACTCTTGAAACCCAACCCATGCTAAACTAATTGTAGGAAATTCTAAGTAGTAAAATAAAAAGCAAGGGTTTGTTAAATCTATAGGCTTGGTAACTGAGTTCAGTAATTTAGTCCTTTGGTGAACTGGCTTTTAGATTATTGGCTTCAGTCCATTTGGCCTACAATTACCTATAGCAGTTCAATCTGACTTGGTCCTTAATCATCAGATAAGAATATCCTGGCAGCTTGAGGCTGGACTGGAGCCAGAACTGAAGGGTGAATGCGAGCTGACCAGGTGGGCAGAGAAGGGTAGAGTAAGGCAAGAGTGAGGGAAGGGCAGGTAGGCGGGCCTGACTGACAAGAGAAATTGGGTGAGATGAAGCCAACAGGTACTCTGGGTCCAAATCAGATGAACGCTGCTGGCTATTTTTAAGAGTTCTACCTTTGTCCTAAGTTTCTGGGAAGCAGGGGTGGTGTTTCAAAAGGGAGAAACATGATGAGATCTGGGTTTTGAAAAGAGCACTCTGACTACAATATGGAGAATAAACTGGAGAGCGGCTGAGGCGTACGTAGGACGATCCAGCAGAAAATGACTGCGATAGCTTGCTGAGTGATGACAGTAGCCTGGACAGGGACAGGGGTGAAGAAGATGAAGAACAGTACTCAGATTAAAGGAGTGGTCCTCAGCTGGGGGCGATATTGCTCCACAGGGGTCATCTGGCAGTGTTTGAAGACATTCGTGGTTGTCACAACTGGGGTGGAAGGGAGTGCTACTAGCATCTATCTAATGCTTAGAGGCCAGGGGATACAGGACAGCCCCCCATAACAAAGAAGTATCAGTCCCAAATGCCAATAGAGCCCAGGCTGAGCAACTATGGACTAGAAAAATATTTAGGGAGAAACATAAAACTTTGGGTCAGAAATTAATTTTAAGTATAATGCCAGATTTATCAAAATAAAATGCAAAGAACAACACAAGTGTCAGTAACTGCTTTAGGGGCAATAAAATGTAAATGAGCAGGTACAAATGAAAGCAGTTATTAAATGCATATGTATGGCTATTAAAATGCTTAGAAGGGATGGGAGCTGTAAACTGCATTCCCAGCTTGACAGAAATACACAGTGACTAAATCTAGCATTGTCTGCAGAACAGGCAAGCACTTCACTCCAGTGACAGTCAGCGGGATCTAAATTTAGTTTATACTCTTAGTGCATTAAAATAGCATCAAGAAGCTCAGGAAGTCTAAAACCATCACACTCCAAGTTTCTGTCTATACTGTTAATAGCTACTTGCCAAAATCGCTGCTGCCAGTGTGATTATAGCCTATTAAAAACATGTCGTCTGCACAGTTCTCCCCCAAAAACAGGAAATGGAGTTAAAGGCATAATACTAGATAAAATCATTGGCAACACAAGTATCACAATGTAGGCATTCATAAGGAATATGTTTTTAACTTCTGAAGTTTTGTGAGAAGCTTTTTGAGGCTTTTTCACTGTTTACTATAAATGTTTCTCTCAGGGCCCCAGTCACAATGGTAAATTAGAAAAGCAAATAAATATTTTTATTTGAACAGAAGATCTACTACTTGCCTATCATGTGATGTGAATAAAAGCTGAACTGTTAAAGGGCTGAGCCAGGCCTGTTACTGAAAATGGGAAAGGATTAAAATTGCATCATTATGCCTTAATTTCCCCGTTTAATCTCTCTTGTACTCAAACAAAGCCTGGACTGATGAACCCAAAGAGGTTTCATTTTTTCACTTCATTTCACAGGACTTCATAAAACACAGTTTGAGATTTTTTTAAAAAATTGTTTTGTTTTCTGAAATTTTAGTTCAAAACTCCTTCAAAGTTCCTTCTAGTAAAGTACTCTCAATTGTACATTCTGCAAATAAAACCACTAGAAGAATGAACCAAGAACAAGTTCAGAATTAATTGTTCTAAAGCAAGAATGATAGCTTTTTTTATTTTTCTATCAAGGGGTCATGAACCAACAATAATAACATTAATAATAATAATAAATAAATATCAGCAGCTCCATAGCTAAAGTCAAATTAAATAATGTTAGATTTGTTTTTTAACAGAAATACATAAAATTCCCTCCACTCATGGCCAGATTCTTTCCCTGTTTTGGATACATGAGATGTAAAATGTAACTGGTTCAGTCACTTTGTCTTGTCACACTTGTGCTACACTCTTCAGGCCTGCACTCCTTCTGTGTCTATGACTATAAATAGATCTTTAACTAAGCACATGGCTGCCTGGAATGAAGTCTACATTTTCTAGCCTCTCTTGCAGCTAGGTGTGGCCATGAGAACATTCAGGCCAAGTCGGATTTCCCAGCGTTTCCTTGAATAGAAAGTACCACTTGCTTCTTCCTTCCTGTTGCCTGGGATGTAACTATTGGGTTGTCGGAAAAGTCATGATGCATTTTTGCAACAAAAAACATAGAAAAATACATTATGACTTTTCCAACAACCCAATATAATGACTGATGCCTAAGAAGCTGCACAGAAAAGCTGTGTGCTGAGGATGTCAGAGCAAGAGAAAATAGGAACCTGATTCCCTGACACAATGGAATACAATACCAGACACAGATGATCTAAAAACTATGTTTAAGTGAACATGAAATGCATTTCTGTTATTCAAACCACTGTTTTTTTATTTGTTTGTTTCCTGTCACTACAGATGACTTTAATCCAAACTAATACAATACCCTCACAACCCCACTTCTCTGGCCTGCTGTATCCTCTGTGATTCTAATTTTTATAATCTTAATATAATTCAGGTTACGTGTCTTTAGGAACTCTTCCCACTGTCCATTCCCACAGAAATTTCTCTCTACATTGAACGAGGACTTGCTGTTTACTTATTTCTACCTGACATTGAGCTGTAACAATATTGTATATGAAAATTTATTAATTTAAATTTATTCTATGTCTCCAAAACTAGATGACAAATTCCTTTATGGTTACAAATTGTGCCTTCTACTCCTTTGTATTCCCAATACTTTGCAAGAGTTAGTAGATGCTCACATATCTGCTAATAGTTTAAAATATAGGTGGGGGAAGGAAAAGAAAGAAAGGAAGGAGAGCAGAAAGGAGGGAGAGGCAGAAAAAGGGGAAAGGGAGAGAAGGGAACAAAGAGAGAGAAGGGCAGTCCAACAAATAATTAAAAGCAATGTAATGCTGTTTTGCCTCAAAATATAGTTAATAAAAACTTTTGCATTTTCACACCTACAGGTATTAATGGGACATAAGACCAATTTAAGCACCTATTGTTGGTGAAACATTACTTAACAACATTTTGGAAAGCATAACTGGGTAGAAATCTTTAGGTTTGGGAGGTGACTCAACCTGATACAGTAACTCCCCATGAGTCTGGAGGATAAGAATCTCTTCATTGTGTTGTTCTTTTTTGCAAAAATAAAAATAATAACTTAATAGAAAATGAAATCAGAGAAGGCTTAAATTTTGCTAGAAGTTAAAAATGATTACCATCTGAAACTGTCTCTTGAGCCTGAAGAAACACAGGAAACCAATCCAAGAAAAGGTCTATGATGGGAGGGCAATACATGGGGGGAGGGGGGTTGTTACTCTGTGAGGGTGAAAAGGGTAACTATTGCATTGTTCTGTACACCTGAAACTAACAATAAATAAATAAATTTTTAAAAAAAGGTCTATGAGCCAGGGTCAAGTTAAGACAGAGGTTCTCATTGGTGCTGAAAGATTAATAAACTCAGTCTTCTTATGGAATTTGCCAGGTTAGAAGTATCTTGTACTACTTGCTTGAAACAAAATTAGTTCCTACATTCCCTTATGTATCCAGATTTCGTAATCATGACTTATCAATTGATTTTGAACTTCTGAGTCTTGAGGGTTTTGTCTGTGCATGTTTCTTATTAATGTTTTTGTCTAGCCCATCAGGCTAAACCTGATTCCTGATTTCTCTCATTTTTTTTGCTTTAATGGTGTTTGAAACTCACTCATGATTTTAAAGTGAATTTTGACTACAATTCTCACTGGCTGATGAGGAATGACTCCATCTTAGTTCTCTTTTTTTAAAGTAAGCTTATTACTTTGGAATAATTTTAGATTTATTCAATTTACTTTTGATAATGAAGTTTTGTTTATTCTAGGAATGCAAGGTTGGTTAAGCATTCTAAAATCAGTCTAATTCTTACCACTTTAACAGAAGGAAAAGTATGCAACCATCTCAATAAGTATATGAAAAGCATTTGAAAAAAATAAAACATAATTTTGACCAAAAAAAAAAGAAACAGTAAAATAGATAGAGTGAAAATTCCTTAATTTGTAAAAGGTTATTTATAATCAAAACAGCATGGTATTGGCATAAAAACAGACACATAGACCACTGGAATAAAATGGCCAAGAAATAAACATGTACAATCAAGTATTATATAACAAGAGTGACAAGCATACACAATGGAGAAAGATAATCTCTTTAATTAATGGTATTGGAAAAACTGGATACCCACATGCAAAAGAATGAACTTGGACCTTTATCTTACACCACATACAAAAATCAACTCAAAAGGGATTAAAGACTTAAGTGTAAGATCTGAAATCATAAATCCCCTACAGGAAAACAGAAAAAAAGCTCTTTGACTTTGATATTTTTGGATGACACCTAAAGCACAGGTAACAAATGCAAAAATGAACAAGTCGAACAATATCAAACTAAAAAGCGCCACACAGCAAAGGTATAAAATCAACACAATGAAAAGGCAACCTACGGAATAGGAGGAAATATTTGTGAACCATGTATCTGATAAGGGGCTAATATCCAAAATATATTAGGAACTCAACCAACTCAATAGCAAAGAAACAAATAACCTGATTTTAAAATAGGCAAAAAAACTGAATACACATTAAAAACAATAAACAAAACATACAAATGGCTAACAGGTACATGAAAAGGAGCTCAGCATTACTAATTATCAGGGAAACGCAAATGAAAACCACAGTGAGACATTGCCTCACACCTATTAGAATGACTATTATCAAAGAGATAAGATGTACAACTGAAGCTGATGTAGAATAATATTGTATGTTAACTATAAGAAAAAAATATGTGTGTGTGTGTGTAGTCATGGGAGGTGGAGTATAGCATAAGGAAGATACTCAATGGTATTGTAACAGTTAATAAGATTTCAGAGGGGTATTAGCTTGGGGGAGGGGAGTTATCACTTTATGAGAGGTGTAAATGTCTATTATGTTGCTTTGTACACCTGAAACTAATATAAATGAATAAATAAATAAACAAATAAATAAATAAATAAATAAATAAATAAATAAATAAAAAGATAAGTGTTAGTAAGGGTGTGGAAAAGGGGACCCTTATACAGGGTTGGTGGGAATGTAAATTGGAACAACCATTATAAAAAACAGTGGAGGTTCCTCAAAAATTAAAAATAGAACTTACCATATAATTCTGCCATCCCACTTCTGGGTATAAATCCAAAATAAGTGAAATTAATGAAATCAGGGTCTCAAAAACACATTTGCACTCCCAAGTTCATTGTAGCATTATTCACAATACCCAAGATAAGTAAACAACCTACGTGTTCATCAATGGATGAATAGATAAGAAAAATGTGATATATATACATATATATACACACACATCTATAGTATACAATGTACAATATATAATATATAATAAAATATAATATATAATAATATATCACATATATAAACTATATATAAGTTATATATATACCAGGGGTACAAAAAAATGTACACATTTTAAGAGATGTTATTTATGTATTACTTTTTGAAGTTGAATTGAATTACGGTAGCAATGTGTAGTATGATGTTCGCTCAAAAGATAGTGTTAATCAAATGAATGCTAGCGTCATTCATTGTATGACAATTTTAATACAGTTTCTTCTTTTCTTAAAGTGTGTATACATTTTTATTGGCACTATATCTATATGGTGCCAAAAAATGTATACACACTTTAAGAAAGGAAAACTGTATTAAAAATGTAATATTCAATATATACCGATAACAAAGGATGAATACAAGTCTACAATTACAAGAGGTGCTCAAAGTGGTTACCATCAGCATCCAGACACTTCCAATTATGGCAAAGTACTGCTTGAGCAACGCTGACCAAAGTGTCCACCTATATACATTTTTTTGGCAACCCCAGTACATATTATATTACTCATCCATAAAAGAGATGGAAATGCTGCCATTTGAGATAACATGGATGAATCTGGAGGACATTATGCTAAGTGAAATAAGCCAGACAGAAATGATAAATATCGTATGATCTCACTTATATGTGGAATCTAAAAAAAGTTGAACTCATAAAACCAGAATGGCTACTACCAGGGCTGAAGGGTGGGGAAAATGGGAAAATATTAATCACAGGGTATAAACTTTCAGTTAAAAGACGAATACATTCTAGGGACCTAATATACTAGCTAATACTGTATCTTATACTCAAATTTGCTAAGAAAGTAGATCTTAAGTGTTCTCACCACATCAACAGACAAACAAAACAAAACAACAAAAAACAACCCAGAGTAACAATGTGAGGTGATGGATGTGTCAATAAGTTAACTTGATTATGGTAATGATTTCACAATGCATATGGATATAAAATCATCACATTGTATACCTTAAATATATATAATTTTTAATTGTCAAATACTTCTATACCTCAATAAAGGTGAAGAAAAAAGGTTTATCTGCAAAATCCCTAAAGCCAATACTATAGTTAAAAATTAAATATTGAAAAATATCTTAGATTAGGAATGAAACAAAAATTTACTTTATACTTCCAATTCATATTATGCTGAAGGTTCTAGCTAATGCAATAAGACAAGAAAAAGAAAAAAACGTTTAAGAGCAGGAAGAAAACAGAAAGCTATAATTATTTGCTTATGATGTGATTTGTGTATACATAAAAATATCAAGAATTTCAGATAAATAAATAAAAATATAAGGCCAATTTAGCACAGATGATAAATATAAAATTAGTCAGTAACATCAATTCAGTGTCTAGAAAACAGTTGGAAAATAAAAGTAAAAATTTTTTTGAAATTAAATTATTTACAATTGCATAAAACACTAAATACCTAGGAACAAATATAAAGAATGATATGTAAGAACTCTATACAGAAAACTATAAAACACTACTAAAATAAAGAAACCCCATGGCTACACCACGGGTTTGTGGTTTGGAAATACTCAATATTGTAAAGATGTCAATTCTCCCAAATTGACCTATAAATTTGATGCAATTCCAATTAAAATTCCAGAATATTCTTTGTTCTTGTCTTCCTTTTAGCGGACAATATTATTCTAAACTTTACATGGAAATGAAAAGGACAAAGGATAGGCAAGACAAACTTGAAGAAGAAGGTGGGAGGAAGTGCTCAACTACTTTTCAACATTTATTATAAAGTTATAATAATTAAGACAGGTACTGGCTTCAGGCTAAACAAATAATTCAATAAAAAAATGTATGATAAATTCCACACATACTTGTATGTGGATACTGGATTGATGGTAGCAGAGCAGAGGGGAAAAGATTGTCTTTTTAATAAATGGTGCTTAATCCATTGAACATGCACTGGAAGAAAAGCTGATTGTTGAACCCTACCTCACACCATACATAAAACTCAATCCCAGATGAAGTCTAGCTCTAGATGCTAAAGTTAAAACAATAAGGTTTCTGTAACAAAATAAAGGAGAATATTTTCATGACATTACAGTAGGCAAGGATAGCTTAAATAGAAACAAAAAGTCTTAACCACAAAAGAAAAAAGGAAATTGGAATATGTTAAATTAAGGACTTCTATTTCTCGAAATACACCATTAAGAAAGTAAAAAGTCAACCCACAGAGTGTGAAATATTTTCAGTTCATATATAGATGTTCCTCCGTTTACAATGGGATTACATCCCGATGAACACATTGTAAATCAAAAATATCATAAGCTGAAAATGTATTTAATACATCTAATCTACCAAACATCACATTTTCACCTCACCAATTTAAATGTGCTCCCAAGACTTACATTAGCCTATAGTTGGGCAAAATCATCTAACACAACAAATACATGGCAGAGTATTAGTTGTTTGTCCTGGAGGCCTGTGTGGCTGGCTGAGAAATGCAGCTCGCCAAGGCTGGCCAGCATCCCAAGAGGGTATCCTACAGCATACTGCTAGCCCGGGAAAAGATCAAAATTTAAAATTCCAAGTACAGTTTCCACTAAATGCATATTGTTTTCACACCATCACAAAGTAAAAAATCATAAGTCGAACCATCTCAATAATATTCCAATCCTGTCCTTAACCAGTCATTTTTCATCTGTGATGCTATCGAAGGATATATATGCACATGTGACAGGGTTAAACAAAGGCATGCATTACACTAAGGCCCCTGTAACCTTTAATACATCAGTGACAGCGGAAACAATTCTTTCGGATACAGTTTTCCTGCATCAGCAGGATCTGGCTTCACTTATTATAGTGTGCCTTCCCCACCGTCTCCCTCTTGTGTGATCCTACTCCCTTTAAGCAAGTTCAGAACACAAGTTTTGAATTTCCGCTGTGCTTTATTTGATTTTTTTTTCTCTCTGTTTACATGTGCAGGGCTAACATGATTTATTGGATCTATGTGTCTTTCTCCCAGTTTTTTTTTTTTACATTTCCTACTGTTCTTGTTGTTAACTACAAAGTAAACATCCTTTTATTTTTAAAACTGATGTCTTTCATCCATTACTTCTGATCCCCTACGTTCTGATTCTAAATCCTAATAATAGTTTCCTTGTGCATCCAACACATTCTAAAGCCTTTTTGCCTACTCACTGTGACTTAACTCTATCTCTGAACAAACATATTAACTAGAATTTAGATTGATTATGGCACAAGTCCATATAATCTCCTTCTTAGCTCTTAGGTTTATGACAATTTCACTGAGTTTTTATTCTTCCTCAACCCAAGAAAAAATATAACCTTCCCCCATTTGTAGTGGTCTCCAATCCTATTATTATTATTTTTATATTATTACTATTTTATTAACTCCCCTGCCCCATGAGGCCGAATCACCACTTCGGTTCTCTGAAGTGCATCGTTGAGATCAGAGCCCACATATTGTAGGCTAAGGGTCCCTGATCAGGAAGGAAAGTCAACCCTAAAGGGGCGAAGAGCAACTGGTCGGTAGAGAAGCAGCTCGGGTTTGCAGAATCTCAGCTTTCTTCTCTCTTTCTCTCTTTTTGAATGAATTTTAATGACTTACAATGCAAACAAATAATTGAATGGCACAAAAAGTACCTTTCAAATAGTAGGTACAAAAGCATTCAATTTTGGTTTTTAAAAAATGTCCCCCAGGGCCGGCCAAGTGGCGCGATGGTTAAGAACTGGCTTGGGACGCCAGAGGGCCCTGGTTCGGATCCCACATGTGAGGGCCAGTGACACTGCCCTCCACAAAAAAAAAAAAAAAAAAAAAGTCCCCCACAGCCGCACATAGAATTAAGATGGGAAGAACCAGTGACTCATCGCAGCTATCTCCAAGTGATAGAAGCATGATGGGGGCAGTTAATTTAATTTGGGATTCAATGATGGGATTTAATTTCTCTTATCTTCTCATGTATATATTTTTGAAATGGCTTACAAAAAGACCTCACATTTATTATTTTACCATTAGAGAACATTTATGTTCATTTCTTTTTTTAAAAAAATATGGTTACTTTACCTTGAATACCCTGAATAAACCATGTTAAAGACCTTAGATTTTAATGTCATCAATTTTTCCTGACTCTCCAACTTCATTATCTTTTAGTATCATTCTCATGAGACAGTCCCTTATTTTTAACTTTAAAATAAGAAATGTTATACACAAGAAAGAAGTTTTTCACATTTCTAGAAGATAGGCCTTACAGCCTAATAATAATAATAATAATAGTAATAATAATCATATACAAATATGATTTTCAAGCCCTAGGTTTCCAAAACCTTCCATTTACATTCAGTCTGGTAGCAGGAGCCTCTACTAGCAGATCAAAATTATGCCAAATGCCAGTAACTGTTTCTAACCATTTTAAATGTATGTTCTGTATTTCCTTTGTACTCAGATTAGAAATAATTTCTGGACAGAGTTCAGCTTGTTGGTGGACCATGGCTGTATAGATGTTTCCAGTTACCCTGTTGAGGTAAACAGTCATATCTTCACTCTCTGCTTAGCAGCAAATAACAAGAAACGCTACGTCATAAACAAAATGAGAGAGACTGAAGTCACCTCAATTCACCTTCTAAGCTTCCTTCACTTTAAAATGGTAAAATAAAATATTTATGTGCTATCATTATGCGGTTTAACAAAGAGGAAGGAATTTCCTCTTCCTTATATTAATCCATGATTGTTCATAGCCTTATACCAAGTCAGTCATTTATACCCACATCTACTATACAAGAGAGGAAGGCAGAAAAAAATAACTGTCATGCAAATGATGTCTGTCAAATAACATTAGAATCAACAAGTGAGACAACTTATCAACCTTCTTAACAACTTGACAAATATACCGAATCACATCTCAAACATTCATTGGCACTTGGAAGGAAAACCGCCATCTAGTTCACCCACAGAAAAATCCATTTCCCCAAGGGATGTCCAAGGAGGCTCAAGGTAACGTACCCTGACTGAGAATTTAAGAAACATAAATGAATACTGAATGCAAGTTTATTTCCTGAATTAAAATTTTAAGTGCTTTAAGTGAAATAGCAATAGTGAAAGTAATTTAACATCTTTTAAAATAATTCAAAGTGCTTCTCATTTAATATAATTATCTCTTAACATTGTTATAGTCTCTATTTTCCTAGTGCTCTTTAGAAAGGACAAAATACCCTTCCTTTTACCATAATTTTCCCCTTGTCTATATCTAATTGAAGAGCTTTCCATCAGGAAATTTGAAAAATGGGTAATTATTGCTCTGGGGCCTCTTGTCAACTATGAACTTGGGAATTAGAATTTCTGGCCTTGCTTAATGAAAAGTGGCTGAATTAAATTTTATTCATCTAACAAGTATTTTTCTTTCTTTCTTCCCCCCCCCCCATTCTTTTGGTAAAAAGTTTCCCAGAGAATCTCTCTTAATAGCCGCTGGCAAAGCCCGTAATTCTACTATTGAAACAATGAGATCTATTTTCCAGATCATCAATCTTCATTCTCCAGACAGATACAATTGTTTGAAGAGTTGCAATTACATTATCCCTTGGTGCTTCTTCAGCCTCCACATTTGACTGATTCCACGGTTAACAATTAAAAGGCCAAAGGAGCTGAGGATTAATTTTTATCTCTAATAATAAAAAGTTCACTGCATTGAATTTCTTGGTATCAGCATCACTGCCCTCCTAATTAAAAGTGCAACAGTTATATAATCTTGCAAAAGGAAAAATGGAAGTCAATACCCGTTCATAAGCTATATAATTTGAATGTAGTAACTGCAATTATCCTGACTGTATATGGACAACACAACTTTTTAGTACCTATAAATAAATCACTTTCAAGTGCTGGGCTTTGACTATATAGCTAAAACTTAATCCATCTTCTGATGTTAACCATTACACGTTTTTGAATAGCAAACTATATTTAGCAAGAAACAGGTCTGGCAGATTCTGAACCAAATGTAGATAAGCAGGATGAACCTCACACAACACCATCGTATGCATGCTCTCCTTTAGTTGGCATTCAAGGCTGAAAGGGTGCAATGCCTACTTGCCTTCTAATAATGAGAAAGGGAGTAGAAGGCACCTCTTCCTCACATGCCCTTCTCTTCCCATTTGGCACTACTACTCCCTTCATCTCATTACATTACAATCAATTCTGTTCATGTCGGTGTTCTCCTCAATGGCTCTACTGAGAGATAAGTCCCCTCCCCTGCCTGTCACAGAGGTTTTGATTCCACAGGCCCCCTTCCAGGACCCAGAATCTGAATTTTTCACAAGCAGCCACAGTGTCAATTGAGGTGTGGTCTTAGGGCCACTTTTCAAGGATAAAACTGCCCCATACTGAGAGCTTCTGGAGTACTTCAGGGTCTTTGTATTTTGAGTGCTTGGCACTTGAGTGCCTTTGATGTGATAAAAATTAAAGAAAAAATGACACTGAAGAAATGTTAGTCTGGAAAAGGCAGGAGTTACATTAGAAATTGGCTTAGGGAAAGAAAGGCTCAAGATTTGGGTCCTATTACACACTTGTGTCTCTGTGTCTCAACTTCTTCACCTGTAAAGTTTGGATGTAGGAGAAACAGAAGGAAAGAATGGGAATAATAGACTGGTAGAGGGGGAAATGTATTGCAAATTTAGGACAACTTTCCTTGATCCCCAAAGCACAGTTTTCTCAATGTGCCCTCCCCTAAAAGCAGGAAGGAAAACAAACAAGCAAACAAGCAAACAAAATACTCCATGAAATCATATCAGAAATCACCAAATAAATATAATATTTATATTTACCATTAAAAATGATCTTAATCTGTTAAAAACAGAGTGGCGTTCATCTAACAAAACTGAAATTTTGTTTAAATATATCCATCTTAGAAAATGACCTGAAGCCTATGGAACTAGTCCTCTGTGGGCGTCTGAGAATTAGTTCACCACTATTATTTTTGTCAATTCTCTCATGAGGCAACTGACTAGTCAAGCCAAAATTTATATTGTATTATCAAACATCTCCACATTTTATTCATTTTAGAATTTATAGGCTAATTTCAGTGTCAGGACTCATCTTCCACAAAACTACCACAGCCATATTTTCAACTAGGTGCAGTAAACTTCTGTCATTTTCCACGCTGATATTATTTGGCATGATTAAGAGCTATCAAGAATACCCATGAGTGCTTGGGTATCCTTCCTGGCTGTATCCTTCCTGGAAGACAGCAGCTCCTTACCTGTTGGTTGTCCCTCTCCTGTAACTGCAACTCTATGACTTCTGGTACCAGCTCCCCTCCTTTGCTACCTCAAGGTACAAGGATAGTAATTGATTCCAGCTGTTGCTATTTCCTGGCCCGGCACCCTCTCCCATTTGTTCTCTTAGTCCTGCTCATAACTGAAAATATTCCCTTCATTAAACTCTCTTCCATTACCCTTTTTGAGAGTACCATCTGCTACCTGCCCAGACACCAACTGATAGAACTAGGTCCGAGAATTACTGCACGGTGAGAGAACGCAGAGGGAGTGCATCCCCTTGCAGAAGAAGGCAGAGAGGGAGAGAAAATATGAGATTAGAACTGAAACACTGGACCTTGGGTTAGAGGATGTTTATTAACTTCCTGTGAATCCAAAGCCAGATTCATGGTAATACAACCTGTTTTTAGTTATCTTCAATGGTGATTTTTTTGGTAAGATAAGGCAATATTATACTTTGCAGGATTCTGTTATTCTTAGAACAAGTTGATATGCGTTGCTGCAAAAAGAGAAAAGAGACTTAGGTTCAAATCCCATTTTTAATGTGTTTTTACTTCATCTTTCCATGCCTCAATTTTCTCATTTGAAAAAATGGGGGTCTTGATACCTTCTTCATAGGATTCTTAGGAGATTAAATGGAATCCTGCTGGACGCATGTTTGCTCACAATAAATCCTTAACAAATGACAGTTGTACTTGTCATTCTTGTGCTTGATCAAATCCTCAGTCTCAGCTTAAGAACTCTGACAAGACGGTGCTTTGTATCAAAGGTGCTTAAAACTGGTGAACCCAATCAATTCCCTCAGCACTGACTCTGATCTAGATCAGGGGTTGGCAAACTTTTGAGACAGAAGAGCCAATCCTGTCCCTCGAAGTTTTGCGAGACCTATAAAACAAATGAAATCACCATTATGTGAATAATATCCTTTAAAAATTTTATAAATGAAACTATGATAGTTTTATTTTCATTTTCCTTCAGAGCCACATGTACGTACCCAAAGAGCCGCATGTGGCTCGCGAGCCGCAGTTTGCCGACCCCTGGTCTAGATGAAGGTTACTCTCATCAACTCCACCTGCACCCGCCTTGCACATGGAAGCTGTGGCCAGGTTGCAGCAATCAGCGCCTCTGTCACATTCCGCCTTGGTGACAAAGGAGAACTGAAGTGTTTACTTTTTCGAAACATATTCCAAATCACATCAATTTGTGCTGCACACCACACTTTAAATCCTCAAGTTAGTAATCAAAGTCCTAAAAATTACTCTTGAAAATTCTAAAAAAAAAAAAAGTAATATGGAACTGAAAACGCTAATCTGACTCAAAAATTCATTTTCAAAATCTTATCTTTCTTTTGTACCATATTTGTATAATGAAGATTTTTCTTAAGAAGTTTGTTGAAGACCTGCTCTGTTAAAAAAAAAAAGAAATAGCACACACTGAAAATCTTTATGAACAAATATCTAAATCTTAGTTCTATTCTTTTGTATGTTAAGCATCCTATGTACCACAATATTTTTAATATTACTATACCTTTATTCACTAATTCAATATATATTTACTGAGTGCTATGCACTGACCTAGATTCTGAGGAATATCCAGGAAATAAAACACACAGAAACTCATACCCTGATGGAGCTTACATTCTAAATACAAGGTTAATGTATTTCCTTCATTTCTCCTATATCTCTGTTTACCAATAAAGTACTGAATTTTTAATGAATCTCGTGTTTCCAGATAAAATATAGAATATCTAGTTAAATTTGCATTTCAGATCAATATACCCTTTTTTTAAGTATGTCACAAATAGTGTGCCTCACTACAGGCGTTCATTGGACATATTTACACTAATTTATACTAAATTATTTTTGTTAAACTGCAATTCAAATTTAACTGGGCATCCTGTCTTTAAATTGGCTAAATCTGATCGTCCTAAAGGGGTCAGTCCTCTGTGTCCCACTTGCTGAGTTCTTTATGTACATAATTTAGCATTTTTAGACCTCAGTTTGCACTCACATAAAATGAGGGACATTTAAAGTCCTTTTCAACTCCCTAGCTCCGGTTCTTCCCTACGCAAGAGATCTTGCCGTCACATGCACTGACTCCCTCTCCTCTAGTCCCCACACTGACATGAACGCTGGCTGTGCATTCCCTGGCACTGCTCTCCCAACTCTTCTTTCCTCAGTACTTCTTGGTAATGATCTCATTCTGACCCCCAGTCGCATGTTGGTTGACTTACCTAAGTCTATTAGTAGTAATGCCAAATGCCCTGCATTTGAAGAGCACTTTGCATTTCATAAAGTGCTTTCAAATACATTACTGCATTCAGTACATCAATTTCTCTCCTTCTTTTCATTGCCAAAGTTATCTTTCATGGCGCCGTGTAAAGAACCATTCTTATCTACCTCTGTGGGCATTAGCAACCTCCTGAGAGAACGTGTTCCAATGAAAACAAGTCTGCTATCATCACTGAAGATTTCCCAGAGATTCTGACTATCTCAATCCTCCATCTTTCGTTCTCTCCCTCTGGGCTAGCTAGCTAGAGTTTCCTGCTTGCCCCTTCTGTTCACAGGAGCAACTACTTGCCTCCTTCCACGGCAGGCGTGTTCTTTCACGTTTTAACTCCAGTACCCTAAGAGGCCCACAGCAAACCTGACCTCACAGGCGCTGGCTACTCAGTGTGGCCCCTGCGCCAGCAGCATTCCATTCCCTGGGAGCTTGTCAGAATACACAGTCTTGAATTCTGCCTGAGAGTATGGAACCAAAATGTGCCTTTTTAAGTTTGAGAAGCATTGGTTTAGAATATCTCTAATCAGGCACACTTTTTTCTTATTTTTCCAGGAGCTCAGAAGTACACAATTTGTCCTATACTGATTAGCATATCTCAAGAGCAATGGTTCCTAGCCTGTTTCTGCCAAGGTTCACCCACAGGATGCCACAAACTCCCAAAACAAAGAGAGGTTTCCTCTGGAGTGATTCGCATCACACCTGCCCCACACACTCCTGGTGGGAGTCACTACTTAGCATCAGCTAGGAGGACAAATGACTGCAGAGGGGGAAGAACACCCCCCACCATGTCTCAATATCTATAACAATGTTCCCTAAATATATGAGCAATAGGGAAATATGAATTTTGATATTCCATCCCTTACTGATAAGGCCAAATAAATGGACTCCTCTTGAAAATGGAGAGAATAATGCAATAATGAATTATTTCAGATACAAAAATGCTTAATGAATAATTTAAAAGCATTTTAAAATTCCAAAGTTCTCAGAGCTTGATAACTAATAAAAGCTATCCAGAGTTCCATTGGCGAAGTATTTTACATTTGTGTTCTGCTCCACAGAGCTGTTCCTGAAACTGACAAACATGCAACATCATTCAAAATACTTTTCATAAAGTAATCACAGGTACAAAAAGATTGACAGGACCAAGAAAGCAATAACTGCCTGTCTTGGTAAATAGACATGTGGTAGTTATGTCTCCTTCAGCCTCAAGGGACAAAGCCAAACAAATGTGAAGTAACCGGGTTTTTTTGTCTGACTGTAATATTAACCTTTGGATAATAAGATACCAAAAGGCAGAAAAAGAATTCTTCTATATACTGAATACTCAAATAATGCAAGTTTGCAGAGTCAAAAATAAAAACACATTGCCTTTTTTATAAGAGCAATGTCAAAAAAATATATCAATGGTCGAAATATATATGAAGGCTAAAAATAACATGACAGTGGACTCATTTACATTCAAATATGGAAGTTCACCTATTTTAGTACTACATTAACGGATGAACATTCAAATAAATGTCTAATTATTATTAAGAGATAAAAGAGAAAATGTTTCTTAGTGATCGAAATATATTATTATTAAATTCCATACCGGAGTTTTTATACATTATTGTCAACTCAAAACTAAGCTGACCTAATAACCAACTCATAGCCATGGTGATCTTTAAACAGGTCTAAAGTTCACTACTGTACCTGATTTAAAAAGAGCTATACAGTTAGGATAATTAAATTGGTATCTTTAGAAAAGACAAAGAGATGACAAGTTTATTGGCAGACTATAGAGAATTTGAAATAGCTCTTAGCTTAGCTGCATTAACAGTTTTTTAAACCCTGGATTTACATCAGTAAAGTAGCTGTGCAAATATTCGTCACTAATTCCAGAAGTTACGAAACTCGATTGTAAAATATGTATTTAAATTCTTTAAGAGAAAATGCAAAATTGCCCATAAATTGATATTTTAAAGTTAATAGGTACCCTACTGAGCATGTTGGCAGTTAGCCACCCCATTTCTACATCAGAAATTGTAAAAGGAATTGGACTTCAGGGCTTTAAAGTACTGCAGTTGTAGACTTTTTAAAGAAGACATCTGTGAGCTTTGACTTATCTTCTTAGCCTTTGACATAATTTTTTTTTAATTGTTTTCTCTATATTTCTTTAGGGCCATACAACTGTTGCTTTTATATGTGGTTCGTTTGGGTTGCTTAACTGTATTAAAAAATGATGCAACTGAGATCATAACTAGAGTTATCATATTCTCACAGGTCAGGAAACTTTACTCTATTTCATTGACCACACCTCTAACTAAGGTGATCATATAATTTATCATCCAACCAGGAACATTTTTGAGAGTGAAAGGAGGTGCAATTAATAGTTATGCCAGCTTACATCATATGCAGAAATTAACACAAAATGGATCAAGACCTAAATGTAAAAGCTAAAACTAAAGAACTTCTAAATGGAAACATAGGGATAAATCTTCATGATCTTAGATTTGGTAAAGGATCCTTATATATAAAACCAAAAGCATGAGCAAGAAAAGAAAAAAAATAAATGATTTGGACTTCATCCACATCTTAAAATATTGTGCTTCAAAGGATACCTTCAAGAAAGTGAAAAGAACCCACAGAAGAGGAGAAAATATTTGCAAATTATATATCTCATAAGAGAATTGTGTCTCAAATCTATAAAGAACTCTTACAACTTAATAATAAAAAGATAAAAAGCTCAATTTAAAATAGACATTTTTCCAAGGAAAATATACACATGGTCAATAAGCACATGAAAAAATGTTGAAATCATTAGTAGTCAGAGAAATGCAAATCAAAACCACAACAAGATACCATTCCACACCCACTAGGATGACCAGAATAAAACAAATAACACTAGGCCTTGGCCAGGATGTGGAGAATTGGAAGCCTCACGTACTACTGGTACAAATGGAAAATGGTGCAGCCACTTTGTAAGACAGTCTGGCAATTCCCCCAGTGATTAAATATAGAGTTAGCATATGATCCAGCAATTCTACTCTTAGGCATATATACCCAAGGGAACTGAAAACGTAGGTCACACAGGAACTCGAAGGCAAATGTTTACAGCGGCATTATGCGAACTCATAACAATGAATAGGAGGAAATACCCAAATGTCAATTAATATACAAATGGATAAACAAAATGTGGTATATCCATACAATGAAATTGTATTTGGCCATAAAAAGAAATAAAGTACTGATACATGCCACAACAATGGGTGATCCTTGAAAACCTACGCTAAGTGAAAGAAGCCAGTCACAAAAGGCTGCTATGTGATTCCATTTATATTAAAGTCCAGAAAAGGGAAATTTATAGACAGAAAGTAGATTAATGGTTCCTTAGGGCTGGAGGTGGCATAGGGAGGGCAGATAGTAGCTAAAGGTTACAACGTTCCTTTTTGAGGTGATGACAATGTTCTAGAATTGACTATTGTGACGGTTGCACACACCTGTGAAAATCACTGAATGTGTATGCTTTAAATGGGTGAATCGTATAGCATATAAATGATATCTCACTAAATCTGTTAAAAGAAAAAAAGTGATGATGGGACAATAAGTACAAACTGGGATTATCTGGGCAAATTTTGATGTAGTCACCTACCCCTAATCTCACTGGAGTGTCTGACCAACTCACTTTCCGGAGAGAGAATGGCAAGAAAATTGATCAATTCTGCATTTACAATGACACTGTTTGAAAACACGAGTTAAATATATATACATATTTTCTGATCGGAGAAAAAAATTCTGACTCATTTAGAGATATTCTCGTGCACTGTGGCCTCTAGATCACTTTTCAGGGAACCTGAATCAACAGCACTGTATCAACCAATAGGTAGATTAAGCATGTGCTCAGGGCACCCCCAACACCTGCCCCCCACCCCCAAATAAGTCCAGCTGCAATGATCCTTTCATTGAAAAAAAAAACTATGAAAACTTTTTTTATCTCAGCATGCACAGTATTATTCATATACGGCAATACCTGAAATGAATGGAACTTAGCATCCATTTGAAAGTTTCGTATGACTTTAATTTTGAAGTATAATATCTATAGACCCTAACCCAGCCCTGTGAGGAAGGAAATGTGGACAGCAATAGTCAAAGAACAATGTCCAAGCTTAGCAGAAGCATGGACAGGAGCGTCACAGCAAGCAAAGCAGCATTCCCACACCCCACTGTTCAGAGTATAAGAACAGTACTTTCAAATGACCCTTTGGATGGTGGGGCCCCCATTAACTGAGATTAAATGTCCCACCACCTTAGAGTCAGATTTAATTTTGTTTATGAAAATAAACATATCTGCTATATTTTTGCACAACCGATTTTGTGAGGTAAAAGTCACACCCACCTCACTACTTATTATGCCCATCTAACCATGACTATAAGCTAACTCTTTTGGCTTAGAGAAGACAGCTGGAGATGAGAATGTAAGATCTCTGCCAGTGCTATAGTTTAAGATGATCCTAATCACCAGAATTTATGTACTCTTTTTCTTTTTTAGTAAATTGAAACAATATTTGTAAATGTGTAAATTGTACAGCTAAATACCGTAAGAAATAGAATCATTAAAAAAAACTTACTAACCAGATAACCATTTATATCTATGAAGAGAGTTTTCAGCAAGTATTTTAGGAAGGAGACATCGTTTGTTGTCAGGATGCACAGCTATCTTTAAATAAAACATGGCTAAGGCAATAGGTGTGGTAAAAATTAAAGTATTTATGTTGCAAAAGTTTTAAACTGGGGCTTTAAATAACCATCATGTATACTGAAGATTCCTGAAGGCAATTATTATTTATCCACTCTGACATCTCACAAGAGCATTTCAGCATCTGAGAGGACAGGATAACTTAGAGTATCACATAAATTCCAGAATCATTTATTCTAATCAAATATCCATTTTTACATCAAGGGCAACTACTTCTTTATAAAAGAACAGTGTAATATATTACCTAGAAACGAATGTTACATATTTATAACTCTGGCTGGTAAATCCCAGTCATACTATTATAATGCCATTATACTGGAAATATATAGAGTTGAAAAGAAGAGTGATCTTAATAAAATCATTTTATTCTGCACATAACACCTGAAATTCAATCTAATATAACTTACAAAAACCAGAAGTTTAATGTTTATGGTCATTATTGAATAATCTCCTTTTTCTTTGACTAAAGTCAATAAAAAGTCATCTCTAAACTTTTTCAGTGAAACTAGAAATCACTACATTAAACTACAAGGTCACCAAGACAAGAATAAAATTAAGAGATCATACTTACAATCCCTGCTAGCTAATGCTTTAGTGTTTTCCTTCTCAATCCCAATACCAGTTTATCTAGTTTCCCTGGATTGATGTTTGACCAGTGTTTTATGTAAATGAACTTTTTTACCTGCATATTCATATTTGACTTAGAGTTAATTCAAGGAAATAATATCAAATAACATTATAAATATGCTGGAAAGCTCTTTAGGTTTGGAGGAGACCATTAAAAAAAAGTTTTTCTTATGGTAAAATATACATAAAATTTATCATTTTAACCATTTTTTAAATGTACAGTTTGGTGACATTAAGTACATTCACATTGTTGTGCAACTATCACTACCATCCATGTCTAGAACTTTTACATCTCCCTGAACTGAAACTCAATATCCACTAAACCTGTGTTCTCCACTCCTCCCATGGAAAAGACAATTCTAAATAATATGTTTTTCAAAAACATATTTGCAAGTTGGAATTACAGTCTTAAGCAGAAACCCTCAATTAAAGGGCTCTGTATGCTGCTTTGCACTTCAGAAACAGTGATTGAACATTGTTATTTGTTGAAATATTGCTGGCATTAGTGACACATTCCATTGTAGCCATATTTGTTGGTATTATAGAGCAGTCATTTATTTTGGATTTTTGACTATGCAATTATTTTTAAATATCAATGGAAATACTGCAAATGTACAGAATAATAAGTTCTTACATGATTTAGTAATCCTGCTTTTAACTAAAGATTCAGGATACATATGGGGATGTAGATATCAAATAGAATGTTGCAGTTGTATACTCACAGGAGAACCCTGGTCTACTTAAACAGGAAGGTGTTTTGTTTGTTTGTTTGTTTGTTTTTTGTAGAGGGCAGTGTCACGGGCCCTCACATGTGGGATCTGAACCAGGGCCCTCTGGCATCCCAAGCCAGTTCTTAACCATCGCGCCACTTGGCCGGCCCAACAGGAAGGTGTTTTGTATAACTTTCCTAAGGATGGCTGTAGATTTATAAGGATTCATCTATGCTTTCATATACCATATCCTCTGTGGGCAGGTGATGGCATATATTTATGTATATGCATATGTTTATGTAGATGAATACATAAATTTATATATAAACAGAGAAATTCTATAATTAGCATTAAAATTAACTTACAAAATAAACAAGGGAGAAAGAATTGCTTGTCAAAGAGGTAAAAAAGAAACCAGATCTCATGAAAAAGTTACCATTTAAGCAAAGAAACTTTCAAAACGCACCTGATTCAGATGTGTGAACTGATTGGAAGGAAGTGTATATATGTCTATCAAAAAATGCCCCTTTTCTGTTTTTACTTACTTCTCAAGTTCTGCAGACCATGATTCTAGAACATAGTCTTGAATAATAAACGAATATTTGCTGACTGGATGGATCTTAAGAGGCCATATTTGGTCTACCCAATCCACATTCCACTGCTGGCATGCTATGAAACCCTTTCCACCCAAGTTTTCCAATGCCTGAGTGCACCATATTCATTTATCTACCTTGTTCATCCTTACTATCAAAATCAGATTACCACATCAATATGCCATATGCTATGGACTCTCTGCCTCAGTGCAATTTCTGCTCTTTTACAACGTGAGCTCTTGATCTTTAGATGTATATACCTCTGTGCCTACAAAATGCAAAGACCGTCAGTGATGATGGTAGATAGTAATGTATGATAGCAAAGGAAGATGATCAGCTTTTGCGGGATGCCAAATAAATTCATTTTGAAGAATGATGGGACTGGGAAATCAGAGACAATGTGGTCCAATTTCCATGGTGATCAAATAAGCTCGACTTGCTATCATCTGAGACTGTATCATATTTACCTCATATTTCAGACAAACTAAAAATGATTGCAATACCAGCCACCTTCTCACCTTTCTAATATGTTATTAATATTGATACTAGATCTTATGGATCATACACTTTGAAAATCTCACATGTAGTTTAGAAATCTTCCTACCTGGTTTCTGGCAGGAATATTACTTACTCATTGATGAAAATAAAACAGTACACCAAGAACAGCCAGGGTAAGGATCCCCCTGAAATTATTTTTTTTCTTCATTTTAATGTAATCTCTTCTTAATATGCAATTTATATGTAAACTCAAGAGTTCTATTATATGCTTTCAGAATAATAATAGCTAACAATTATGGAGAGTTTACAATATGCTGTGAACTGTCCTAAGAGTTTTGCTTTAAACTGTTCATTTAATCCTCACAACAATACTATCAGGTAGCAACAATCATTATCTGCATTCAATATCCTGTGTAAAGAAAGTAAAAATAGATTAAGAAACCTAGCAAAGGTCACTTGGACCTTACCCCAGGTCACTAGAGAAGCCAGATCACACTCTTAACCACAGTTTTAAATGTCAATATTGTTTTTCCACATGTAACTCATTTTAATTTTCCAGTTTTACCTGTCCCCAAAAAGATTTTAAGAGGTAAATGGCAGTGCATATTGTTTCTCTGAAAGCCCTGGCATTTGTTAGTCTTGCCTGAGATTTCTACCTTCTCAGAGCACTGGCCTCTGCTGGGCTCCTTAGATTTGTCAATTCAAAAACTGGAATCTCAGGGCTTTTTTGCACATATTTTATAAGCAATAGCTGCTGAACCTCATAAAAGGGTCACATAACTTGTAGATTTGAGAGTCACAGTCCTGTTTAAATGACTTCTCATGATTTAACATCAAAATTGGAGAATCCCTTGGAAAACACAAAACAAGCATTCTATCACACCTAGAAAATGGGTGTATTTCTTGCTCCTCCAAGTATCATTAAAAAAGCATCCCATGGAAAGAAACACACATTGCTCCAAATAAAAAACGATTCTGTCATCGTCAGTCTCGCAGAGATGAAGCCTTTATTCTTAAATGGGTGCAGAAAGAGCAAACACCAGTTGTATCTAGCAGTGCTCAGGAGAACTTTGGCATTTTCATTTTAAAACAGTGAATCTCCCTGTCTTAAAATGATTCTATAATTATTTTTTAAATATATCATCTTCAATTTATTTTAAATTTCACGCTAGTGCAAATCTATTACTATTACCCTATATTTTAAGATTTGTAACTCTGTATGACTGTTTTGAATAATTTAATCAAAATAGAAAACAATTAGATTTTTGAAAGTACCTTTATTTCCATTTATGGCTATTAATGTAGTCACCAGAAAACTTATGAGTAAAAGGCAGGCTTGCTTTATTTATTAATTCATTTAGAGTCATCTGGATTCATTTACTGAAGAGTGATCCAGGTGCTAAGCAAATGCACTTGCAAAATTCGGAAAATTTTATTACTAGAGCACCATGGTCCAAGAAATTTTATGACAGATATTAAAACTGGCTTTGGGTATTTCTGCGTGATATGCTTATTAAATAATGAGACTGATTCTTGTAAAACACACAAACATAAATGAGTCTCCTTAATTTATAGTGACACCATGTAAATAAATACAAAAATGTTCAAATACAGAGAATTCTCTATGAGACAATTTCAATTAAATACAGTTAGGATGGGTTAAGTGTTTGTGTGTGAAATTAGGCTAATGGGCCAAAGATAAATAATTGCTGGGTAAGCACGATAAATTTGTATTGTTTTTATGTTTTGAGGGATTGAGAACCTTGGTGTTAACTGTGATTCTGCTCTTTCTCTTGCATCCCCTAATCTGGTCCAAGAGCAAAGCACCTTCAAAAGAAACGCATAATTGAATCATTTACTGTCACTCTCACTGCCACCATCCTGGTCCAAACAATAATAATGCCTTCTCTGAATTATTGTAGTAGACACCTAACTATTCACCTTCAGCCTCTTTTCAACACAGTTGCCAGAAAGATTCCAACAAATCATAACACCAGCCCCCATTTCCCCACACCCCCCACCACCCCATGACTGCTCTTTTCAGTCAGAGCAACGGCAAAGGTTCTGAAGATGCCTTGGCCATTCAGCTTGCTGTCCCCGCGCTGAACTCACCTTCTCTGGCTCTAGTTCTCCCTAGTGGGAACACTGGCCTCTGTGTTCTTCCGCAAACACGTCTGCATATTCCTGCACTTGCTCTTCCGAGTCCTAGGCTGCTCCACCCCCAGAAACTGCATGACTAGCTCCCTTCCCTCTTGAGGAGGCAGGCTCTCCCTCACGCCCTGTCTAAAATATCAACACTCCTCTCCAACACACACACATTTCAATACCTCCGTGCCCACTTTATTTGTTCTTCTTAGCGCTTACCACTCTCATCAGATACATGTACCTTATTTACCTTATTTGTTGGCTGTCTCCACGACCTATAACAGTGCCTGGTTCTAGTAGGCTGTTGATCAGCTTTTGTGAAATGGAATGAATGGATGAATGAATGAATTCAAGGTCAATAGAAAACATAAACTGTGACAGAAATGGAAATACTTATTAAAATACTTACAATGAAGGGAAATGAGAAATAAGGAAGAAAATACACAAGCATGTGTGCAGTCATTCAGTCTTCATAAAGTGTCTACATGTAAGATACAGCACACAGCCCCTCAAGGAGTGTATATTGGGTCTTGGGAAAACTCATGACATATTTTGTCTATGTTTTTCAAAGGTCATTTATTTATATAAAGAAAAGATCAATCAATGATATATTGCCTATTTTGTTCGATAACCTTTTGCCATCTTTCAGTGAGCTTCATAATCCCTCGTTCATATGAAGGACCTGTCTTTATCTGTGAAAACCTGAACAAGGTGCTGATTTACAGCCTCATCTGAATTGAACGTTATACCACGCAAGGAGTTTTGAAGACAGCAAAACAAGTGGAAGTCTCACGGCACAAGGTCAGGCGAGTATGGTGTGTCTGGCAACACATCCCATCCAAGCTCCAATATTTTTTGACAGGTGATCAAACTTGTATGTGGTCTCACGTTGTTGCGATGGAACACAACTCCTTTACAATTAACAAGCTCTGGACGTTTCTGGATGATGTTCAATCTGTCCAATTGCCGACACTACACACTCAAATTGATTGTTTGGTTCCTTGGTAGGAGCTCGAAAAACATGACACCTTTAAAAATCCCACCACACTGAGAGCATAACCTTCCTCTGATGAATGTCTGCTTTCGATGTTGTTTGAGGTGAATCATCACGTCGGGACCAAGACCGCTTGCACATCACATTGTTGTAAACAATTCACTTCTCATCACCAGTTATCAGATGCTTCAAAAAAGGGTCATTTTCCTCATGTTTAGTGAGCATATTGCAGATGTTTATACGTACCATCAAATGAACTTGAGCTCATGCAGAACCCAAATATCAAGCTTGCTTATGTATCCCAGCTTCTTCAGGTGGTCATGAATGCTTGAATGATGGATTTTCAATGTTTCTGCAATCTTGTGTGTCATGTAACGTGGGTTATACTCGATCCATGCCTTTATTTTGTTGTCATCAACCTTGGTGGGCCTCCCTGACCGAGGAGCGTCATTGAGATCAAAATCACCAGCATGGAATTTCGTGAACCATCGTTGGCACTGACATTCTTGTAGAGCATTGTCACCGTAAACTTTATGCAACTTTTCACAAGCTTGACGCACATTCTTCCCTTTATGGAAGTAAAACAGTAAAATATGGCAAAAATGCATAGTTTGTTCTTCCATCTTCAACTCGTGGTAAAATCTCCAAAACTCAACCAAATCACTCAAGTTTTTTTTAGAATGAAGCTAGAGCTGTCAGCTGTCAAATAACATAGCAATAACATAGATGCGAATGACTCTAGTACTTCCAAAAATGAACTAGTACCACATCTGTTGCAAACATGCATCATGACTTTTTTGAAGACCCATTAGTACAGCTAGGGAGGTGAACAAGTCAACACATATTGATAACACACTGTGATGGAGGCATTGTTGCGGTCTCCAGGAAGGTCCCCTGACCAGAATGTCAAGGGCAGAGCTGTATTGAGAAATCAGGATGGAGGGGTAGTTGGCCTAAACCAGATTACAAAAGACCTCTTTTGTCATGCTATGCAATTGGATTTAATCCTGAAGATCACAGGCTAAAGAGCCACTGAAGAATTTCAAGCAGGCAATTAAGACATGATAAGTTTTTTGTTTTATGAAAGTCATTCATATAAGTATGTTTATTTTATATATATATATTAGCATATAAATATAAATGCTATCCAACAATTTGGAATTAGAAAATAAATCATGGTAAATCCATATAACAGAATAATAAGTCTACATTAAAAATGATTTAGATAAAAATTTATCAATAGAAAGAGTTCCATTATATATTGTAACAAAATAAATTTTAAGAGCACATATAATACAGTTCCACTAAATTAAAAACAATGTATCTCTGTATAGAGAAAGTCTGTGAAGACATACAGCAAAATGTTAATAGTAGTAATCTCTAGGTTACAGGGTTTGAGACAATTCTTTATTATGAATTCTGTGTTACCTGAATTAATGTTACGGTGAGCATGAACCACTTTTATAAGGGGAAAAAAAAAGCTTTTTTTTTCACTTTTGGAGGTCAAAAATAGAAAACAACTCTGGGGAATTCGACTGGAAAAGACAGCCCTACTAGGAGACCGTAGCAGCAAACCCAGGGGGAATGTGAAGAAAGAATGAAGAAAAACGCAGAGCGGAGGTAACTGCGAGGTTTCAGGTTTGAGCAGCCATGTGCTTGGTAGAGTCGAAGACAATAAGTAGATTCCAGGGCCCAAAGGTACTCCGAGGAAGCCTGAAATTTCTTATCCCCCTGGGCCTGTAGTCAATTTGTAACACGTGGCTGGAATAGTAGGCAGTAACGGAGGGAAAGGCCTGCCTGCTCAGCGTGGCTGGGGTTTCCACATGGTACCATCGCTCTAGGCCTTATGGAATACAGTATATTTAGAAAAGCATCCTGTTCTTCTCTGTCCACCAGACGACCCCTGGTGCCAATTCTTTAGAATACTTGGGGCCACCTAACCCTGTTCACCGTCCAAAGGTAAGCACCACCTGCCATCTATCTATGCGTTCCTTTACTCTCCTTCCTGTACTACTCTGACCTTAACCCACAGTTTTCCTTACTCTAAAATCATTCTACAGTTCCACTCCATGGTAAATAAATAAATAAATAAATAAATAAATAAATAAATAATAAATTAAATTAAAAACCTCTCTACTCTCTTCAATCTCTGTCCCAAAGGCTTTCTCTACTCCCTGCCCCCAAATGAAACACATCTCTCCTCTGAAGGTATCGCTCCCCTGGAATCTGCTCGGCGAGCACTGCCCATTCTCTCAGGGGAGGGAGTGGGACACTGTCCTCCTTGTTCACCCGTTCCACCTGTAGACCCCCTACTTCCCACTCTTTCTTTAAAGTTCACATTAATAGGCTGTATTTACCTCTATCCTTCCTCATTTCTGGCTTCCAAAGTCTTACCAAACATTTGTTTGTTTGCTTGTTTCCAAGACTTTACTGTGGGGTTACCATCTTTCTCTCCACCCCAAACCTGCCATCATCCTATGTGATTAAACCACCCATATGGCAAACCATTTGATATTCTCAGGTCCTTTATTGGAGGAAAATGTTGAAGAACTTCAGAGACCCAAATTCACCTCACCTATCCACTCCCAAGGTCACCTTGGGACTTGGCAACCTCTGGAAACTGTATCAGTCCCCTCTTTCACCTCTCTATTCTCTCTTCTCTTTGATACTATGTCTGTTCTTCCATCTCAGTGAGAGAAATGAAGAAAGCACAATAGACCAGGGTATAGCAAACTTTGTCTACAAAGGGCCAGGCAGTAAGATATTTTAGGCTTTGCTGGTCAACTGTTGCAATTACTCAATTCTTCCAATGTAGCATGAAAGCAGCCACAGAGGACTCATAGTGACGAATAGTAAATGAATGGGTGGGTCTGTGTTCCAATAAAGGTTTAGGTGCAAAAACAAGCAGTGGGCTGGTTTTGGTCCACAGGCCATAGTTTGCTGACTCCTGAAATAGATCTTCATTCTCTTCCCTTTCTCTTTCTCCTTCCCCCATACCTATTTATTGGTCTTTAATCCTCTATTTAGTCCCCAATTCGATCATTCTCTCATCAACATTGGCACCTCCACTGATATACTATCTCTGGTTATCTTGTCCAGAAAAACTCAAATTTTAGATTAATCCTACTAACTACATTCTCTGCTCCTGGGTTGCTAAATGCTGATGAAGAAAATCATTCTTTCTCCTACTGATAGGACTATAATTCCTAGTCTTCAGCCCCCAACTTTGACACTTTATAGTAAACTTTTACATTTCCTTAACCAGCTTTCTCTTCTATTCTCTCCAATAGGAACCTCAAACCTTTTCCACTTTCCTCAAGAAATCAATTCTGCTAGCATCCTAACTCCTAGCATATTATCACTTACCTACTTCATAGAGAAAACAGGATATGCCAAAAGAAAACTGTCTAAACATTTTGTTCTTACACCTACAAATGTATTATCATCTAAACATACTGGAAAAGGTTTATTTCATCCCTTCCCCACAATGCATTGGCTTCCATCTTTGTCTATATTTGGCTCCTTCCCATTAGCTCTTTAATGGGCTTAGATTTCTCAGTAAAGAACAGATCTTGATGTGTGTGGGTAAGTTTATATACTATACATATAATTCAACCCAAAGTTTCATGAAATAGTACTTATCTTTACTACATGTGATGTACTCTAATATTATCTATTCTGTTTCATTTTTTCCATATGCTGGCCAACACCCAATAATTGATTTCACACACAATTAAAGGGTCTACCAGATAAAAACTTGCATATGTACAAAGGGAGACATATAAGAATTCACACTGCCACATTCCTTATAGTAGCAAAGAATAGGAATAACCTAATTGTTTATCAATACAAGAATGAATATATAAATTGTTGCATGTTCCTCATATAGAATATTATACAGCAAATAATTGCAGTTACAGGTATCAAATATAGATACACTTCAAAGATAAAATACTGATAAAAACAATTTGCAGAGCAAAACTATGATATAATACTGTCTTAATACCTCCCAAGGGCCTCATTTTCAAATACCATCACTTCAGTAGTTGGGGCTTCAACATATGAGTTTTGGAGGGACATATCAGTCTATAACATTCCACCCTGGCCACCCCAAATTCATGCCCTTCTTTCATGCAAAAGACATTCATTCCATCCCAATAGCCCCAAGTCTTAACTAGTGCCAGAAAAACTTTAAAGCCCAAAGTCTAACATCTCATCTAAATATCATCTAAGTCAGCTACGAGTGAGACTTGAGGTATGAGTCACCCAGCAGCACGATTCCTCTCCAGCTGTGAACCTGTGAAACCAGACAAGTTTCGCGCTTCCCAAATATGATGATGGGCTAGGCATAGGCTAGATATTCCCATTCTAATAGGGAGAAATAGGTAAGAAATAAAAAGAGGGGTGATGGGTCCCAAGTGTCCTAAATCTAAGGTAAATACCATTAGATATTCATTCTTTGGTTGGATGCTCTGCCTTTCGGACCCTTTGCAGGAGTAGTCCCGCCCTCAGGACTCAGTGAGGTAGGAGGTGCACCCCGCACCCCAACCAGCTGTGGCTCTGGCGGGTGGGATCATGCTCCCTGGAGACGATGCCTGGACTTCTGTGACCCAGGTGACGGCTTCCCCTTTGACACTGAGGGGGGAGCTCTAACGATATCTGAACCGCCTTTGGGGTTCTTTACCCCTCGTCTTGAAGAAAAGTCCATGTTCACAGCTGAACAGCTCTATGGTCTGGTCCTGAAGGACCCAAAAACTTCTGCTTTCCTTCTTTCCATTCTGCATTCTCTGCTCCCTTTAGTTTAAACTGGAAGTGTTTTTGCTGGTATAATCTCATCTCTACTCCTAGAATCTCTTGAAGTGGCTGATTAGGTCCACATTTCACACCCACACTAATCTCCTCATCAAACGATCAGTCAGCCATTCCCTTGGTTGGTATTCTCTTCCAAGTACACTTTCTAGATTTTTGCAGTATGGACAGGCTAAGAATTTTCCAGATCTTTAAGTTCTGGTTCCTTCTTGCTTAGCAATTCGTTCAGTTCATTTCTCTCTTCTCGCATTTCACTATAAGCAGTCAGGAGAAACCAAGCTGCTCCTTCAACACTTTTCTTAGAAATCTCCTCAACTAAATATCCAATTTCATCACTCACAAGGTTTCCTCCCACAAAACACTGGAACACCAACACAGCTCAGGCAACTTCTTTGCTACTTTGTAACAAATATTGCCTTTTCACCATTGTCTAATAACTTGCTCCTTATTTCCTTCTGAGGCTTCATCAGAAGATGAAGTCAGCCTCTATCATCCATATTTTTACCAACATTCTGTTCACAATTATTTATTTATTTCCTAAGAAGATGGGGGCTTTGTCTCCAGCTCTCTTTTTTCTAAGCACTCACCAGAATCACCGTTAGCAGTCCCTTCATGGCAATGTCTGCTTTTTCTAGCATACGTACCTCAAAACCCTTCCAGCCTCTATCCATTACCCAGTTACAAAGCTGCTGCCACATTTTTAGGTATTTGTTACAGCAGCACCTCACTTCTTGGTACCAATTACTGTCTCTGTCAGCTCAGACTGCTATAACAAAATAACAAAATACGGGGTGGCTTAAACCACAGACGTTTGTTTATCACAGTTCTGGACAAACACCATTTATAAAATTTGACAACATGCAAAACAATACTATGATTTTCCAGTTGCATGGATGGACGGATGAAGACACATACACACATATCTCAAGTATAAAAATACACATAAAAATAATAAACAACAAATTTAATGTAGTGGCTGCCTCTAGTGAAGAGTCTACAAAGGGCTTCACCTGTATTGCTGTATTTCTTGAATATGTGGAGCAATGTGCAAATTTTAAGATACAACAAAGCTGTATGGTGGGTGCACAGGGGTTATTATATTATTCTGTATTATTTTAAACATATTTAAGGTATTTCATGAAAAATATGTGTATGCCAAGGGTACTAGGAGATACATATGAAACCAATGAGTGAATGTTTGTGTTCTTCAAGGCTTACTTCCATTATTCCTTTTTGGGTTACTCTATATCCTCTCAATAGGATACCCTCATCCAGGGTTTATGATCTATTTGCTGATGACTCACATTTATAACTCCAGTCCAGATCTCTTCTCTGACCTCTAGATCCAAATATTTCACTGCTAAGTGACTTCTCCACTCAGAAGTTTCAAAAGTACCTCAGCTTTAAAGTGCCAAAACAAAACTCATGAGCTTTTCTCCAACCTGGGTATTTCTCATATGTCTCTACAGTGATTGGCACCGCCCATAGCTCATTACACAAGCCAGAAACTTAGGAGCCATTCTTACTATCTCTCCCTGTCATGATCCCTCTCATCCAACTTTTCACCATGTCCTTTTGCCTGTGCTCCCTAATCCCTCCTGACTTTGTCCCTTTTCCTCCATTTCCAGCACGATTATAGTTTCATCTAGGTACTCGCTACTCAAAATGAGATCGCTGGACAAGAAGAACCAGCATCATTGGGAGTTTATTGGAAAAACAGACGCTCAGGCCCCATCCCAGACATACTGAATCAGACACTGCATTTTATTTTATTTTTTATTTAATTTATTTATTTATTTATTTATTTTTCAGCTGAGCCATCTGGCACCTGTTGGCAGCTCAGCGGCAGCTCAGCTTGGGCATCGAACCGGCGACCCTGTTGCTCAGAGCTCGCACTCTTGAGCAAGCTCTTAACCAACTGAGCCACTCGGCCGGCCAGACACTGCCTTTTAACAAGACCCCAGTTGGTTCATATGAACATTAAAATTTGGAAAACATTTTACTCTTAATGGTCTCCCTATAAACTCTTCTTCCCCTCCTCCTTCCTTTCTGTTGCATTTTCAGAAGTTGGAAATAGAACATCTGGGTTAGGAGAAATGGAACTACTTCCTTAACTATACCTATCTCTTTCAATATCATTTCTAATTGGCGTCACTCTTTCTCTTGGCTCCACCACGGGCTTCTTTTAGTTCTTCAGATGTATCATTGCACTCTGCCTTTGCTTGAAATGCACATTTCCTTCTTCAGCCAGTTAACTCCTATTTAATCTTTAACCTCAGCTTACTTCCTCTTTGACTACTGTAACTGCTTCCATCCCAACTAGAACCATTCTCCCTGCTATTTACTTTGTTTTTCCCTTCACATTAAAATGTATGTATTTATGTGATTATTTAATTAATATTGATCTTATCCATTTCACTGTAAGCTCTGTGAGGTCCAAATCTGGTTTTCTTACCATGTATCTACATTTCTAAACACAGAATAGGTGCTCAATACAGAATAGGTGTTCAATAAATATTAATGATTGTTTGACCAAATAAATAAATGTTATAAAAGAAATGCTTTCCAATTAAGTGAGAGATAGGACTAAATAACCTCTAAGGGTTACCTAAAAGGTTGAGCTGTGGGTCTCTGTTTCTTGTTGATTCATAAATTCTACTTTGGCCCATTCATGGTGTAAGAATCTTTTATAATTCTAGTCCATTCTACCTGGTTAGGACATATTAATTTTCTTCACAATCTAGCCTCAAGAATAGACATCATAAAAAATGTTTCTTGATAAATATTTGTCATGCCAGGACATATTATAAGCAAAGAGAACACAATGGTAAACACATAGATATGGAAAGTCAAGCAAAGTGACAAATCAGTGTATTGTGCCCTGCAGGGAGCCATGCCCAGCCAAACAAAAATGCTGAAAATTGAATTTAGAAAGTCTAACACAAAGGAGGAGGGGAAGGAGGGGCAAAGGAGAAAGTGAGAGCCTGGAATAATGATAACAATATTGATGATCATAATTAGTATTTACTGAGCACGTGCACCAATGTATGATACTTCAGTAGCACTCTATCAGTTAATTCCACGACAAATTCATTAAGTGAGGACTATTGTTATCCCCATTTTACATGTAAAAAAACTGAGGCAAAGAGTTTTTATATGAGTTACTCAAGGATATCTAGTAAGAAGATGCTGGATCTGGTATTTGGACCCAGCAGCCTGCTTTATTTTAATCCTTGCAATGACGCCTCTTTAACAAAGGAGGTAGGTTACATAGAGAAGATTTAGGGCAAGTGCTCTTGTCTACGTCAAGGAAAGGCTTGGGGGTCAAAATCTACAGCTGTTACAGGATTAGAAAATGGACAGAAGCACCACCCCTAGGAAGACTGAAACATAGAACAACATCGATGATCCCCACAAACCTTAAAGCTTCTTGGTCTTAGAAAAGAGAACGCCCTCTAAATGTAAGAGTGGTCTAATGCTCACAGTTTTCTTCATCTCCAACATGTAATATCTTTCCTGCTTATATTGACTTCACCTACTGCCCCAACCATGCACATGCAAGTTATCGGTTATCCTTGCTGACATCATTAACACTACACGCATGCCAACCTTGGTGACAAATAACCTCACTTAGAAGAATAAGGATCACTATTATGTGATAACACCTCATGCCACATACCTGCACTTCTTGTGCCCCCGTTGATCCCCTCCACCAGACTGGCCACGTCCCACCACGGTCGTTGATAACTTCAATGCTGGTCATCCCCAAATCCCTACTCCAACTCTGACTTACTTCATTCTAATGAAGCTGTCTCTTCTTTAGTCTAATTATCTAAGTCTAAGATGTCATATACAGAGTAAACTACCACATACCTATTGATTTTTTCACAATCATAAGGTTTTAAGAGTGTTTGTATGAGGACTGTAGACGACTCTAGATAAAAGGAATTTACTGAGCTAGCATTGGGACCAAAATCACATTTATAGCTGGTTCCTTGACTTAGAATGCACACTAATGTATTCACTATACCTAAATAAAATACATTAGTTTAGAATCTATTGCAGTTACATATCATAAAAGCTAGAACACATGCACAAAATCTCTTCTCCATGCATGACAAAATACTAAGTTAAAGTTGATATATGCAAAGTCCCCTTTTAGTTTACTATGGGTAAATCATGAGTTAAATATTAAGTTTTGCTTTGATTCTTGTGTTCACTAAAAATGCTGGCATGGTATGCACACTTAAATAATTTATGCCCATATTTTGTCTGCTTTTCAATATTATTGAATTAAATCTACACAATGCAATGCAAGGCATAATATAAACCACCTCAAAAATTTTGTCTAACACTCCATTAATCCTAATAGACACATGATTTTGATAAGTTCAATGAGATATGTTTGTAAATATATGTTTATCTTCTTGCTTTTAAGGGGTTACAATCAAGAGATCAGTCACTATTTTCTTTTTTCTTCACCAGATTAACCTAAAGAACAGTGCAGTCAATGTTCTAGTGACAACCCGCCAACAGAGAAGGTTTGGCATAAGAACAGGTATTCTGAAAGTATCGTTTTGGCCTGAATAAGCGTTTTAATATTTGACTAGGTCACAGTTTTCCATTCTTCAAATCTCAGTTATTAAGAAATACGTCTTCAATAAATCTCATATGCTTACAAACTATAGGCATAGTCTTTTATCTTTTTTCCATTACAGGGTAATCTAGACAATCTACATATTTCCTTGAGAAAATACTTTAGGACTATTAAAACCGTCTTGAGTGAGATTATGTTCGCTGTATCAAAATAGAGCCTATAAATTCTGTAACTGATTTACTTAAGAATTGTGTTGTAAATCGTATAGTCCAAAGATGTCTTTTACCTCCTTCCCACATGTTCTTCTAGAACCTTCACATCCCCCATTCAAAGGTAGAGTCTAAGTCCTCTCCTTTTGATTCTGGGTCAGCTTGTGAATGGCTTTCAACCAATACAATGTGGTGGAAGTGGCAGTGAATATCTTTTGGAGTCTAGGTCATAAAAGGGGACGCAGTTGAGAGAGAAGCCAAACACATACTTGGCCCCCTGAGTCACCAGTGGGATTCCCCTAAGGTTGCCATGCAGTGAGGAAGCCCAAATTCTCCCTCATGGAGGGACCACATAGAGAAACCACGAGACTGCATCACACACAGATGCCCAGCCAGTCTCCATTGGTTCCAACCCCAGCTACTGACCAACTGTAATCACATGAGAGCCCTGGCTTTTCAAAAAACTTTCTTTTTGATTTTATACATAGTTTGTCATGCTAAGATATATTCCTATTGTAATATTGCTCCATGGAGTGATTTGGCCCAGTAGGTGAAGTGAATATGCCAAAAAATCATTGCTGCACAATAGCTAATAATAATTTGGCTATGCAAGGAAGTGATTCAGAACCACATAAATATATCCCCCTAAACTGAAACTAAAGTATCCCAAACTCAGCTTTCGCTACTTAGATTCCAAAATGCTGTGGCCACTGCAGTTCCACATGGGAAAATATGATGATGGGAAGGTTGGAGCTGAGAGAGGCAGTGTTCATAACAGGCTGCGGTTAAAATATCTGTAAAACACATGCTCATGTGAACACACTGAAGGGCCGCCCGGAGTTCTGAAAGGGGCACACGCACAGGAAAGACTCTGAGGCTGAGGTTTCACTATGTTCATAGTAAATCTACCTCATTTGTGACTCTATATTTCCATCTCCCCTGGAGAGTTTTCAGACCTTTTAGGGGAGTTCTCCATTCCAGGCCAAACCTTTGGGGCTGTGATTGATGCCTGTCTATCACCACAGAGAGGGCAGCTTACCCACGCTGGCTACTCAGATGAACCTTTCCCAGGCCTTATCAGTCAGTTCATGTAACCCAGGAAAGACCGATGAAAATGTCCTAGGACTGATATATGGCCACTTAAGGAGAGAAATCCTCTTTCTACTGGGGATGCTAAACAAAAAAGGAGTCTGGGTGGGCCGGCCGAGTGGCGCGATGGTTAAGAACTCGCTTGGGACATCAGAGGGCCCCGGTTCGGATCCCACATACGAGGGCCAGTGACACTGCCCTCTACAGCTAAGATGCTGAACAACAGCTCAACCTGGAGCTGGGCTGCCGTGAGTCGCCAGCGATGGCGTAGGCTGCAGCCCCTGCTGCAGTGGGTTGCCATGGGCTACCGTGTGTAGCCAGCAACCAGCGTGAGTGGCCAGCAACCAGCGTGAGTGGCCAGCAGCCGCTGTGAGCGGCCATCCAGAAGCCGGCGACTGATCTGCCTCGCCCGGGAAGAGCGCAATGATGGTGCCAGCTTGGGCCAGTGAAGCAATGTCCTCCACCACTAGACTGAAGAACAAAAGGATAGCAACTTGTCTGTTCCCCTTCCCCCAATTCCCCAGCACTGTTCCCATCCCCCAATTCCCCAATAAAAATCTTTAAAAAAAAAAAAAGGAGTCTGGGCATGCTGATGACCACCTTTTTCCTACATGGAAAGACCTTTCTTGAAAATGAAGCCAACATTTCTAAGCATTACTGTGAGACAGGAGCTAACGACAATAGTGAAACCTCTAGAGCAGTGGTTCTCAACCTGTGGGTTGTGACCCCTTTGGGGGTCGAACGACCCTTTCACAGGGATCTCCTAAGACCATCGGAAAGCAAAAAGATATTTACATTACGATTCATAACAGCAGCAAAATTACAGTTATAGAGTAGCAATGAAAATAATTTGATGGTTGGGGGTCACCACAACATGAGGAACTATATTAAGGGGTCATGGCATTAAGAAGGTTGAGAACCGCTGCTCTAGAGCCAGCTGTGCACCCTAACTCTTCCCTACTGTTACAGACAATACATTCCCTTCTTACTTCAACCTATTGAGTTGAATTTCTATTCTTGCATTTACAAACCAGATAAGTTAGACATCCTTTCTTTCACTATAGTAGAGTGTTTAGCTCCAGTTATTATGTAGCAGTCATAAAAAATGTAAATTTTAATAAAAAATAAATTAATAAATATCTCCATCATTTTGAGAATTTCTTAGATCTGGTAGCACAGCCAATAGGAAAATACCATGCACACAGGAGAGGGAGAAAAGTTAAAAACATAAACAAAAACTAATAATTCTGGTAAGCTAGTAAGTTTTAAATAGGACAAAACAAAGGATAATTTATGCTAAAATAGGTCAAGTAGATTTAAAATATAAATATAGTTAAATCTAATTATTTGTAGGGTATTTGTATTATGTAATCCAAAACAAGTGACATAAAAATATAATATTTAAAAAATGTACAATACCAGTATCAGACAAATTCAAATAAAAATAATTGAAAGCCCTCAAATAGAATCAATCACATAAAATTATGTGATAGAGGTGACATTTAAGATCAACAAAAAAACCAAAGATTACTTAAACAATTATGCTGGGGTAATTAAAGGGAAAAAAGAGAAACCAAAGTCATACCCAAAGTGTAAAGAAATTCCATATGATTAATGCTTTAAATGCAAAAAATAATAAAATTAGAAGAAAATACAGGTAAATATGTATGTGCTCACGGAGTATAAAAATTTATAACAGCAGAGCTAGAATTCCATAAATGAAAAAGATTTACATGTTTTATATGAAATTAAAAATATGAAAATATAAATTTAAAATAGAAATATAAAATTAGAAAAAATTAGAAAACAAATGACAAGCTGGAAAACTATGTTTTAAATATGGCTGCCAGAATAAAGGTGCTATATAAAGAACTCTTGCAAATCAATAAGGAAAAAGTAAGCCCTCTAGAAGAAATGCAGATGAAGAGGATGAGGTTTGTTCCCCACCAATACTGGAAAAGACATACACCACGCATCAAAATGTTGACAATGTCTATATCTGAATAGAATTACAGATAATTTTCTTTCTATTTTGCGTTCTATGTTTTTCGAGACAGCATGTGTTCCTTTTGTAATTAGACAAAAGCAAACAATGTTTATGTAACCTAAAAGGTTATGATAAACCTTAGAGGAAAAATAATCTACAGAAAATTTACTCTAGAGGGTGAGGCCCTATCCTTACCAGGCTGTCACTTTGCATGAAACTTTAGGCATTCGTTACTTGTTTCTGTCTCATATTATGCTTTAGAAATGAAACTAATACAACATGACAAACTTGATAATTTATTTTATTAATTTAAATGCCCCTAAGTCCTTCATCTGTGGTGTCATGGAACGTTAATATTCTTAGCACTCCACTTTAGGTTAAGGTTAATTTCGCATCTCTCCCCCTCCGAAGGTCAATGCCTCAGGAGTGCCTGTTTCATCTCTGTAGGCCCAGGGGCCAGCATGGTGCCCAATAATGTGAGTGAGTACTCAGCAGCTACTAGTTCAACTGAACTGAACTAGGCCCCTATGATTATAAAACCTGATGCAAGAGATGGTAAAACAGAGTCAATTAGTAACTGTGTAGTCCTTTACAGGCCAAGTATTTTCATGCAAGTTCATTTACTAATTTATTTTAAGTCACTTACATTTTCCATTAATTTTGAACTGGTTCACACACACCTGCCCCACAATAAACAAGCCGACTATGAGATTTTAGTCATTCAATATATGATATGATATTTATGGTAAAAAAAAATCACAAAATAATTAAAATTTTTCTTAGGTACTTAATATAAAACCATGGTCAAGACTTATTCAGATTAAGGGAATGTCCAAGTGAAATCAGTACAACCAAATCTTGGATTATATTGAATTATAAGTTTAACTTTCACAAATATTCAGAACTTCCAGTTAACATATTGTTTCTTTTAAATGTATAATTTGTTATTAGTTGTCATAACTTGCAGAAATGTATCAAAATCCTTAAAAGCAATTTTTCTTACACAAACAAATATTTTCACCTGAAGACTTATTTTTGCTATTAAATTACATGGCTAATAGGTTTCTAAATAGTAGCCTGATGTTTATGCTATGCTGAGCCAGTGACATTCATAGTGTTTTAATTAGTAAAGGCTTAATTAATGAGACTTCATTATTCTAGCAATACTTTAAATAGATTATGATATAAAGTATAAGCATTGCTACAGAATGATCTTTACTAATACAAAGAATATTATTTAATGTAGAATGCCTCTACCTATATATATTTTTATCCACAGCATGTTAACTCTAAAAGAATGAGAATTTTAGCTTTGCTTGTTTTGAATAATAGATTTTTAAAGTGTTTTCTTCACTTTATGATCCAAAGATAAATATATATTTCTTCTATTATAAAACAATACTATTATCTGTACTTTAAGCTATACTTAAAAGCACTTTTACATTTCATTACACACTAAATCATTAAAATAAACATTGAGGATTATGAATGATTTGGCTTTGAAGTGAATGCTCTTGTGTATCATTTCTTTACAAATCAGTGTTTTCATTTTAAAGGTAATTAATCATAGAATTCACAATAATAGAACTGGGAGATGATGTGAGAACATTACAAAAATGTTACAAATTTACTCATACATTGTAATTCCATGTGTCAAAAAAAATGTAGCTTTTTGTTTTTTTTTCTTTTTTAACTGATCTGATCTTCCTCAGGAATCCTCCTCACTCATCAGCTTATCATGAGCTACCGGGAACTCCTGCATGTCTCACTCCAAAGCAAACCATGCCACCGCTTCCACTTACTTGGACTTTCTACATGTTGCATGTGGACAGCTTAGTCTAGTGGGTCTCCTCTTCCTGCCCAACACATAATCTGATCCCAAGTTTCAAAGCAGATCAAGGGTAAAGGTCCCTTGTTTTGGCTTTCCAATTAACATACTTAACGCTACCACCCCACTCCATGAATCAACCAAGATGGGGAAGGGACACCTTTTATAGTCATAAATTTCCTCTAACTTTGCCTGTCTCTCCCAGCCCTCACTGCAACTAAACGAAAGGGGCAGCCTTTCCACTTCCTTTTTCCCTATACACCCTTTATAAATGCATCAGACCCTCTCCTTGAGGTGGCATGTTGTACTGCCTTTTCCCCAGAGGCCATAATAATGAAGTACAAGGAACTTACTGACATCTGATCTTCGAGAAGGAATGAGCTAAGCTATTGGTAAACATGTGGCTGCAATGCCCACTCTATATGACCAGCAGTGGTTTGGATTAAGACTGACGTTCACACTTACAGGACACAAAACGTTTTAACTGTCACCAGGTTCACTTAGAAAGACACAGGAGAAAAAATACAGCATGTCCGCATGATAACATCAAATAATTCTTCAATAGGAGTTCTTACAGCAGTCCAGGCATTGCTTCCCAGATCCCATTAAGATTATGCTCAACTCAGTTGTAAGAAACGAGATCCTACAAGTGAATGCAGGCTACTCTGACACAAGGAAGCCACATACATGAAGGGAAACACATCTTAAAATTGCCTGTGAATGTGTTTTCCAAGTCCCTACAGGGTACTCATATATACTCAGTTATGCGGGAACCATCCAGGGAAGCTGCAGCTATGTTTTCTCCAACAGATTTCCATATGCTCGTGATCACGTGGGCTCAATATGGAGCTGTTTTCATAATAAACAATATTGAACATTCCTGACATTCCACATTTAACTAAGTATGTGTCCAAAAAAACAATGTTGGTAGGTGGTAAATCCAAGGTTACCATCACATGAGAGACAGTCTTACACTGAATAACTCTTCTCAAAGTATACATCTAAAAACATATTGTCAATTTAAAACAATAACAATACCTAATATGTGGGAATGAAATAGCCTGAAATTAAAACACTGGTCAACAAAAGAATATAAATTTCAGAGAGATTATATGTTTCAGGATAATGGTAAAGACACTGATTAATTTCAGACTTTAAGTATCATATTAAAAATATCTGGAAAAATCACTAAAGGAGCAAATGTAGAAAATAAAACTTCCAAACATGTAGAAAAGCAAAATGAAGTTTTAAAGACAAGACAAAGCTCATTCTATCCAAAAGTATGAAAAGGAAAAAAAATAAAATAAAAGGAGTGGAGACAAAAAAGGAAATAGAAAGCTCATTATAAGATGGTGGAAGGGGTGCAGATAATCTACAAGGCAGAAAATTCAAGTCAATTGTAGGTAATTAGGAGTTAGGAGTTACCCCCAAGATTCTTTAGAAAGTAGATTGGTATTGCCTTATAGTCATAAACAACTTAATCTGAATTAAAAACTAATTTGAAATAGGAAAAAAAAAAAAGATGGTGGAAGGGAAATCCAAGCATATAAATTATTATTATACGCATAAATGGACTAAACTCTGCAGATTAAGTTCAAAATAAATATCAGGTTAAAAATAAAACATAAAAACATAAATTTAAGCTACGTGGTCTTTAAAAGAGACATAGGAGAAAATACTAATGAATATCCCCAAGAAATTATATTAATATAAGAAAAAAATAACTGTAAGGCAAAAAGAATTATTAAAGATAAAATGGTATATGATAAAAAAGTTTCAATACATTATGAAGAAATACACATATAACAATATCACTAATGAAAAATAACATAATTAGAGAAGTTTCAAAGATTTAAACTGATTATTAAGGGTTATAATGATAAATTTATCCTATAATTTGGAGAACATAAATAGAATGGAAACATTCCTAGAAAAACACAGCTTAGTCAAAATTGACTCAAGAAGAAATAGAAAACTCAAACGGTTTGTGTAAAATTGGTTTTAAAAGTTTTGCAAATCATTTAAGGAACAGATAAATTCTTCCAAAGGAAAAAATAAAAAGGAACATACACTCCTCAACTCATTGCATGATGCTAGGCCACCCTATAACAAACCACGTGAGGGTAATACAAGAAAAAGATTTAGTCCATTGTCACTCATGAAGACAGATAAAATAATCATAAAAATTATTAGCATACTGAATTCGGCAATGAATTAAAAGTTAAACATCATGAGCTAGGCAGATTTACACAAAAATCCCAATTGGTATAACTGGAAAATTAATGTAATTAATTGCATATATGTAAAATCATATGATTATTTCAATCAACACAGAAAAAGTATTTAATAAGATGCAATATTGTATATAAAATATGCTAGACACTATTAATAAAAAGGAAATCCCATAATATTTTATGAGATACATAAAAACCACATACTTATTGATGAAATTTAAAAGTATTCCCTTTAAGATCAGGAATAAAGGCAAGGAACATTTATACAGCATTTGCTTTCTTCTGCCTCTATTCCTCTACTGGGAAAAGAGGAATCCAGATCAAGATGGCTACATAGGAGGCTCCTGAATTTCTGCCCACCCACAGATGCACTGAATATACAACTACACAGGGAGCAATTTCCTCTGAGAGGAACCCAGAAACTAGCTGAGTGACTCCTACACATTAGGTGATAATGGAGAAAATAAAATGGAATAAGCATTGCTAATAGAGTTCCTTAATATAGAGTCAGGAGGCTATTAGGGAAGTGGGGCCTATGTACATCATGGACCTCAGTTCTCAGAGCTGCTGTTAAGTGTTAAAACCAGTTGCTAAACTCAGTTCAAGGCTGAGTTATAAACATCTTAGAACAATAACTCCTGTACAAACATATATAGACTTTATCTCCTCCTTGTTATTTTCACCTCCCTCATTTGCATATTGGAACTAACCACGCCCTGTTAACTTAGCCAGCCGTCCTTCATTTGCATGAAAGAATTACACTTTGGGAGTTTTGCCTGTATCAATCCTGCCTTTCTTTGTTCTCTCCAGAGTGCAGTTAGGGTTGCTACCTGAATCTGTGTGTCTCAGGTTGCAATACTTTCACTTAAATAAATATTTTTTATTCTTTATTACAGCCTAAATGGTTTTTTTTTTGGTTGACATGGGCAACTGAGAAAATACCCACATTCGTGTAAAGACCTGCATTTAGGTGTTGACTGCAATCCTCCCCTTTGAGACACTGTTGAGTTTTGGCACACCCTCAACTACTGGGAGACACTAAGAACAAAGACAGTGGCTTAGACAATCACAGAAACCACTAACTAAAAATATAGATACATTGGTACACACACAGACAATGAAATATCCTTTAAAAAAGAAGAAAATACTGTCATGTGACTAAGTGGATAAACCGGAAGGGCATTAGGTGTTATGCTAAATGAAATTAAACTGGATAGAGAAAAAAAAATATTGCATGGTGTCACTTTTATGTAGAACCTAAAGAAAAACAAAAATCAAACTCATAGAAACAGAGTAGAGTGATGGTTGCCAGGGGCTGGAGTTGGGAAAAATAAGGAGAGTATGGCAATTGAGTCCAAACTTTCAGTTATAAGATGAGTAAAGTCTGAGGAGCTAATGTACAGCATGGTGATTATAGTTGGTAATATTGTATCATATACAGTGAAACCTTGGATTGCAAGTAACTTGATTTGTGAGTGTTATGCAAGATGAGCAAACATTTCTAATACATTTTAACTTGGTAAACGAGCGATGTCTTGCAATACAAGTAGTTTGTTTCCGGAACGAATTATGCTCGCAAACCAAGGTATTACTGTAATTAAAATTTGCTAAGACAATAGATCTTAAGTGTTCTCACTCCCCTCCCCAAAAAAGGTAAATATGTGGTGATTGATGTGTTAATTAACTCAATGGTGGGAATCCTTTAACAATGTATATGTATACAAAACATCACATTGTACACTTTAAATATATTACAATTTTATTTGTCAATTATACTTCAATAGAGCTGAAAAATATTATTTAAAAACTTACAGTTATAAAAGGGATAAAGATAAGAATGCATACGTTTCCTATTAAAATTACCAATTTGTTTGCCTGTTAGTTTAAATTACTGGGTCTAGATAGTGGAATAAGAAAAAAAAAAGTACAAGGTATAAAAAATAGAAAAGGTGAAATAAAACAGATATTATTTATAAATTATGATTGTATATGAAATAAGAAATAATATGAGGATAAATTATTAGAATTAATAAACAATATAGCAAGATGAATGGATACAAATAAACATAAAGTTAATTGCACTGTCTATATATTATTAGTAAACCTAACATTAAACTATACCACTTAAAATAGCAACAGAGCACATAAAATACCTATCTAACAAAAAATACTCTAGCCATTTTTGAAGAAAATTATAAAACTTTATATAAAGACTTTAGAGAAGATATACATTTATAGAGAGATAGATCACATTATTAAATAAGAAGATTCAACGTTTGTACAGAAGAGCAAATGGCCATGATAGATATAATCCCTGAAGATGAAAAACAAAGAAGGGTACTTGACACAACTAGCTATAAGGACTTTTTAGAAGTCTGTAGATAATATGACAGTATGGGATTGGTGTAAAAACAGTAAATAAACTAGTGGAATAGAACAAAGTCCAGAACCAAACTTGGACAAGTACCAAGATGATGGAAATTTGCAAAGCAGTGGGGAAAAGAAAAATTCACTAAATAACTCTGGAACAACTGGTTATCTATATAGAAAAAAGAAAACTGAATAAAATTGACTGTATAAAAACAATTCTAGGTAGATGAAAAATTTAAAGCTAAACTACAGCATTCGTAGAAGATTAATATATTTAGGATCTGTATGACCTTGGATCAGGGAAATACTTCTTAAACAGAATACAACAAACACAAATCATAAAAGCAACAGAAACATTTGATTACTTTAATGTTAAGGATTAACTTTATCAAGAGACACTAAAACCGGTGAAAACTCAAGCTATAAACTTGAACGTCTGCAAGATAGAAAACTGAAAAGGAATTAGTATTTATAGTATATAAATAACCTTACAAATAACTTTAAAAAATATTAATGGCTCAAAAATGGTCACTGGATATGAATAGGAATTTCACAGAAAACACAAATGGCCAATAAACATGAAAAGATACTCAATCTCATTAGTTATCAGGGATATGCAAATTAAATCCCCAATGAGATAGCATTTCACAACCACCAGATTGTCAACAATTTTAAAAACTCAGACAGTTTCAAGTGTTACCAAGGGTATGACACAATACAGTGGTCACCTGCTGTTGGTTTGAGTGTAAATTGGCACCTTAATTTAGGGAAATACTTTGTCCTTTGTTCCTTCACTCAATATATATTAATTGGCCAATTACCATGCACCTGGTTCTATTTTGGGGCTACATCAGGAACAAAACAGATAAAGATTAGCGTTTCAAGGTGAACATGGACATCTTTTATGACCTACATTCCACTTCCTGGTGAGGATATGCCCTACAGGAGGCAAGTACATAATCTAGAGAAAGCTGTATATATGCACATATGTCAATGTTCAAAACAGTGCTGCTTCTAATAAAATGAAGTAAAAAGGGTGATAACAAAATGTGTATCATTGTTTGAATGGATAAATAACTTGAAGTATGGAATACAAAAAATATAAAACATTGAAACAATGAACTACAGCTACATATCAAAAAATATAAATCTCAAAAAATATGTTAGTGTAAGGTTATGTTAACACTAGGTAAAAGGGAAGTATATCTTAACGACGTGTACATATTTAGTGGTGAACTATTAAGAGAAACAAGGGAATAATGAACACACAGTGCCAGAGAAGAACTACTTCTGGGTAATAAGAAAGTAGGAGGTATCTTAGGTAGGGTTTTATTTTTTAATTAGGTGGGAAGTACATGGGAGTTTGATTTATCTTTTCCAAACTACATCAATGATTTACATATATTTTGAAAATATTTTATTTTTACATTAAAGATATACTCTATATCCTTAAAATATCAATTAGGCTAAGCTTCTTTGATTGGTTATCAATTTGGACCAAAACAATAAAGTAATAAAA